>NC_064646.1:343266934-343591116 GCF_023864345.2 Schistocerca serialis cubense
TGTCTGTGTGTGTGTGTGTGTGTGTGTGTGTGTGTGTGTGTGTGTGATACCAACTACATAAGAGAGAGAGAGAGAGAGAGAGAGAGAGAGAGAGAGAGAGAGAGAGAGAGAGAGGAGGGGGGGAGAGGGGGGAGTGTGGGAGGGGGAGGGGGGAGGAAGAGAGAGAGAGAGAGGGAGAGAGAGAGAGAGAGAGAGAGAGGGAGAGAGAGAGAGAGAGAGAATGGGGAGGGAGGGGTTACAATGATGTAGAAGATATGATACTTGAGAGAGACAATGGTAGTATTTGGGAGTAGGGGGCAGCAAAAAGTTTTTTATTGCAAAGTGTATCTGTTTGGTATTTTTTTCCCCCCACAGGCTATTGATATTTGTATAAAATTATTCTGTTCTAGTGTTAATTTCTGGTACAAGCTATCACTAGTTTAAAGAATTTTTAAATCTGCTTCTGTGTTGTTGGATGGTCATGTTGTGATATTAAGTGATCAGCTATTACTCCTAGCTTAAAAACTTGACAATAACAATATTTTCTGTTTATTTTTTTAAAATGCTCTTAATTCTTAGATGAGAAAAGCTTTTAATGGAAGATAAACTTATGGAAGTTTAGACAATGATGCCATAACAAGTACTCCAATAACAAATTTCATAAGAAGCAGTCAAATAAAGAGGAAGGCATACACCTGACAGTCACAATGTGAAAGAAAAAAATAAAGAAAAACATTTAGTATCTAGTTAATAGCCCCAGTCATTTGCTGACAACCCTGTAGCTGCAAAGTTTGATCTGGTTTTGATCTTTTCTTCCTACACAATAGCTACACGAGATCAAAATGCGCTGTTTCGTCCCTCAGATTGCAGTGATTTGAAACGCACTATCCACAGATTGGAAAGAGACAAGACTGCTGGAGAAGACTCCATATTAGCAGAATAATGGAAGTCTACATCTGAAGAACCAACAGAAACATAAAACAATAGAAAACCTATGGGAGAAAAGAGAACTACAAGTTGTCTGGAAGTTAAGTCTTCATTTATCCTTCTTTGTAAGTCAGGAAATAGCACAGAAATGAATAATTATCATGGCATCTTAATACTCCAAATAATGTACAAGATCTTGTCACTATCCATTTCAAAACAACTATTAAAAAAAGTCAAAAATTATTTCCCTTCCTAGATTTTAAAAAGGAATACAACACCATCGACTGATGCACTACTTGACATACTGACAGAAATAGTGGTTGTTGAAAAACTACTAAGGATTATAAAGAGCAGCCCAGACTAACAAAGTCCAAAACAAAATACCTTGGGTGTTTCTCTAAAGCATTTGAAATAACAACAGCAATCTGACATGGAGAGAGACTCTCACCACTCTTGTTCAACTCTGTATCTGAAAAATAATACAATAATGGTGCAAGTAATTAAAAATTCACATGTTTAAATATTTAAGGACTGGGACTAAAAGGAATGGTGAGAAAACAGACCATTTAGCTTTTGCAGATGATATAGTCATAAGAAAAGATTTTGAAAAAGAAACAAGACAAATTAAAGTACTGAAAGAAGCACTAGAGCAAGCTGTCTAGCAAACTTCTGGAGAGGGGGAAAAAAAACACATTAGTAATATCAGATGTCAAGGAAAATACAAGCTAGTTAAACACAAGATTCAGTGCAATAAAATATGGGAACAGCTTTAAATACCTGGACGCATGGATGTACCCAATGTGCTACATAAATAAGTCTTGGAAGTAAGAGCAGAAAAATGGGAGTAGTTTTCCAAACGACACAAAACATTTACAACAAAAACTGCTTCTCCATAAACACTAAGATTCATCATTACATCTCTGTCTTATTTTCTCCAAGATGTGTTTACTAATGGTCAAGGGCCCCATGGCTGGGGGCCAGGGTGGATGCAGCTCTCAGGCAAAGAAAAAAATTAATGTAGTCAAGTGTCTTTCTTTCAAGAAAATTATTTAAAAGTCGGTATTATGTATGTTTTTAACTGGTTCATAACTATCTTTTTTACAGCTACTTCCAGAACATTGGAAATATTCCATACCTTCAGGCCTAGGCCAACCCTCCTCGCCTTACAAACTGTTGCATGGGCATCCTTGCTATTGGTGTTAGAAAGAAAAGGAGAGAATGATTTTACACAATATACTTGGTCAAAGTTACAAGGACAAGATCTACATTAAGAAATTATAACATAAAATAAATTCTAAGATAGAAGAAATTACAGACACAATGCACAAATGCAAAGTTCAGTTTTATGGTCACATGATTCAAAATGGATGAAACGCATCTTCAATTCCTTTGACTCAAAACTGAAAACAAGAATACTTTTGTACATGAAACCAAATGTGGACCTAGAAGAAGTGGGAATATAATTGGAAGACATGCAAAAATGAAATACTTTCAGAACTGCTGTGTTGGCATCTGGGTGGTACTTCATTCATCCAAAAATGATTCAAACAAAAATCAAAAGAAAAAAAAAAAGAGAGAACAAACGCTTGCTTACCACAGTTCTTGGATGGGCGACTACTGAAATAAATAGAATAATTTATACATTTTTTAAGGTGCAATAACTCATCAGTGGAGACTACTTTCTTTGAAACTAGAGTCTAGTAAGACAGTGATCACGTACATAAATAAATCCTTCATTATGAGGTATGCAACACACCCATGTATGGCCTTAATGAGCACAGGAAAATCATCATAATCTATGCTTACTTATAGTAGTTCATGGAAGCCTACTGTAGTTTTACAACTCTACTGACAACTATTTACACACCACCAAGACAGCTGCCAAAATTTTTTGTCATAGTCTGACACTAACTAGGCGTGTCACTGCTGTAAACAATGCAGCTTGTGGAATGCCAAATCGACACTAAGTCAATGGCCAAAAATGCTGTAGGGAGCTAATGGTACAACTGCAAGCACCATAAGCCCCAATCAGTTCCAATCAGCAAAGCTCAAAATATCTAACACAACAACATGACATTAGTTTCGAACTCCTAGTCCAGAAAGGAAAGTAACAGTTGTATTCAAGAATTGGTGTAACGAGGAATTCAATGATGATACAAACTGCCAAACCGCCTGTCAGGCTGAGCGTTTATTACCTATGGAAGACTAATTGCCATACCCACCAGGCACGCTTTCTGGGCTCACAGCTGCCAACAGCGCAAGTACATACTGAAAAAACAACATTGCTGCTACTCTCTGAGTGTGTATCCATATAGCTGGTGACAGGATGTTACACAAGTGTCGCTCTTCACATGTCCTGCGCGACACCTCTGCCTGTCATTTGAGCAGCATGCAGCCAAAGCTGTGTTTACTATGACTGCTGCACCAGTTATCAGGTCCCCACGGATGTTGTGTTTTTCCAGGGTTCTCTTTGGCTACTTACTTGCAACTCCTGTGATATGAACAGGTTTTGGCTGGAATGTTTGTACATCAGATTTTACTTTAGCCTATGGTGTTCTAGTAATATCATTGTTTGTGTCTGTATCTGCTCCTCCTGAGCTGATTTGCATCTTGTAATAAGCCTACATCTACATGATTACTCTGCAATTCACATTTAAGTGCTTGGCAGAGGGTTCATCGAACCACAATCATACTATCTCTCTACCATTCCACTCCCGAACAGCGCGCGGGAAAAACGAACACCTAAACCTTCCTGTTCGAGCTCTGATTTCTCCTATTTTATTTTGATGATCATTCCTACCTATGTAGGTTGGGTCAACAAAATATTTTCGCATTTGGAAGAGAAAGTTGGTGACTGAAATTTTGTAAATAGATCTTGCCGCGACGAAAAAAGTCTTTGCTTTAATGACTTCCATCCCAACTCGCGTATCATATCTGTCACACTCTCTCCCCTATTACGTGATAATACAAAACGAGCTGCCCTTCTTTGCACCCCTTCGATGTCCTCCGTCAATCCCACCTGGTAAGGATCCCACACTGCGCAGCAATATTCCAACAGAGGACGAACGAGTGTAGTGTCAGCTGTCTCTTTAGTGGACTTGTTGCATCTTCTAAGTGTCCTGCCAATGAAACGCAACCTTTGGCTCGCCTCCCCCACAATATTATCTATGTGGTCTTTCCAACTGAAGTTGTTCGTAATTTTAACACCCAGGTACTTCGTTGAATTGACAGCCTTGAGAATTGCATTATTTATCGAGTAATTGAATTCCAACGGATTTCTTTTGGAACTCATGTGGATCACCTCACACTTTTTGTTATTTAGCGTGAACTGCCACCTGCCACACCATACAGCAATCTTTTCTAAATCACTTTGCAACTGATACTGGTCTTCGGGTGACCTTACTAGACGGTAAATTACAGCATCATCTGCGAACAACCTAAGAGAATTGCTCAGATTGTCACCCAGGTCATTTATATAGATCAGGAACAGCAGAGGTCCCAGGACGCTTCCCTGGGGAACACCTGATATCACTTCAGTTTTACTCGATGATTTGCCACCTATTACTACGAACTGCGACCTTCCTGACAGAAAATCACGAATCCAGTCACACAACTGAGACGATACCCCATTGGTCTGCAGCTTGATTAGAAGTTGCTTGTGAGGAACGGTGTCAAAAGCTTTCCGGAAATCTAGAAATACGGAATCAACTTGAGATCCCCTGTCGATAGCGGCCATTACTTCATGCGAATAAAGAGCTAGCTGCATTGCACAAGAACGATGTTTTCTGAAACCATGCTGATTACGTATCAATAGATCGTTCCCTTCGAGGTGATTCATAATGTTTGAATACAGTATATGCTCCAAAACCCTACTGCAAACCAACGTCAATGATATAGGTCTGTAGTTCGATGGATTACTCCTACTACCCTTCTTAAACACTGGTGCAACCTGCGCAATTTTCCAATCTGTAGGTACAGATCTATCAGTGAGCGAGCGGTTGTATATGCTTGCTAAGTAGGGCGCTATTGTATCAGCGTAATCTGAAAGGAACCTAATCGGCATACAATCTGGACCTGAAGACTTCCCCGTATCCAGCGATTTGAGTTGCTTCGCAACCCCTAAGGTATCTACTTCTAAGAAACTCATGCTAAAGCGCACATCATTTATGTTGGCGGCCGAGTTTAGGTTCATTCTGCGCATCTGACATCACAAAACACAGTCAGCCAATGAACAGAGAACGACGTTGCCAGATCTCGACTGCAGAGCAGAGCACCGACAAGTGTCTTCAGTTTTAGAAACGTTCAGTCATAAATATAGTAATAGAACAAAAGCAATGTCTTGATAGCAGACTTTCTTTTATAGAAAGTTTGGAAAGAGCATTCTTTATACCAATTGCTTCATATTCTATTAATTAATTAAACCAAATAAGCAATAAGACTCCTAATTCAGGTGACAGCAAGGAAAGGTGTTTGTATCAATCTCATGAACTGCTTTTTCGCAATAAAGAACAGCGGTAATTGTTTATTTCCTATTGTACTTCGACGAAGTGTGAGTAATTCATAGTCATACCAACAGTGTTTGTCGGTATTTTGTGTGACCTGTTAGAATCCTCATGAAATTACCTAGTAGGACGAGCTGTGTTAGAGTAACGGTTAAGGCGTTGGGTTTGTAAGCGAAAGGTGAAGGGTTCAAACCTTGTGCGATGCTTAATATATTCTTTATTTAAAAACAACATCGAAGTGTCCTACTTCACGAATTTTATTCGTTTGAATGCAATTTTTTGAAATTTCTAGTGCTTTGTCTCTTCATTAACCCTTTCGCTGCTGCAGACACGTGCTCCCTGCATTCCGCGCTGTGCGTGATTTTGTCATCACTGCACTGCTCGCCTGTGCAGACACATGGTGTTCCCATTGCTTTGACACACTTATCATTCGATTTCACAACAACTATTTGGCCCAAAAATTAGATTTTTACACATCTTCTTGACTGATACCTTCCCCCCCATAAATGACTTAATTTTGTTTCGATGTTCAACGCAGTTATTATGCAGCATTAAATATAGTAAACCATTGCACGAAACTGTGAGGAGTTTGCAGAGGTAAAAGTCCATAGAGTATACTTTCCATATGGTCGATTTTAGTTGCCACAATGTTGAGAATGAAATGTGGATAAGATACCTAAATTTCATATAAAATTTACTGTATAACAATATCTCATTTAATTTAAGTACCACATAGGTGTCGTATGTAATATTGAGAAATATTCCGTCTTTCCTTACAGTCGCGAACTTTTACCTCTGCAAACTCTTCAAAATTTCGTGCAATGGTTTACTATATTTAATGCTACATAATAACTGCATTGAACATCGAAACAAAATTAAGTCATTTATGGGGGCAAGGTATCAGTCAAGAAGATGTGTAAAAATCTAATTTTTGGGCCAAATAGTTTTTGTGGAATCAAATGATAAGTGTGTCAAAGCAGTCGGAACACCAAGTGTCAGCACAGGCGAGCAGTGCAGTGACAAAATCGCGCACAGCACAGAATGCGGGGAGCACGTCTCTGTAGCAGCGAAAGGGTTAATGCGGCCATGGTGGTTTTACTTCATGAACTGCACGCTCCCCCCTAAACGTAAGCTTGCGAACTATGATACACTATGGCGCTGCTTCTCTTGGCGCGTGCGTCGTGTGCAACTGGCAACGCAGCAATCTCCTGCGTCTGGGCGGGCATGCGTGAACCGCCAAGATAAAAGAATTGAACTATAGCAGCTGTTCGTGTTTCAAATTCTGGAATATTCCATTCGTCTTCCCTGGTGAAGGAATTTCGGAAAACTGCGTTCAATAACTCCGCTTTAGCTGCACAGTCATCGGTAACAGTACCATGGTCACCGCGCAGTGAAGGTATTGGCCTGTTTTGTGTACCATGGGGGATCAGTTCCATCTCTTACCAATTTATTAGGTATGAATCTCTCAATTGCTGTTGCTACTATATCTTTGGATTTGAGCCACATCTCGTCTACATTTGCATAGTCAGTTCGGAAAAAATGGAGATTGTCTCTCAGGAAGGCTTCTAGTGACACTTTATCCGCTTTTTTAAATAAAATTATTTTGCGTTTGTTTCTGGTGGATTTGGAAGAAACGATATTGAGCCTAGCTACAACGACCTTGTGATCACTAATCCCTGTATCAGTCATGATGCTCTCTATTAGCTCTGGATTGTTTGTGGCTAAGAGGTCAAGTGTGTTTTCGCAATCATTTACAATTCGCGTGGATTCGTAGACTAACTGCTCGAAATAATTTCCGGAGAAAGCGTTTAGGACACTCTCGGAAGATGTTTTCTGCCTACCACCAGTTTTGAACAAGTATTTTTGCCAATATATCGAGGGAAGGTTGAAGTCCCCACCAACTATAACTGTATGAGTGGGGTATTTATTTGTTACGAGACTCAAATTTTCTCTGAACTGTTCAGCAACTATATCATCGGGGTCTGGGGGTCTGTAGAAGGAGCCAATTATTAACTTAGTTCGGTTGTTAAGTACAACCTCCACCCATACCAATTTGCACGGAGTATCTACTTCGACTTCACTACAAGATAAACCACTACTGACATACACAAACACTCCACCACCAATTCTGCCTAATCTATCTTTCCTGAACACCGTCTTAGACTTCGTAAAAATTTCTGCAGAACTTATTTCAGGCTTTAGCCAGCTTTCTGTACCTATAATGATTTCAGCTTTTGTGCTTTCTATTAGCGCTAGAAGCTAAGGAACTTTCCCAGCACAACTACAGCAATTTACAACTACAATTCCGACTGTTCCTTGATCCAAGCACGTCCTGTATTTGCCATGCACCCTTTGAGATTGCAGCCCACTCCGTACTTTCCTGAGGCCTTCTAACCTAAAAAAACCGCCCAGTCCACGCCACACAGCTCCCGCTACCCGTGTAGCTGCCAGCTGAGTGTAGTGAACTCCTGACCTATTCAGCAGAACCCGAAACCCCACCACCCTATGGTGCAAGTCTAGGAATCTGCAGCCAACAAGGTCGCAAAACCGTCTGAGCCTCTGATTCAGACCCTCCACCCAGCTCTGCACTAAAGGTCCGCAGTCGGTTCTATCAACGATGCTGCAGATAGTGAGCTCTGCCTTCATCTCGTAAGCAAGACCGGCAGCCTTTATCAAATCAGATAGCCACTGGAATCCAGGAATTAGTATAAACACAAAAATTTCCTTAACAAGCCAGCTGGTATAAGTATATACAGGCTGAAAAAAAAAGTGAAGCAGCAAGAAGAAATGATCAGGTGTTAATGTAAATTCATACATGTACACACCATTGGTAGTATGTAAATGATTAAGAGTTGCAAATCTCATCAGTGAGACACACCAACCATCAAAATGCATGGACCTAGTAAGATACATATATGAGAGGTGTGGACAGTGTCAGATATTGAGTGTGTAACAATGTGAGTCAATACGCGATAACTTTATTGCAGTAAGCTACTTTGCAGAACAGCCCATAGCATTGGAGCCTTTGGCTGTGAAGGAGACAGCCAGTTGTTTCTTAGCAATGACTCATTCGCACCTGTCGCTATGCTTGCCGTGGGAAGCAGTATCTATGTAAGTTCTAGGATTGTTTTGTTGGAAAGATAAACGCGTGTGAACTTTCAGCCTTTGTAACATTCCGCGTGGCATGTTTCGTGTCCTTATATAGAATATTTGGCTAACAATTTCTTTAATAGAAATCCTCTGAAAAGGACTGATTGTGAAACTCGGATATAGTAGTAGAGTATTGACTGTGAAATTGTGTAATTCTTCGGGTTGGACTTAAGTACATTTCTGGCTGTCTTGCGTATGTACTGGGTAGCATGAACTGTGAACTGAGGACAGTGATGTTGTTCGCTAATTACATGTGGGCTGATGGCAGGTATTTTTATTTTATTTTTTTATTTTTTTTACTGAAATGGAATAAAAGACTCGTTTCAGAATTTTGACATTTTACTGAGAGAACGAAGCAACCACTTTCCAACTGAAAAGTATTATAAGAATTTACAGGATAGCTTGCTACCAGAGTTTAGGCGGACTTTGCAACATAAGTATTTATGGTGTTTTCTTCAACACTGCTTTTACGTCATCAACACAGTACATATGTATGCAGAGACACAGGCTGGTGATCTGCCGCCGTACTGAGGCAGGTGGAACTTTTGCATTGAACAGTATGATGAAAGGCGAGTAACAAAGACCCGCCCCACCACAATTGATCGCTGTGGACACAGAGATGCTGCATACTAGTGCGAGACAGCATTATCAGCACCTGCCAGTATTTGTAAGTGTTCATTTCACTGGCTGGTTGAATTGTGGCCCAATGTTGGGCAACATGATAATAGGAGGGCAGGTAAATTCTTCCTCAAGGTTTCATTCGACCTACTCTGACCTCAAAAATAGAGGATTGCTGTATTGTGCACCAAGGACATTGTAACATCGTAACCCCTTCACATCTGTGCCTATCATTCAAGAACAAGTTATGCACTCTCTGGAATGCTGTGTTACCCAACATCATTGGTCAGCCACAGCTGGACTACGGAATTGCTTTCCCATGAATAGGCGGCAATTAACATCACAACACAAACGGCTGAGTTTGGAGTGGTACTCTGACCAGGAAGCACAGACTGCTCATGAATGACATCAATTGCATGTAATAAATCACGGCTTCGCACTACCCTGGATAACCATCATCGGTGACTCTGGCGATGACCAGGGGAGAAGTCCCATTCTTCCGAAGTTTTGGAGAGATGCAGCAGTCTTACTCCTGGAATCATGATATTGGAACCACTTGTTATGACTCCAGGTCACTGTTGGTAGTGATTGATGGAACTAACAGCACAACAACATGTCCTGGACATCCTGCATCCTCATGTGTTACCTCTTATGCGATAGTATTTTGGTGCCATTTTTCAATAGAACAACGTTCATCCACACATGGAAAGTGTTTATGAACTGTCTGTGTGACGACGAGGTACTCCCATGACTGGTAAGATCCCAATACATATATTGCATACAGATTTGTTTGCTTTGGTGTACCTAAATACAGTACATATGTGATGAAAGATTCAAATAGGAAAATACAGCATCGCTTAACACGCTATACAAAGAGTTTGAAACGTAATTTAAAAAAATTGAGTTTTCATATGTGTTGTGAACAGACTTGTTATTTCTAACCTATGTTGTGGTTGCATAATGCTTTTTCTGTACATTATAAATAATGGTATATGTATGTAGTTTACACATAAGTTTTTATTTGTTTCCTGTCGTGCGCACGACTTTTTAATCATAACTTACAAGGTGCTACCCAAAGTATCTGAGAAGTATGTGCCGAAAAAGTGGGTTACGGACAGAAAATACCAACCGTGGTTTAACAGTGCAATTCGGAGAATGCTCAGGAAGCAAAGGCAGTTGCACTCGCAAGAAAGATCGGGAGAATGAGGACAGGCAAAAGTTAGTAGAGATTCGTGCTGCTGTGAAAAGAGCGATGCGCAAAGCATTCAACCACTACAACCGTCATACCTTAGCAAAAGATCTTGCTGAAAACCGAAGGAAATTCTGGTCTTACATAAAATCGGTAAGCGGGTGGGAGGTTTCCATCCAGTCACTCACTGATCAGTCTGGTCTGGCAATGGAAGACAGCAAAACGAAAGCTAAAATTTTAAATTTAGCATTTGAGAAATCTTTCACGCAGGAGGATCGTACAAACATACCGCCGTTTGAGTCTCGTACAGATTCCCGTATGGAGGACATAGTGATTGACATCCCTGGGGTTGTGAAGCAGCTGAATGTGTTGAAAACAAATAAATCGCCAGGTCCTGATGGGATTCCAATTTGGTTATACAGAGAGTACTCTACTGCATTGACTCCTTACTTAGCTTGCATTTATTGCGAATCTCTTGCCCAACGTAAAGTCCCGAGTGACTGGAAAAAAGCGCAGGTGACGCCTGTATATAAGAAGGGTAGAAGGACGGATGCTCAAAATAACAGACCAATATCCTTAACATCGGTTTGTTGCAGGATTCTCGAACATATTCTCAGTTCGAATATAATGAATTTCTTTGAGACAGAGAAGTTGCTGTCCATGCATCAGCATGGCTTTAGAAAGCATCAATCCTGAGAAACGCAACTCGCCCTTTTTTCACATGATATCTTGTGAACCATGGATGAAGGGTATCAGACGGATGCCATATTCCTTGACTTCCGGTTAGCGTTTGACTCGGTGCCCCACTGTAGACCCCTAACTAAGGTACAAGCATATGGGATTGGTTCCCAAGTATGTGAGTGGCTCAAAGACTTCTTAAGTAATAGAACCCAGCACATTGTCCTCTATGGTGAATGTTTATCGGAGGTGAGGGTATCATCTGGAGTGCCCCAGGAAAGTGTGGTAGGTCCGCTGTTGTTTTCTATCTACATAAATGATCTTATAGATAGGGTGGATAGCAATATGCGGCTGTTTGCTGATGATGTTGTGGTGTACGGGAAGGTGTCGTCGTTGAGTGACTGTAGGAGGATACAAGATGACTTGGACAGGATTTGTGATTGGTGTAAAGAATGGCAGCTACCTCTAAATATAGATAAATGTAAATTAATGCAGATGAATAGGAAAAAGAATCCCGTAATGTTTGAATACTCCACTAGTAGTGTAGTGCTTGACACAGTCACGTCAAATATTTGGGTGTAACATTGCAGAGCGATACGAAGTGGGACAAGCATGTAATGGCAGTTGTGGGGAAGGCGGATAGTCGTCTTCGGTTCATTGGTAGAATTCTGGGAAGATGTGGTTCATCTGTAAAGGAGACCGCTTATAAAACACTAATACGACCTATTCTTGAGTACTGCTCGAGCGTTTGGGATCCCTATCAGGTCGGATTGAGGGAGGACATATAAGCAATTCAGAGGCGGGCTGCTAGATATGTTACTGGTAGGTTTGATCATCACGCGAGTGTTAAGGAAATGCTTCAGGAACTCGGGTGGGAGTCTCTAGAGGAAAGGAGGCACTCTTTTTGCGAATCATTACTGAGGAAATTTAGAGAACCAGCATTTGAGGCTGGCTGCAGTACAATTTTACTTACATTTTGCCAACTTACATTTTGCGGAAAGACCACAAAGATAAGAGAGATTGGGGCTCGTACAGAGGCATATAAGCAGTCATTTTTCCCTCGTTCTGTTTAGGAGTGGAACAGGGAGAGAAGATGCTAGTTGTGGTACGAGGTACCCTCCACCACGCACCATATGGTGTATTGCGGAGTATATATGTAGATGTAGATTTTATACAGAATTCCACTGTACCCGGTAAGACCAGTAGTAGTATGACGTTCTGCTGCTAGATGTGTCTAAGTACACATCTTAGCTACTGTGGCACAATGTTGCATCATCTTTGGTGTATGTAGTTGTGAGATGTAGTGGACTTCGTCAGCATGTGTTTCAGTGCTTCCGCAAATTGTTAAATGGATAACATGAAGAACTGATGGATTTGCATCAAATTCTGTTTGAAGTTGAAGAAAACTGCATCTGAAACGCACTGCATGCTGACAGAGGCATTTGGTGAGGGTGCACTGAGCCAAGCAAGAACATCTGAACAGTTTATGCACTTCAAGGGTGGCCAAGAATCAATGGAATATTAGAAACATTCAGGTCGACCATCAACATGCACAACACGAAAAATCATGAAAGTGCATGGCGTGATGCAAGAAGACTGAAGAAGTACAATTCACAAAAGGCTTAAGGTACGTGTCAACAAATTCTAGTCAATGAAATGAACATGAGAGAAATTGCAGTGAAGTTCGCCCCTCAGCTTCTCAGCATTGACCAAGAAACTTTCGGATTCAACCATACATGAGGTGCAATAAAGTGTTCGAGAGTGTCCAAAATTTTTATCTAAACTCATGACACATGCTGAATCTTGGGTCTACAGTTATGACCCTGAAACAAAGCAGGAATCATCACACTTCAAGGCCGAAAAAAGCTTGTTTGGAAGGTAGGAGACGAGATACTGGCAGAAGTAAGGCTGTGAGGGTGGGGCGTGAGTCGTGTTTGGGTAGCTCAGATGGTAGAGCACTTGCCTGCGAAAGGAAAAGGTCCCGAGTTTGAGTCTCGGTCCAATACACAGTTTTAATCTGCCAGGAAGTTTCAAAGCTTGACAAGTTTGCAGCAATGTGAAGTCAATGCTGATCATTTTTTTCAACATTCAGCAATAGTGCTTAAGGAGTTTGTCCCGCCTGGTCAGACTGTCAACAGGCAGTTTTACTGTGAAGTTTTGAGGCAACTGATTGAAAATATTCTTCACAAATGGCCAGAGTTGTGGAAAAAGAAAGACTGGTTGGTGCACCATGACAACGCATCTGCACACACCTTGCTTGTTGTGAAGCAATTCCACACCAAAGACAACACAGCAATGGTCCCCCACCCTCCCTGCTAGCCACAGCTAGCCCTGTGTGACTTCTACCTGTTCCCAAAGATGAAATTCACATTGAAAGGGCAATGTTTTGACTTTGTTGATATCCAAGAGGAATCCCAACAGGTCCTGAACACCTTTAACTCTGTGGACTTCCAGAAGAGCCTCCAAAAATGGAAACAACGCTGGGATTGTTGCATACATGCCCGATGTGACCGAGGTCATTAGGACCTAAGAATAGTTTTCTGATTTTTAAAATGAAATTCTCAGATACTTTGAGCAGCATCTCATATGAACTAATCCCTCTCCCACTTTTCTCCTGGAACTTTTTGATGATTTTAAACTGTTGGCTTGAAGACAATCTGAGACACTGATTTCCAAATAAAACATTATTTACATCAATAATCAGCATGCTGCTGAATTAGTTTTTAACTGGAAGAATGTGAACTATTCAGCAACTTTTGTTCGCAGAACTTGCTACACCTGGAGAGTTGCAACAATACACAAAGAAGATTTGTGGTGTCACCGCCAGACACCACACTTGCTAGGTGGTAGCTTAAATCGGCCGCGCTCCATTTAGTACATGTCGGACCCACGTGTCGCCACTGTGTGATCGCAGACCGAGCACCACCACAAGGCAGGTCTCGAGATACGGACTAGCACTCGCCCCAGTTGTACGACGACTTTGCTAGCGACTACACTGACGAAGCCTTTCTCTCATTTGCCGAGAGACAGTTAGAATAGCCTTCAGCTAAGTCCATGGCTACGACCTAGCGAGGCGCCATTAGCCTTACATAGTTTGATAGTTATCATATGAAATGTCTCAACAAGAAGAACGATGTATACAACAAGGATAGATAAAAGTTAAGTATTCGAGGAGCTGCATACTTTTCTTATTAGCTTTCACTACTTATCCTGTTCCAGAATTCACGCCCGTCTGCGTTAGATAGTGTGCATTTCGGCCTCCTCTATCTACAAGGTGTTGGCACATTTGCCAACACATCAAGATTCAAACCTGAAATATTGGTGAAGCTCTCATACATAAGTATTTACTTGCCTGTAAGGATAACTTGTGGTGTAGGAAATGTGGAGCCATAGCGTTTGTTAAACCGTTGTGCTAGATGTTGGGTCAGCTGTAAATGTTGCACCTGATCTTCTCCCACTGGTACATGAGTTGCCCTTAAAAAGGGAAAATAATGACGTTCTAGGTTTCAGAAATAAAATTTTACTATTTAATTCATTCATGCATTTCTTAAAAAAAAAATTGGTAACACACTTACTTATAAAGGAGGATGTCAGCAGTCTGAAGCAAGGGATAAGTGTACAGCCCCACAGGAACTTCTTGAAGTGAAGCTGACTTTTCCTTATACTGAGGAAAATGTGCCAACCGTGCAACAGTTGCATTGCAGCTGATAACCCACAAAAGCTCACAGTGCCTTGGAACCTGACAAATCAGAAATATCTCATTCTTCTTGACTGTAAATAACAATCGCTACTGTAGTTCAAAACATGGTATGATAGTGATAATAATCCAGATCATGAAAGATGAAAACACTTTAAAATTTGAATTTTTGTGATTATCAGAGTGTCAGTTAGCTTTAGTTCTTTCTCGAAGGTTTCACTTTGGATTAAGTTCACTGTTTAAGTGGAAATTACCACATAAAACACTCAGTCTCTGGTATAGGCCAATATATCCATGCCTCCTTCAAACATTAAATTTTCTCTGTTGACTCTTTTTGACTAAAGACACGAATCATGTTGACATACTGTGCCTGTTGTTATATACAGGGTGGTCGTAGGCTGTGTGTCAAAAATTTAACGGCAGGTAGAGGGGATCAAAATAAGCAGATATTTCTACATCTACATCTATACTCCGCGAGCCACCTTACGGTGTGTGGCGGAGGGTACTTATTGTACCACTATCTGATCCCCCCTTCCCTGTTCCATTCACGAATTGTGCGTGGGAAGAACGACTGCTTGTAAGTCTCCGTATTTGCTCTAATTTCTCGGATCTTTTCGTTGTGATCATTACGCGAGATATATGTGGGCGGTAGTAATATGTTGCCCATCTCTTCCCGGAATGTGCTCTCTCGTAATTTCAATAATAAACCTCTCCGTATTGCGTAACGCCTTTCTTGAAGTGTCCGCCACTGGAGCTTGTTCAGCATCTCCGTAACGCTCTCGCGCTGACTAAATGTCCCCATGACGAATCGCGCTGCTTTTCGTTGGATCATGTCTATCTCTTCTATTAATCCAACCTGGTAAGGGTCCCATACTGATGAGCAATACTCAAGAATCGGACGAACAAGCGTTTTGTAAGCTACTTCTTTCGTCGATGAGTCACATTTTCTTAGAATTCTTCCTATGAATCTCAACCTGGCGCCTGCTTTTCCCACTATTTGTTTTATGTGATCATTCCACTTCAGATCGCTCCGGATAGTAACTCCTAAGTATTTTACGGTCGTTACCGCTTCCAATGATTTACCACCTATGGCATAATCGTACTGGAATGGATTTCTGCCCCTACGTATGCGCATTATATTACATTTATCTACGTTTAGGGAAAGCTGCCAGCTGTCGCACCATGCATTAATCCTCTGCAGGTCCTCCTGGAGTACGTACGAGTCTTCTGATGTTGCTACTTTCTTGTAGACAACCGTGTCATCTGCAAATAACCTCACGGAGCTACCAATGTTGTCAACTAAGTCATTTATGTATATTGTAAACAATAAAGGTCCTATCACGCTTCCCTGCGGTACTCCCGAAATTACCTCTACATCTGCAGATTTTGAACCGTTAAGAATGACATGTTGTGTTCTTTCTTCTAGGAAATCCTGAATCCAATCACAAACCTGGTCCGATATTCCGTAAGCTCGTATTTTTTTCACTAAACGAAAGTGTGGAACCGTATCAAATGCCTTCCTGAAGTCCAGGAATACGGCATCAATCTGTTCGCCAGTGTCTACGGCACTGTGAATTTCTTGGGCAAATAGGGCGAGCTGAGTTTCACATGATCTCTGTTTGCGGAATCCATGTTGGTTATGATGAAGGAGATTTGTATTATCTAAGAACGTCATAATACGAGAACACAAAACATGTTCCATTATTCTACAACAGATTGACGTAAGCGAAATAGGCCTATAATTATTCGCATCTGATTTATGACCCTTCTTGAAAATGGGAACGACCTGCGCTTTCTTCCAGTCGCTAGGTACTTTACGTTCTTCCAGCGATCTACGATAAATTGCTGATAGAAAGGGGGCAAGTTCTTTAGCATAATCACTGTAGAATCTTAAGGGTATCTCGTCTGGTCCGGATGCTTTTCCGCTACTAAGTGATAGCAGTTGTTTTTCAATTCCGATATCGTTTATTTCAATATTTTCCATTTTGGCGTCCGTGCGACGGCTGAAGTCAGGGACCGTGTTACGATTTTCCGCAGTGAAACAGTTTCGGAACACTGAATTCAGTATTTCTGCCTTTCTTCGGTCGTCCTCTGTTTCGGTGCCATCGTGGTCAACGAGTGACTGAATAGGGGATTTAGATCCGCTTACCGATTTTACATATGACCAAAACTTTTTAGGGTTCTTGTTTAGATTGTTTGCCAATGTTTTATGTTCGAATTCGTTGAATGCTTCTCTCATTGCTCTCTTTACGCTCTTTTTCGCTTCGTTCAGCTTTTCCTTATCAGCTATGATTCGACTACTCTTAAACCTATGATGAAGCTTTCTTTGTTTCCGTAGTACCTTTCGTACATGATTGTTATACCACGGTGGATCTTTCCCCTCGCTTTGGACCTTAGTCGGTACGAACTTATCTAAGGCGTACTGGACGATGTTTCTGAATTTTTTCCATTTTTGTTCCACATCCTCTTCCTCAGAAATGAACGTTTGATGGTGGTCACTCAGATATTCTGCGATTTGTGCCCTATCACTCTTGTTAAGCAAATATATTTTCCTTCCTTTCTTGGCATTTCTTATTACACTTGTCGTCATTGATGCAACCACTGACTTATGATCACTGATACCCTCTTCTACATTCACATTGTACAGGAATGTGTGTGTGTGTGTGTGTGTGTGTGTGTGTGT
Organism: Schistocerca serialis cubense; assembly: GCF_023864345.2. Lineage (NCBI taxonomy): Eukaryota > Metazoa > Arthropoda > Insecta > Orthoptera > Acrididae > Schistocerca > Schistocerca serialis. The sequence goes on from NC_064646.1 coordinate 343,284,358, forward strand.
GTGTGTGTGTGTGTGTGAGATAATGCTGTCTTGAATCGGTAGTGTGCTGATGACTGCAGCACATAAAAGCACTTTGCTAGCTGGACTCATCATTTACCACACAGATCTCTAGCAGCATGCATTGTTTCACCAATGCGGAGCTGGCCAACATGTATTTCATGTAAGGAACTACACGAGGAAATGAACTAGCTGCTCAAAGAGTGCACTCAGATAGGAATCAGCCGGAATACTGAACATTTGATCATCTTCATTGGGAGTTATGCACAAGTGGATAATTTTATGCTTCCAGGTGTGGAACTGGCATTGGAAGATATTGCAGAACTCCTGCAGTGGAAGGAAGAATACTACTAAACACAGTAAAGAATAATCCTTCGACAAGCTCAAGAGCTGTAGGACAGCATTGGGTGTCAGCCATCAAAGTGTTTGAGGACTTTACATGAAGACTGAATGCATCCATATCAAACTTCCTGGCAGATTAAAACTGTGTGCCGGACCGAGACTCTAACTCAGGACCTTTGCCTTTCACGGGCAAGTGCTCTACCATCTGAGCTACCCAAGCACGACTCAAGACCCTTCCTGAAAGCTTCAATTCTGCCAGTAACTCGTCTCCTACCTTTCAAATTCATTCTGGATGCATTCATATCATTTACAGAGAGTGCAAGCAATGACCCCTGATGATTAACTTCCACGTTTCAACTTTGCTCCTTGGTACCTACAGCAGATTGCAGCCGGTGATACCTTCCCTGCAGTTATTTTATTTACTGATGAGGATACCTTTATGCAGTCAGGTATGTTGAACATCCTTACCTGTGGGCTCATGGTAACCCACATGGCACAATAACATGTGCCTAGCAAGAGAGATTTTCCATTAATGTTTGGGCAGGCATTGTACAGAATAACTTAGTAGACCATACATTCTATTGAGTTGTTTAACTGGCCACATATACATCATCTTCCTACAGGAGGTACTTAGTCAAAATGTCAGGAATTACCTGACAGAGTCTACAGTCAGCAGTGGACGGGACAGGGCAGTCCAGTTCCCTGGTCACCATGTTCTCCCAATTTAACCTGTATGGATTTTTTTCTTGTGGGATCATATAAGAAGCCTGATGTACAAGAATCCCATCACATCTGGAGCAGATCTAGTTGCGCATGTGTTTGTTGCTGCTGGACATCTTTCTTAATGTAGGCCAATCCACGCGCTGTCACTGTGGATTGTGTATCACTGTTGGTGGCAGCTCCTTTGAGCACCTCTTGTAAATTATTAATAACTTTCTGATGCCATTTGTTTTCACATGCCTTGTGAGTCATATTGCTTTACAAGTTAGCACTGTAATGTGTCACTACCATACATGCATTCCTGTACGAAATCTGCTTATTTAGGTCCCATCCACATCGCTTTACATTTTTGACATATCTTCTAGGACCACAAAATACGCTCAGATATGCAACCTACAGAGAATATGTTCAGTGAAGATATTTGGTACATAGTGTAGCTTCACTTCAAGTATTCTGTTAAAATGTCTGCACAGATTTGAGTTGAAATTCCTTGTAGGACATTACATGTATTGTACTGGATGAAGCTGTTATCAAACGCCATATCACTAAATGTAAAACAGAGATAATATATGAAGAAAGCTACTAAAATGTTACTGTATTGTTGCAGAAATCTCAACAGCACTCACACAAATTTTGTATTTTAGCTTAAGCAATATTTGTCTGAGTACCAGTTGCAGTAATGACAAAGATTTTCATCCATTTTTTTCAATCACGTCTGGCTGCTTCTTTTGCAACTGCACTGTCACAGCATAGCTTTTTTACATTTCATAGCTTTTTTACATTTCATTTCATAGCTCTTGTGTGATCCATCAAATTATCTCCACCTAAAAAGGAAGCTGAGCAAAGGAGTACATTACAGACTTTTCTCAAATTGTCACCTTGCTCCCTCTACTAACACATAATATAATTCTGTAGCATTACAAGCACTCTAGAGACAACCTGCAGTCAGTAGAATGTACCTGTTCAAAGCACACAATATATCTCTTTCAGTATGGGGGAATGCCGTTTTCTCCACTCACTGTCAGACTAAAAAATATAATTATCAGCCATCTGCTACACTGGACTGGCAACATGTTTATACATCTAGAACCTGCCAATGATATGTATATAGCCAGCTGGCTCTACTGAACAAGTACTGGAGTGGCTTTCTCATAGACTACAGTATACATAGGAGAATTATTCATGTGTTGCTGTGATAACCAATGACTGCCAATGACTGAAATGTTCATAATGTTCAGAGAGTCTGGGACATCTGTAATCTGCAAGCACACTATTTCTGAACAGCACGTATGAGGTGTGTTCAAAAAATTCCAGAACACTTATAATTTCGTGCCAATGGTGTGATGGAGCGAAATGTAGTTGAAATCCATGCTCATGTCTGTGTTGAATGCGTAACTGCCAGAAGTTTCAGTGTTTTAAGCCTGTTAGTTATTGTTCAAGAGCTGTACTGAGTAGAGCGCTTTGTCACGCAGTTTGTGAATTTCAAGATGGCAGACTTAGAGGAGCAATGTGTCTGCATTAAATTTTGCATAAAACACAAAAAAAACTTTAAAGACACACATCAAATGATGTAGTAAGCCTAGAGCCATACTAGGTGTTAATAACGATTCAGGTGGTTTAAAAATAGCCAGACAGAAGTTAAAGATGACCCTCATTTAGGACACAATTTTATATCTACCAACAATGCTCATGTCAGGAATGTCAACAAAATTGTGCATGCCAATCAAAGACTGACTGTCCAAGAGATTGCAGAAGAATGTAACATTTGGATCATGTCATGAAATTCTGACACCGCATTTTGGAATGCATCGTGTTGCTGCCAAGTTCGTCCCACAACTCATGAGTCAAGACCAAAAAGACCTTTGCCTCACAATCTGTGTCAAGCTTTTGGATTGTGCAAATGAGAATGAGATGTTCCTTAAGAGAATCATAACTGGTGATAAGACATGGGTCTATGGTTGTGATGCTGAGGCCAAGGTTCACTCTTCACAATGGCTGGGAATGGTTCTCCAAGACCAAAAAAAGCTTGTCAAGTCAGGTGAAATGTCAAAGCCATAGTTTTCCTTGACTTTGAAGGATAGTTCATCACAAATTCATGCCACAGGAAGAAACTGTTAATTGATAGTATTGTCAAGATGCCTAAGAGGAAATGTGAGATGGAAATATCCTGAAATGTGGTGAGACGATTCATGGCTCTTGCATCACAATAATGCACCCGCACATTCATCTCTGTTGGTGCGTTAGTATTGCACAAAAAACAAAATCACTGTGCTGCATTGCCCTCCATACTCTCCAGAACTGGCCCCCGTGAACTTTTTTTTTTTTTTAAATTGAAAACTTGTTCTATCAATGAAGATTTGCAACAATAGATGAGCTAAAAGGAAATTCACAGACAGCACTTCATACGATCCAGCAAGAGGTATACAAAGACTGTTTCTGGAGGTGGAAATGGCATTGAGAGCAGTGTATCAATTGTGGAGGACAGTATGGTGGTGGTGGTGGTTGTTGGGATGTTTAAGGGGGACTAAACAGCTAAGGTCATCAGTCCCCCATTCCAAAAACAAGCGAGACAAAGTCGCAGAGCAGATAAAACCCCAAGGGGAAGGAGACTGTCCCCCCCCCCCCCCCCCCCCCCCAAGTGCTAAAGAACACAAATTAGGCAACGAACACTACAGAAAAGAAGAGTACAGACGAACACCAGACAGAAAGAAATAGAAGAAAAGAAGATGGCCGGAGACTGGTTGACTGACTACGACAACAAAAAAGGGAAAGAGTCAACCATCCGATGAGACACCACAACAGCAACAAATATGGAGAGACGCGAGGACAAAAGACACAGAAACGGAAAAGTGCAGGACCCCCCTAAATGGATCCATAAAAAGGACTAGCATGGATAAAATGTAAAACATAGTCAGCCATGGAGGCATCGTCGCATAAAATCAAAGGCAAGGTGCCCGGGAAATTAAAAGACTGCCGAAGGGTGTGCAGTCAGGGACACTCCAATAAAATGTGGGCGACCGTCAGCCGGGACCCACACCGACACAGGGGGGGATCCTCCTGACGCAAAAGATGGCCGTGCGTCAGGTATGTATGGCCAATGCGGAGCCGACACAGGATAACAGTCCCTGCGAGAAGACCGCAGGGAGGAGCGCCACACATCGGTCGTCTCCTTGACTGCCCGCAGTTTATTAGGCATTGTCAAGCCTCGCCACTCAGCAGACCACATCCCAAGCACCTTACGGCGCAACACCAGCTGCTGATCGGGAGCCGTGAGGCCGATCTCCAAAGCTGGGGCGTCGAGCGCCCCTTTGGCCAGCCTGTCAACATGTTCGTTCCCCAGGATGCCAACATGACCTGGCGTCCAAACCAAGACCACCGAACGTCCAGAACGGGCAATGGCGGAAACAGACTCCTGAATAGAGGACACCAGAGGAGAAGAGGGATAGCAGCGGTCGATGGCCTGAAGGCTGCTCAGGGAGTCACTGCAGATGACGATGGACCTACCTGAGCAGAAACGCATATGCTCAAGAGCGCGCAAGATGGCCACCAGCTCTGCAGTAAAAATACTGCAGCCAGCCGGCAAGGAGTGTTGCTCAACATGGGCAGTGTGAGCAAAAGCGTAGGCAGTGCGACCATCAACCAGGGAACCATCAGTGTAGACAGGCTCACAGCCCGGAAATGATTCGAGGAGCGCAAGAAAACGGCGACGGAGGGCCACAGGCGGAACCGAGTCCTTAGGTCCCTGTGCCAAATCCAGACGGACGGATGGCCGGGACAAACACCTGGGAGGCGTAGGTGTACGGACCCGGAAGGGAGGCAGAAGAGGGAATGACCCCAGTTCTGACAGCAGGGACTGGACGCGGACAGCTACGGAAAGCCCAGACCTAGGTCGCCGTTCGGGCAGATGGAGGACCATGGCAGGGAAAAGCAGGCGACGATTGGGATGGTCTGGCGAGCAATGCACGTGGACAGCATAGTCGGCGAGCAGTCGATGGCGGCGAATCCGCAGCGGGGACACCCCGGCCTCCACCAGTAGACTATCTATGGGGCTGGTACGAAAAGCGCCAGTTGCAAGCCGAACCCCACAGTGGTGTATGGGGTCTAACAACTTCAACACTGAGGGTGATGCAGACCCATAGGCCAGGCAACCATAATCAAGCCGGGACTGCACAAGGGCTCTGTACAATCGCAGCAGCGTGCAGCGATCTGCACCCCAAGACGTGTGGCTAAGGCAGCGGAGGGCGTTGAGGTGCCGCCAGCATTTTTGCTTCAGCTGAGTAACATGAGGAACCCATGTGAGCCGGGCATCAAACATGAGTCCCAAGAAGCGGCAAGTGTCCACCACTTCAAGCAGGTGGCCGTCGAGGTAAAGTTCAGGATGAGGGTGGACCGTCCGACGCCTGCAGAAGTGCATAACTCGAGTCTTGGCTGCAGAGAACTGAAAACCATGAGTCAGAGCCCATGATGCTGCCTTGCGAACGGCGACTTGCAGCCTGCGGTCGGCGACTCCCGTAGTCGTGGAGCTAAATGAGATGCAGAAGTCGTCGGCATACAAAGAAGGAGATACCGACGACCCCACTGCTGCAGCCAGACCATTAATGGCCACTAGAAATAAGGAGACGCTCAACACTGAGCCCTGCGGGACCCCATTTTCCTGTATATAAGATGAACTAGAGGTGGCACCGACTTGCACCCGGAAAGAGCGGCGCAATAAAAAGGTTTGAAGAAAAGCCGGGAGCCGACCACGAAGACCCCACTCATGCAACGTGGCGAGGATGTGATGCTGCCATGTGGTGTCATACGCCTTCCGCAGATCGAAAAATACAGCAACGAGATGCTGACGTCGGGCAAAGGCCGTACGGACTGCAGATTCCAGCCGCACCAAATTGTCCATGGCAGACCGGCCCCGACGGAAGCCACCCTGGGATGGAGCGAGGAGACCGTGCGACTCAAGGACCCAACACAAACGCCGCCCCACCATACGTTCGAGCAATTTGCACAAAACGTTGGTGAGGGTAATGGGACGATAGCTGTCCACCGCCAGTGGGTCCACACCGGGCTTCAAGATGGGGACAATAACACCCTCTCGCCATTGCGACGGGAACACGCCTTCGCTCCAAATGCGATTAAATATCGCGAGAATGTGTCTCTGGCAGTCCCTGGAGAGATGCTTCAGCATCTGCGCGTGGATGCAGTCTGGGCCTGGTGCTGTACCAGGGCAATCGGCGAGGGCAGCGAGGAATTCCCTCTCGCTGAAAGGAGCATTGTATGTTTCAGAACAACGCGTGTGGAATGATAACGGCGTCCGCTCGGCTCGCTCCTTCAGAGAGCGAAAGGCGGGGGGATAAGTTGCAGTCGCAGAGCTCTTAGCAAAGTGCGCAGCAAGGTGTTCAGCAATGGCAGCAGCGTCCGTGCAGACAGCGCCGTCCCAGGAGATCCCAGGGACACCCATAGGGGTCTGGTGTCCATAAATCCGCCGGATCCGGGACCACACGAGCGAGGGGGAGACATGGGAGCCCAAGGATGAGACATACCGCTCCCAGCACTCCTGCTTACGCCGTGTAATAAGACGACGGGCCAAGGCACGGAGCCTCTTAAAGGCGATGAGGGTCTCTAGAGACGGGTGCCGCCTATGACGCTGGAGGGCCCGCCTACGGTCGCGAATAGCCTCAGCAATCTCCGGCGACCACCAGGGTACAGCCTTCCTCCGAGGGAGTCCAGAAGAGCGGGGGATGGCAGCCACCGCTGCCGAAATGATAGACGTGGTTAAGACATGGACCACCTCGTCAATGTCACCCTGTGGGGGAGACTCAATGGTTGCAGCGGAAGTAAAAGCTGGCCAGTCAGCCCTGTGGAGAGCCCAGCGGGGCAAGCGCCCAGAAGAATGACACTGGGGCAGTGACAAATAGATGGGAAAATGGTCACTACCACACAGGTCAGGATGCACTCTCCAGTGGAGGGATGGGACAAGTCCAGGGCTGCAAATAGAGAGATCGATGGCCGAGAACGAGCCATGGGCCACACTGAAATGCGTGGGAGCACCGGTGTTCAAGAGGCTAAGGTCGAGCTGAGCCAACACATGCTCCACGGCCCGACCGCGGTCATCGGAGACAGTCCCACCCCATAGAGGGTTGTGGGCATTGAAATCGCCCAGCAGCAAAAAAGGTGGCGGCAGTTGGGCTATCAGAGCAGCCAGGACATGCTGCGCGACAGCACCATCAGGTGGAAGGTAAATACTGCAGACGGTAATAGCCTGTGGCGTCCACACCCGAACAGCGACAGCCTCTAAAGCTGTTTGTAGAGGTACAAACTCGCTGTGAAGAGAGTTAAGGACATATATGCAGACGCCACCAGACACCCTTTCATAAGCTGCCCGGTTCTTAAAATAACCCCGATAGCCACGGAGGGCGGGGGTTCGCATTGCTGGAAACCAAGTTTCCTGCAGAGCAATGCAAAGGAAAGGATGACGGCTGATAAGTTGGCGGAGCACAGCTAGATGGTGGAAGAAACCGCTGCAGTTCCACTGGAGGATGGTATTAGCCATGGATGGGAAAGGCGTGAAGGGATTGGGGAGGCAGATTACGCCTCCGGGGCCCCTGCTGCTACTGAGTCACCACCTGGACAACAGCTATCTAGTGCATCCGAGGGACTGGCGAGATCCATGTCATCAGTGGACGCCAGAATCTCCACCTCATCTTCAGACGCAGAGCTTGTAGGAAGTGGTGGAATGGGTGCCACCGCAATGTCGGTAGCCTTGGGGAGTTTCTTCTTCTTCTGCTTCTCGCACTGCGCCTTGGGTGGTTCAGGCTGGGAGGGCGTCACTGGGTCAGTCTCGGGGACAGACGATGACCGTGTGTCCCGACGACCAGGGACTGGTGGTTGTTTGAGCCACTTGTGGCTGTCGGCTTTGGAACCGGTCGGAACGTGCGAAGGGAGGTCCCCAAGGGACCCCTTCCTTACGAGAGTAGCCGAAGAAGTCTTACGCTTCTCCGGTTGGGAAGGGGGGACTGATGTCCCCGATGGTTGGGGGGGGGGGGGGGGGGGTTGCTCCTGAAGTAGATGGAGCAGGAGCAACAGGAGGTTTAGTGCCCCCCACCATCAAGGGGGCAGGTGTGGGACTTCGACTCTGAGAGCTGACTGGAGTGGATGGAATTGTAGAAGGAGTGACAGTTGCGGCATAAGAAGCTGTCATGCGCACTGGATGAAGCCGATCATATTTCCGCTTCGCCTCAGTGTACGTCAGGCGGTCGAGAGTCGATTTCCATGATCTTCCGCTCCTTCTGCAGAATCGGACAGTCTGGCGAGCAAGGCGGATGGTGCGCACCACAGTTCACACAGATTGGAGGCGGCGCACAGGGATGATCAGGATGGGAAGGTCGACCGCAATTGCGACAGACGAGGTCGGAAGCACAGCGTGAAGACATGTGGCCGAACTTCCAACACTTGAAGCACCGCATCGGGGGAGGGATATACGGCTTGACATCACAACAGTACACCATCACCTTGACCTTCTCAGGTAACGTGTCACCCTCGAAGGCCAAGATGAAGGCACCGGTGGCAACTTGACGATCCCTCGGACCCCGGTGGACGCGCCGGACGAAATGGACACCTCGGCGCTCCAAGTTGGCGCGCAGCTCGTCATCGGACTGTAAAAGGAGATCGCGGTGAAAAATAATTCCCTGGACCATATTTAAGCTGTTATGTGGGGTGATAGTAACAGACACATCCCCCAACTTCGTACAAGCCAGCAAGGCTCGTGACTGGGCAGAGGATGCCGTTTTTATCAACACCGATCCAGACCGCATCTTGGACAAGCCCTCCACCTCCCCGAACTTGTCCTCTAAATGTTCGACAAAGAACTGAGGCTTCACAGACACAAACGAGTCCCCGTCAGCTCTGGTACAGACTAGATACCGGGGCGAGTATCTTTCGCTCTCATTCACAGCCTTTCGTTCCTCCCATGGTGTGGCCAGGGAGGGGAACGATTTGGGGTCATACACATTAGCCTTAAAGTGAGCTTTGGAACGCTTAGAGACTGCTGACGGCTGGCCGCCAGCGAGAGATGATGTACCACGCTTCATTGCGGGTCATCCGCCCTGATGCCACCTACTCCGACCAAGGGCCCTCCCCACGGGTGCCACCCAGCCACAGCAAAGGCCACCTGGCAGGATGGCCATTGCCGGGAGTCCCGATGCCCCAGGGCGATGGGCATCTACTCCTTGGCATACGTGGGGAGTTAACGGCGCAGGCATCAGTAGAGCGATCCCTGTGTTGTCAGGGGGCTACAACCAACAGGGTACATGGCGGCCCCACCACAACGGACTGGCTACCGTGCTGGATCTTAGGTGCAAAAATGGCTAAGGTCTTCGTCGCAGTTAAAAGAAACACTGCAGAGTGCAGCGTGGTAATCGCCCAAGAGATCGAAAACGAGCGGGACACCATTGCAACGACGAGAAAGACGGCTAAAGGTCTAATTGCACGACGGATACAATGCACCATGTAAGGCGCCCTTCCCAAAGTGGCTCGCTCTTCGGAATAATTTAGAAAGATGGAGGTCAAACCCGAGAGGGGACCATCACATAAGGCCGAAACATGTGAGACTCCTTTTAGTCGCCTCTTACGACAGGCAGGAATACCGCGGGCCTATTCTAACCCCCGAACCCGCAGGGGGTGAGGACAGTATTTCGAAGGAGACCACGAGCAGTAAATAAAAGGTAAGTGTAAAAAAATTTTGTGGACAAAGTTCCGGAATTTTTTGAACAGACCTCATACACATCACTCTTATCAATGCATGTTACCTGGGCGACACAATTTAATGTAATTTCATTGAGCTTCCAATTGTTTCATTAGAACAAATTCCATAACCAAGACAGGTACTTCCAGCTAATTGAAATTTGCGATATTTTCCTCTCACAGCTGTATTACCAGTCATAACATCACTAGTGCTTAGTATGTAACAATTAATGTACAATAGGCATTATAAAGGTTCTTGAGCCAGCGCATAGGTGGTTTACATAAATACTCATTCAAACTTACAGCACTTTTGATAGTATGGTCTGAAGTTTCAGTGTCACACATTTAGTTGCTTACTTTTATGTTTATATAGACTATAAAGCGTTATTTTTACGAGAAAGGGTTATAAACTGAATTACAAACTGTGACAGAGTACCTTGTTTCAAAACATTTGTCCTCTAAGAGCACAAAAACTGACTGAACCAAAATTAGATTAAGGAGAGCAATGCATGAAGCATTCAATGAGTTCAAAAGTGAATTATCCAAAGATCTGATAGAAAACATTTCTGCCTTACCTTAAGTCAGTGAAGGGCATCTCTCTCGATGCCAAGTGACCATAATCACATGAAATAGAGGATGAAAGAGATAAGGTCAAAATATTAGCTCAATCTTCCAAAATCATTTCTCTGAGAAATATTGTACTGTAGTTCCTCCTTTCAATAGCCTCACAAATGTCAAAATCACATATTGAAATAAGTGACTGTGGGATGTGAAATCAACTAAAATCCATCAACTGAGGGAAGCCGGCTGGATCTGATGGGATGCTTATATGATTCTACATAAGAGTATACAAAAGTACTTGCTCTCCTTCTAACAGCAGTCTACTTGGGTCCCTAGAGGAGGAAAGCATTCCTAGTGACTGGGAAAAATGTGCAGGTCATTTCCATTTTCAAGAAGGTTTGTTAAACAAATGCGCATAACTAGAGCCCTATATTGCTGATGTCAGTTAGTTGTAGAGTTTCAGAACACATTTTAAGCTAGTGTACTATGATATTTCTGGAAACAAAAATTTTGCCTGTAAGAATTCAACACAGATTCTGCAAACAACAATCACGTAAAACCCATCTCGCTTTGTTCATTCATGAGACCCACAAGGCAATAGATGCTGGTGTCCATGTTGAATCTGCGTTTAAGTTCCATGAGGTGTTTGATACAGTTCCACACTTCCTAATGAGCAAAATAAGAATTATGAAATGTCAGAACAACTGTATGACTGGACTGGAAATATTCCAGCAAACAGAACACAGCATGTTGTAGTCAATGGAGAGGAATCTTCAGATGTAAAAATAATTTCTTTCAGATGTACACCAGTCAAGTGTCATAGCGCCATTACTTTTCACAACATTTATAAACAGCATAGTGGATAACGTCAGAGGTCCCATGAGACTTTTCGTGGATTATACCATCATATACAGAGAAGTTGTAATGTTAGAAAATTGTAGCAAAAGGGAAGAAGAACTACAGAGTATCAATTCTTGGTGTAGGATTGTTAGTTGCCTCCAATATAAACAAATCTAATGTATAAATAGGCAGAAAGATCCATTAATTTACAATTAAATAAATGCTTAATAATCATCAGTAGTAGTCACATCCATTAAATATTTGGGAGTGTGATAGACTGGAAGCTAACGAAGAGGTACAGAATTAAATTGGGGAGAAAAAGCTTTATGACAGAGTTTGACTGAATGAAGGATCAACTCTTAGGAAGCATATTAAGGTATCAAGGATTAGGCAGTGTGGTAGTGGAGGGGGGGGGGGGGGAGGGGTGGTTGTGAAGGTTTAAAATTGTATAGGAGACCAAGGTTTGACTACAGTAAGCAAGTTCAAATTAATGTAGATTGCAACTGTTATGCAGAAATGAAGAGGCTTGCACAGGATAGAGTAGCACAGAGAGCTGCATCAAACCAGTCTTAAGAACAAAAACGAAAGCATCATCATTTAATTATGTGGCTATATAAAATCTTCCTGTATCACTAATTAGCAAATCAATACTGTAGTTTCACAATGGTAGCATCACAGATATACTTAAATATTCTGTTATCAAGTCTCTTCATAAAAACATATATAAAAGTAGCAAAAAGCTCTCAATCCAAATCATTACTACTAGAATTTACAAAAACCAGACTCTAAGGTAATGTAAAATACAATTTATAAAGACTCAGTGAGAAACAGTTTCAATTTCCAAAAGGAGTGTCAATCAGACTAACTCTTATCAGACAAGATATATACACCAGTGATGAAAAATCACCATAAGTTTGAATATTTTCTGATCTGGCCATGGGTTTTGATTATATAAACCACAATAATCACATACCAGCATTACAGAACTATAAATAATTGATATAGATATTCATGGTTTTCAGCTTACCTGTAGGAAAAAGTCACATAAACATACATTCAGAAATTATGAAATGCTTCACATCATAGAAAATTCTACAACAACATACACTCTGCAAGATACCTTACAGTGTAGCAGAGGATACTTCTGGTACCGCTATCGTTTCCACCTTCTCTGTTCCATTCCCAAACAGAGTGAGGGAAGAACAACGGTCAATGAACCTTCAATGAATTCAAATTTCTCTGATTTACTTGTTGCATTCATTTTGTGAGATATATGAGGGAGGAAATAATATGTTTCCCAACTCTTCTTGGAACCTACACTCTCATAATTCCAACACTAAACCTCTCTGTGATGTACACCTCTTTCATAGCATCTGCCTCTCATGTTCCCTACACAATCTCATAACGGACTTGGATTTTATCTCTTTTATTAATCCAACCAGTAGTTGTAAAAGACCTATATGTGGCATCACGTGACTGTGTTACATCACAAAAGCATAATTCTTGATGGAAATGGCATGGTATATTAAAAATCAAACATTTTTTAAAAACATCAGTGTGCTAAGATTTAATTATAATTTTCCTTGAAACTACAGTGGGCTATAATTCATCAACTTTGTAAACAAGTCTTTCAAAACTGCAGTAAGCACATCAAACAAAACTATAAGCAGAAACTTCTTTGGTACATGCAAAGAACAAAAAAGTCTATACCTTACCATGGATTGCTGGAAAAGAATACTCCTTTTTGGGTCTATTCCACAAGCCAGTAGGGTGGCTGTTAACTCCAGTATATTACTATGCAGTTTCTTGGGGTCCTGTTAAAAAAATTAAATTTAATTTTAAAAAAAAACTGTCACCTTAATTTGGCAAATAAAGATAATTGTATTAAACAAGTACTGGTATGTGATTTAAGTACCTCCACTAAAGTTACAGGTTTGGTGTAACGCAAAAATTCGTAGTTTTACAGCCAGTAACATCAAAGCATGAAATCTCAAATAATAAATATTAGTGAAAATATGAAACCAGTTGAAAATGTACAAAACTAATGGAAATTCTGGGATGGAAAAATATGTGAAATTAGAGACAGGCAAATATTCACCTACAGCACTCCGATGCTTGGCACACAAACACATAACAGAAAACAGAATTCTACTGAGTGAGTACACACATTCACATGCACAACCACATGACACCAACACACATCCCACAGCAGCAGCCAGTGTATACGTATGAGGGTGTTTGTGTGTATGAATATGTGCACTTTTATTGGAGACAGGGCAAGAGTTTGTAAGCTAATGTGAATACTGTCTTCTGTTACATGTTTCTGTGCACTACGCATTGGTCCGTTGCAGGTGAGTGGTTGCCCTTCCCTTACTTTATGTATACTACTTGGAGATCTCTCGAAAATTATTGCCACGATAACAGCACCTAGTGAATGGACACTCAATAATTGGAGAACAAGAGTTAGAATATTAAAACCTTACAGTAATGGAACTGTTCACTAAATAAATGTGGAGAGGTAGCTACATTTTTTCAGTAAGGAACCAGATTGGTTATGTTTACAAAGGTGGTCTGAAAGGCTCTCGACCTGACAGTGAAAATTACAATTTGTTTCATCATCATCATCATCATTTAAGACTGATTATGCCTTTCAGCGTTCAGTCTGGAGCATAGCCCCCCTTACAAAATTCCTCCATGATCCCCTATTCAGTGATAACATTGGTGCCTCTTCTGATGTTAAACCTATTACTTCAAAATCATTCTTAACCGAATCCAGGTACCTTCTCCTTGGTCTTCCCCGACTCCTCCTACCCTCTACTGCTGAACCCATGACTCTCTTGGGTAACCTTGCTTCTCCCATGCGTGTAACATAACCCAACCATCTAAGCCTGTTCGCCCTGACTGCTACATCTATAGAGTTCATTCCCAGTATTTCTTTGATTTCCTCATTGTGCACACCCTCCTGCCATTGTTCTCATCTACTAGTAGCTGAAATCATCCCAGCTACTTTCATATCCATAACCTCAACCTTATTGATAAGGTAAACTGAATCCACCCAGCTTTCGCTCCCATACAACAAAGTTGGTCGAAAGATTGAACGGTGTACAGAACAAGAGTTAGAATATTAAAACCTTACAGTAATGGAACTGTTCACTAAATAAATGTGGAGAGGTAGCTACATTTTTTCAGTAAGGAACCAGATTGGTTATGTTTACAAAGGTGGTCTGAAAGGCTCTCGACCTTGTCGAGTCTTGGTACTGACTTCCTTCTTGCAGGAGAGAGTAGATCGTAGCTGAGCGCTCACTGCACTAGCTTTGCTACACCTCGCTTCCAGTTCTTTCACTATGTTGCCATCCTGTGAGAATATGCATCCTAAGTACTTGAAACCATCCATCTGTTCTAACTTTGTTCCTCCTATTTGGCACTCAATCCGTTTATATTTCTTTCCCACTGACATTACTTTCGTTTTGGAGATGCTACTCTTCATACCATAATCCTTACATTTCTGATCTAGCTCTGAAATATTACTTTGCAAACTTTCAATCGAATCTGCCATCACAACTAAGTCATCCGCATATGCAAGACTGCTTATTTTGTGTTCACATATCTTAATCTCACCCAGCCAGTCTATTGTTTTCAACATATGATCCATAAATAATATGAACAACAGTGGAGACAGGTTGCAGCCTTGTCTTACCCCTGAAACTACTCTGAACCTTGAACTCAAATTACCGTCAACTCTAACTGCTGCCTGACTATCCATGTAAAGACCTTTAATTGCTTGCAAAAGTTTGCCTCCTATTCCATAATCTCGTATAACAGACAATAACTTCCTCCTAGGAACCCAGTGCAATTTGTTTTCCATAATATTTTAGTTTTTAAATATTACCTCCTCAAACATTAATAGGTAACTCTTCATTAAGCAGTGCTCCAGTGACATTATTCCATCTGTAGGGTGTCCAGTGAAAGACCCCAATTTCAAAATTAAATACCTCAAAAACAGATCAACAGAGTACAACAAATGGTATAGTTGTTGTGAAAGCTGTAAGAAGTTATACTGAAGTTTCAAAATAATTCATAAAGCTGCTAACAGAGGGCACTGTAAACAATACATAGTACCTATAAATAGCAGCTCAAACAAGGACAACAACTATAAAAAGAAAGATGAGAATATACCTCACACATCTCAAAAACTGGATGACAAAGTGGCACAACTGACCAGTTCAACAAAACACAGTCCTGTTCAGACGCAGACACCTTACCAAGAAATGACATCAAAAAGACAATGACATACACCTTACACTGTGGAATATCCAACTTAGAGTAAACAATACACTAGATACTTAGGGGTGTTTCTAGATAAGCATCTCAACTGGGGGAACCAACAAAAGCAGATTGAGACGAAACCTGACAAGACAGATCCAAAGCCATCTTCATGAATGTAATGATCAAACTGCAATACACACATATAAAATATATATGATGATGATTTGAGGTGAGGGCCGCTCAACATAATGGCTATCAGCGCACTGAAGAAAAGTCAGCATGCCAGTATCAGGGGTGGGGACAAAGGCTGTCCCCACATGCCCACATGCGGAGCAGTTTATAATGTATTAAAGTCTACCTCCCCACAAATTTAGGGATGAAGCCTGACAGTTCACAAAATTCCAGCACTCTTCTAACACTGAAGTCAGCATTGACAAAGATGGTATGCAGATCTCCATAGAGACTGAGGGCTGTTTAATATCAGTATATAGGACACATGTTGCCAACATATGCTGAACTGAAAGTGACACACCACAAACCTTACAGAGTGGTGGATTCTCCCATTGGAGGAGTAAGCCATGAGTTAAAGGGTTATGCCCGATGCACAGTTTGGTAAACAGAGCCTCCTTCCAGCAGTGAGGCTGACATGAAGTCTGCCACACTGTGTGGTCTATTTGAGCATCCACAGTTTGTTTTCTGTCACCTACAACCATTCAGTCTCCCACTGACGCATGATGTGTCTGTCAGAAAATGAGATGATGGCATGCAACGGGATGGGGCACTGATGCACAGCACCACTCTAACATGCTTGCTCAGCGGCTTTGTTGGCTATGTCGTTTTCTGTATCCCAATGTGGCCAGGTACCCAACAAAAGATCACCTCCTTGCCATGGTGTTAGAGCCGCTGTAAGGAGTCATGGATGAGCTGAATCAGCTGTTCTACTGGATACATTTGGCAAAGTGAGTGCTTGTAGTGCACTAAGCAAAGTGGAATAGACAAGAAGCCTTGTACGGTGATGCCTGTGAATCCTCTCCAGTGCCATCAGAATGCCATATAACTCTACATCATAACTCATAAATTGTTCCAGAAGATGCACTTTGAAAACACTATCAGAGAAAACAGCAGAACAACTGACAACATTCCCTTGCTGGGATCCATCTGTAAAAACAACAATAAAATTGTGGTATGTACTTGAAATGGATGAAAACAAAGTTGTAAAAATATAATCTGGAGTTCAAGTTTTCTTGTACCGTGTCAAGCGCAAAATCACTTTGGGCCTCTGAATGCACCAAGGCGGAAATGTGTTCCATCCCTGGCTGTGTATTTGGAGGTTTGATAGATGTTAATTTCAAGTAAAACAATAAACCCAAAAAGTGCACCAGTTACTTGAAAGTGTAAAATAGTGTTTCCCATTGTGAGCACTGGTTGGTTGAAACTTCAATGAACACAGTTAAAATTGACACATGTAGTCTTTTCTGGTGACAACTGAAAACCAGTTGTCCTGGCCCAGTTTTCTAGCCTCCTAATGGTCAGCTGTAGCTGCCGCGTCGTCGTCATAACATCAGAGGAAGAGTAGAAGATTGCAAAGTCATCCACAAACAAAGAGTGTTTGACAGGGATCCTGACTGCGGAGGGAATGCCAGTGGCAGTGATGGCAAACAATGTGACACAGAGTACACTGCCTTGGGGAACTCCATTCTCTTGAACATAGCAGTCAGACAAGGCATCAACAATGTGGCATCGAATTCGCCGGTCCTCAGGAAAAGGTTGGATAAGAAGTGGCAGGCATCCACGTAGTCCCCATTCATGGAGTTGGAGAAGGATGATGTACCTCCCAGTAGTGTCTTATGCTTTTTCGAGATCAAAAAATAAACAAACCAAATGGTTTCGGTGTAAGAAGGACTCCTGAATCGCAATCTCCAGTAGCATTAAGTTGTCAAGGGTGGAATGGTAGCGCCTGAAAATGCACTGGGAGCAGCTCAGGTGACGTCGGGGTTCGAGCAGCAAGAAGCAGCAGCAGTTGACCATGTGTTCACGAGTCTTACCCATAAAACTGGTAAGGGCTATACTCGTAACTATTAGAGGCGTTACGGTCCTTGCCCAGTTTCCACCAGGGAATTAATATTGTCTCCTTCCAAGTCATGGGGTACTGTCCATCAAGCCAGATCTGATTGAAACAAGAGAGGAGCTGTGAACTTCAGGGCACAGATGATGAAGCATGGGATAATGGATCTCATCAGGTTCTGGAGCAGTGTGTCTGGTTGCAGACGAAGTTGAATACAGTTCCCACGTGGAGAAAGGAAGGTTGTAGACTTTCACATTATGCGAGAAGAAATGGGGCTCTTCATCTTCACAGTCCTATGGAACACTTGAAAAGCAAGAGCTTGTCTGGATGACGTAGTGACAGTAAAATAATGGTCAGTTAAAATCTGAGCCATGTCCTCTGGTATGTCCACCAAGACCCCATTTACATGGGCTGCCCTTGCCTGAAATCTGCCATACTGAGTCCCAAACTTGCACAATGGAAGTGGATTGATTAATGGAAGCCCTCTTCCATTCTTTTATCACGTGCCTCGCATATGCTCTTGCAGATCTGAAGGCTTGCAGGTTTTCTGTAGTTGGACGGTGTTTGAAGTTCCGCAGAGCTCTTCATCTGGCCCTGATTGCCAATCGACAGTTGTCATTCCACCAAGGTACAGGCCCTCGTCTGAGGTGGTTACTAAACCAAGGAATGGACTCCGCGGCAGCCTGTTGGATCTCAGAAATGATATGGGCCAACGTCTCCGGTGCACAAATAAAATAGCCTGTCGGCAGTACTGCAACCAATTTGCCCTTTGTATCATCCATCTTTGCAATCTCTTGTCAGTCACTGTCCAAGTCAGCAGACTGATCCATGCCGGGAAGTGGTCACTAGAATGTAAATTTGTAGCCACTTCCCACTGGACTGAGTCTGCAATAGTTGGGGAACAAAAACAAAGGTCAATAGCCGAAAAAGACCCTATGGCTGTGGAAAAGTGTGTCATCCAACCCGAGAACAGAAGGCAGATATCCTCAGAATGGACAAGTCGCTCAATCATCCGACACCTGGAGCAACTGGTAGCCGAGCCTCATAGCACACTGAGTGCACTGAAGTCTCTCACAAGGAGAAGTGGGTGTGGGAGTGCCCAGAAGAGCTCTGTCAGTGCATCTACATCCAAAGAATCATTAGTTGGAAGACGCAAAGAACACACTGTGACGTTAAAAGTGCTAGAACTTTCATGGCAATTGCTTGTTAAGGTCATGGTAAGAGGGATGGGAGAGGAATGGCATCTGTCATCAATTGAAACAGCCACTTCACCTTCAGCCCTGTCTCTAGTAATATTGTCCTTCCTGTAGAGGTGGTAAGCCATGTAATGAAGGTGTGTCAGTGACTTTAAAATAAGCATCTTGTAAGCAGATGCAGAATGGTTCCTCCTGGACCAGGAGCTGTAATTCTTCCAAATGTGAGTGGTATCCATTTAAATTCCACTGCAACACAGAAATCCCTGGGGGGGGGAGGGCATTGGTTCACATTGGTTGGCCTTTTCTTTCTCCCTTGGAGGTGGTGATAAACCGGGGAGGTCAAGGAGAATGTTATCCAGTTCCCGACTCCCCATTTCTTCTGACTGGAAGTCCATATCCTCAAGAGCACGGTCCCCATCTGAGAGGGAGAGAGCTCACTGATTCAAAGGTTAACTACCACTTTCTTCAACTTGGAATTCCTTTCTGAAGGACAGTTTTCCTTGTTTATGAGACGAGTTGCTTGCTTGGTTTGAGCAGGTGGCTTTGTAGGCTTCTGATGGTGGGCAGTGGTATGTGGCTTAGGCGGTAAGCCCATCACTGATGGCTTCCAAATGATTTTTGTTTGAAGTTTAGCGTTTCCCCCACATACACCAACACGTGCATGTGCTTGTACCTAAATTTGTGGTCTGAGTTTGTGTGGAGGCATCACAATTAGTGACTGGCATCTTAAGGGCTGATGCAAAAGAAGGAGCAAAAACTGGAGGTTGCATAGCTTTGAGAGCTTTTTTTAGCTGCACCATAGGGTGTGTGTCTCTTGACTTTCAACTCTTGAATTTTCCTTTCTTCATTGAAACATCACACATTCTGCTCGACACTGGGTGATCCCTGTAGCTGTTTACACATTTCAGAGGAAGTGTACAAGAATTTCCTGATTCATGAGCTGAGCCTCCGCAATTGCCACACATAGCCCTTCCATTACATCCCTAATAGTGTGACCAAATCTTTGTCATTGGAAGCATCGCATTGGGTTAGGAACTCACAGGCGAACCTTAAGACAGATGTACCCTGAAAGAATATGTTCAGGTAATTCTTGAGTACTAAATGTTACAATAAATGTTGCAGATTTGTCCAATTTACCATTGACTCTTTTCATATAGCTCAGCACTTCTGTGATGCCCTTATTTTTCCATTCTTCATGAAACTCCACAGGGTCCACTTCCATTATATTGGAGCAGGTACCCACGTACCTACTAAAATTAAGGATAGTATGCAACTCAGCCTTGACTGGGTAGCCACCGAATGGGGAGAAAATATACATGAGATTTGTACTAGAGTATGCAGTCCCTTTGGGTGAATACAAGAAAACATTGCAGAAAAACAGTACAAAACCAAGAGAAGAGTGCAATGCACAATAACAAAGCTACCAACCATTACACAAAGTCTACCAAATTATTGGAATTGAACTCCTACATATGTGTATGGCCAAACTAAGAGCAAGATATGGCAATTACATCCTCCACAAAATATCTAACATGGAGGATCTACTGACAAAAAACCACAGAGTAAACAGGACATCCAAGTACAAATACACAACATATTTCTACACAACAGCACAAAACACAGCAAATTTATACTCGGACCTTGCCTTCATTCTGAATCCCATAAACACAAATACAACTCCCCCACCCACCCACATCAAAGAAAAAATGTGTACACACACACACACACACACACACACACACACACACACACACACACACAGCCATCACCAGCAGAACATAATAAAACGTAACACACAAGACTGCCCAAGATATAACTTCTCAAAAGTACTGTGTACATGTCTCACACTTTCATTACTTTGTATTGAACCCCAGTCACAAGAAACACACAACCTTATTTTTTTATTCATATGACCGGTTTCAGTTCATCCAGAACCATCTTCAGATCTGATATTTCAGTTACTCCTGTAACTGATGAACCGAAACAGGTCATATAAATAAAAAAAATTTGCAATCAAGACGGATTATAAGTAACATTATACAATCACTGATTGCTGCTATCCCATCAGACATTATGTTTGTTTTTTGCAAAACACACAATCCTCTCAAGGGTTAGATACCCAAGCACTAGAGTCCACATGTGATAAATCATACTACACTGATGTCCAAAATTAAAGCAACAAGCCTCTGTTTCCCACTCCTGTGTCTAATTCACGAGATAATCATACAAACTGTCAACAGATGTCCATACAATCGTGTTCTGCATGGTACATGGCATTCTCGCCAATGGACGACCATACCAACAATGAGGAATAGTGTTTGCTGGATAGTCCCACATTCACTATCACTGTGCACACAGTCACAGATGGTGCAGTATGGCACAGAGAAGGCACTGATCAGGCTCTTTGCGGTGGAAGTCCATGGGAGGAATGGAAGCAGGACAGTCACAAACTGATGTCGCCCAATGGCTTAATGTGAATCGTTCTGTTGTTTACCGGATGTGGCAACAGTTTAGAGAGATCGAAATTGTATCATGAAGACGAGGGCAGGGCTGACCATTTGTAACAACAGAAAGAGAAAACCATTATTTGGATGTAAGTGTATGACAATACCGCTTTAGTACTGCATGGCAAATGGCATCTGACCTCAAAGCACCCATTGGATGTGTTGTGGTGAGACAAACGGTGTGCAGAAGGTTCTTTATTGTTGGAGACCTATTGCTTGTGTACCTCAAACAGTGGGTCAATATGAGTCCTGATTTGGTCAGGACAATGACTCTCAATGGAATTGCATCTGAAGGCATTGTAGACCATGAGTCCAGGACCCAACCATCATGGAAAGACACCGATATCGAGGATGATTCCAAATGGTGTGGGCAGAGATTAACCACTCAAACACATCTTCATGAAATTGTACAGTTAAATCGGCAAGGTTTAACTTCTGTTAGGTATCGCGACGAGGTCTTGGGACCTTGTGCAGTTGTTGCGAGGTGCTGTGGGCCCAGATTTTGTATTTCTGGATGATAATGCTCAAGTCTGGCTGATGTTTTCTTGGAAACAGAATATACTGCATGAATGGTACAGCCTGCTCGCTCTGCCGATCTGAATCCCACAGAGCATGTTGGATACACTAGGGACAAAGGCTGCATCACATCAGCATCCACCAACCACTCTCCAAGACTTGCAAGCGGTGCTGCAGAAAGACTGGGTGTTACTGCCTCAACATGAGATTGAGGACATCATTCACAACATGCCCCATCGTTTGTCAGGCCTGTATTATTGCCAGATATGGTCCAGGGTGTGTAAATGGGAAAGGAAAAAAATTCCCTGATTTACTTGTTACAAAATATATTTTCTCCTGGGTGAAAATACACATTTCCGTGCCAAGTGACAGCATACTTTCTCTCGGAAGTGTACAAGTTATCAATCCTTTGAATGGCTATGGTTTTATACACCAGCGCAGAATTTCTCGGCACTTTAGAAAATGAAACTCAAGGAAAAAATAATAATCACATTTTGGAAAGATCTTTGATGTACAACAACATGTACGCTGAATATTTTCGTATTACAAAAGTATAAATCCGAATTCCACCAAACACCGCATGTTACTTTCTGAAGTATTAAAATCGAGACTGCAATGCTCTTTTGTAAGCCAGTCATAGCTCATGTCATGTGATCTCGCCAGACGATGACAGCAGATATTCGGAGTACACAACACGTGATTTACTCAGCGAATAGCATCACTGTTAAGTTGTGTGAACACACAAATAGTAAAAGTTAATGGATTACATTAATATACATATTGTTGCTACAAGAAAAGCAAAGTTTTCACATATAATATTGGTCTCGAAGATTTGTGGGGATCTACAACCACCAGCTCACCCCTTAAAAGTATCGATATCCTACCACAGCGAGAACAACATATCTAAGCCAGATCAGTTCTCTGTAGTATGCGCTCATGCTACACGCATTGTGTATACACTGCAAGAGTAAAAGTATTCATAGTAAGTGATGGGAGTGCGAGTGATTATCGTCGTAATTAACTCGCTCACTCACCACTACCTATAGATTAATATGCTGCAAGAGAAGTTAAGCTTGCACATATAATGTTGTTCTTTATGTGCATGTTACACTTTAAGATACATCATACAAATGTGCCAGTAAAATGTTTAATAACGACAAATGTCTGATCTGGGCTTGAAATTCTTCTAAATGGCTTGTCCTCAAAGAGTTGATTTTTAAATAAGAGTCAAACACTCCGTGATTTAAGAAATTCATCGTACATTATTTTGTATAAAAGGAAATTTCCTTTGAAAGTAAAGCCTAGTTTACACGACGACATTGGGTTGCGCTACTCGTTCCGTGGAATGAGTTACAAGCAAATGGTTTCATATGTGACTGTAGACACTGCAACACCAGTATACACTCCAGTTTCGTCGTTTTGTGGGTCCCTGAGTCGTGTCTGAAATGAAAGTTTTGGCAGCAACACGTTGCACGAGTTGTGATGGAGTTAAAGCTTTTTGCGTGGAATCGCTGCACAAGAAAAAAAATAAGAAACGTGTTATGATTCGTAACTGGATGAAGGAAAGACTTCAGCTCTGTTGTTCAGCACCCTTGCTGAAATCGTGCATGAAGCACTTTCACCAGAGCTGATATTACATATCACATTGTGTGCATTACAATCGAGAACACTCGTCATGCTATAAGATGCAGTTGTAGTTGGTGATGACGCCTTTTCATTAACACCAGCAGTTATTAACATTAACAGTAATAATTATTGACATTAACAGCAATAATTATTCGAATCTGGCAGCATTAAGAAGAGAATGGTTTGCAAACTACTCTCTTGAAGATAGATCTGAACATGGGCAATATTTCAAAATTCTGACATATGTGAATAAAGAGCACTCCAGCGACATTTTAAATAGATGAATATTGAATACAGAAGGCAGCTTCTTGAATTTGTATAGCCTTCTCTCCTGTCAACAATATTGCTTAACAAAGAGTTGGCCAAATTGAACGATGGGATTTAAGTCTTGTAGGCGAGAGCATTGCCACAGCTAGAATTACACTTGCTTGTATTTTTCTTAATTCAGTTGTATATGTGCTCTAACTCAATAAATTTTGCCCTGAAGCTCAGATATTGTCAAACCATCTACGTTATGATCACATATAACACCCTCAGTCTGTAGGAGCTGTATGATGACTGACATTCAGTCACCCATCCAACATGCCACACTACATGGCAAGTATGGACAGAAAAAAAAAAACAGCTTCAGTACTTACTTGTGGGATAGTCATCGCGTGGTGATCCACAATGCTAAATATAGTTTTCCAGCCTCCATCTTGAAGTTCAACCCATTTCTGAATAGCACCAAAATAATTCCCTAAGTGGATTGCACCTGTTGGTTGTATTCCAGAAAATACTCGCTGTTCTGGGCATTCTGGCTCCTAAAACAAACGTCACAGGAATCTTAATGGATAGCTGGGAATGACAGATCAGCACAACAGTTCAAGCACTAGTGGCCCAGTGTCTCATACAATTCTCAAACATAATACTGGTCATTTAAAATCTCTTGTCCATCTCAACTGTTGGAGAGAAAATGCTGCTCCATATGTTACCGTTATCAAATTCTTCTATTTCCACTGTTTTATCGTTGTCTTCTTATCTGTAACATCTTTTTCTAAATATCAAAACGATGTGTCACAAACCGGTTAATTTTTCACAGCACGTATTAATCCTGCACATGTGTTTGTGTTTACACGTCACCACAAATGGAAATTCTTGCGCTATGTACAACGTATTGCTGAAACAATACATTATATACTATAGCATGCCACAAAAAAATAATACTGTAATAAATACCCATACGCGCCTTTTTGGAAGCAAACAACCTGCACTGCGTAAAGTAAAACTGCCCCTTGTCAACTGTGACAGTGTACGAACGAAAACATATCAATTTAAACACAAAATTTCTCGTCAGAATCATTATCTAAATAACATTGCCTTTACTTGGTGTCCCCTCTTTTGCTATACAGCTACTTCCACTTCAACACACACAACCCGCCACCACTTGCCGAAAGCACGGAAAGTCGGAAACAGCAACTCTCGAAATAATTACACAGTCGACTAATCGATAGAACATTCACAAGAGTGGCTGATCGCAAGCGATATCACCTGCAGTCGATCGTTTGCTTCGACCCCGACATGCACGAGTGATTCCCATACACCCGCAACGATCTGTCAGGGCAGATATTTGTACATATGTCTGTGAATGCAATAAATCACTGTAAAGGCCCGTCCACACGCAACGATCTGTTTGCGCAGATCTCTGTGCAAATATGAACAAGCAGCACATCGTGTGACGCTAGTTCTCTCTTTTAATAGGAGTGTATGTTGTCTATATTTATCGTAAATTAACACTACTGTCGAATTTTCTTAGCAACCATAACTTGAAAAACGCTTCAGAGAAGTAGTAAAACTTGCACCAAATTTTTAGTTGTCGTAGTAGATACCTCTATTTTGACTATAAATTACTTAAATTCCAACAGAACACTGACAATATTTGTAACATATCAAACTCATGAATTAAAAGAGAATCAGAAAGCTTAGTATAAAGTTACTTGATTAACATTCTGTGAAACATTGCACTAGGCATAACGTGTTTACTGTTCTGTAAAATACTGTACCACGAGTAATGCAGCCTCACTGTGTTTGCTGTTCTCAGGCAGCGGATGAGTTGGTTACAATTCGTAAGTAGCAGTAAATCGCCCTGACTACTGTCAATCGGTTGGCAACTACTGTGAAAGGTATGTTGGGATGGCTACCAAGAGTCGTTCAGCAGATGTACCAAAGATCCGTTAAGTATTGTCCTTTTGTAAGGACACCGTCTCTTGTGCAGGAAATAATGGCCCAATCATTACCCATCCATCTCACTGTAAGTGACGTGTAACTGGTGGATCTAGGCGTCCTCTACAGGGTAGACAGCTACCAGGGAGGACTCAGAGTGTTATACTGATCCCCCTAACATACAAGTTCGTGGTGCTGTCTTTCACTGAAACTGCAACTGAGCCAGTGGGACTCTCTTCACCTGTTTTGAGAAAACCTGCTTTGTCGTGTGTCAAGAGAGGGCAAACACAAAAGGGTAGTCCTTTATTAACCATCGGTAGTTCCATGTATGGCGAATAATGGTGCTCCTTAGGAGAAAAGAGGCAAGGGATGGGACAAAACACCAATTGCAGTCAGTGTGTGTGCCTGGAGTCCTCATTCAGCATGTTGAAGAGGCTATTCAGGCAGCCATTGAGGGAACAGGGTACAGCCAACTAAAGATTGTGGCACATGTTGGAATGTCTGGGTTCCAAGCCCATACTTGGATCATTGCAGCAACTAGCAGAGAGGGTTACATTACCAGTCTTACTCGCAGAGCTTTAACGAAGCTCATACTCTGCAGCATTATTTCACGAACATATAGTGGCCCCCTGGTTTTCAGTCAAGTGGAATGCTTGAAACAGAAACTCTGATGATTCTGTGATAAGATAGGCTGTGACTTCCCATACTTGCACCATAGAGTTGAGAGTTGTAGGGTCCGCCAAAATAGGTAAGGTGTGTACTACACATCAGAGGCAGTTAGCCAAGTATCTGTGTGTGGGGTGCACACAAGGGTTTTTCAGGTTAGGTGATTCTCTGTCCAATCCTGATAATAATAGCTGTGGGAAACCTAGATGTATCCGTGTAGGATCCTAATTGATGAAGCATTCACAACGAAGTGCCAATGTTTCAAGTTCTCCTAGTAGGCACTGATGCTCACTTAAAATTAGGCAGAGAAAGCTGGCTAAAACCTGAAGACGACAGTGAAATCTTTGGGGAACATTTAAGCATATCCCAAAACCGATATGAAAACAGGAAACAGAGATGGTGTATTTGTTGCAGTAGACAAGAAACTCAAATTCACTGAGACAGAACTTGAAGCTGCGTGTGAGAGTTTTTGGGCATGACTCAGAATCAAAGGTGGGCCTCAAATTATAATAGGGTCCTTCCAGATTCTCCTTCTGATGCAACCAAAAACATTAGAGGAAGTTCCCTAACAATTCTGTAATCATTCGAGGAGACTTCATGCATCCAGCAATCAACTGGGATAATTATAGGTTTGTTAATAGTGGACGTGAAAAGGCTCTTGTGAAATGCTACTAAATGCTTTCTCTGAAGAACAGATAGTTCAAAACTCCACTCACGATGGAAATATATTACATGTAATGGCAACAAACAGCTCTAACGTCTTTAAGGATAGCCACATCGAAACTGGTATCAGCGACCATGAGACAGTTATAGCTACAAGTAATACAACAACACAATGGGAAACTAAAGCCAGTAGAAAGGTTTATATATTCAGCAAACCTTACAGAGAAAAATAGTGTCATACCTCAATGAGTATCTTGAAACTTTTAGCTCTGGACAGAAGCATGTAGAGGAACTATGGCTCAAGTTTAAAAGAATAATTGACGATGCAGTGGACAGATATACACCCAACAGAACAGTTCATAATGGGAGAGATCCTCCATCGCATACAGTCACTGTAAAGAAACAAAGATTAGTGCATAACTGGTGTAAAACGAAGTGTGGGGCTATAAATAGGGAGAGACGGAAAGAAAGATGTTTGAAAGCACTGTGTGAAGCCTTCAATGATCGCTGTAGTCAAATTTTATCAATTGATGTTTCACAAAGCCCAAAGAAATTCTCGACATGTGCAAAGGATGTTAATGGCACCAAAGTTAGTGTTCAGTCATTCATGGACGAAACAGAAACCGAAATTGAGAATAGGAAAGCTAAAAGAGGAAATGCTTAACTCTGTTTTAAAATGTTCGTTTTCAAAGGAAAACAAGGAGTAGGGCCCCAATTTAGTTCTCATTCCACTGAAAATATAAACGCAACAGATTTTAGTGTCAATGATGTTGAGAAACTGATGTAACCATGAAAACTGAACAAAACTGTAGGGCCCAATGGAAAACCAATTCGTGGCTGAGATTGCTACTCTGATAAAAGTCATTTGTTGTAAACCTCTCGAACAAGAAAACTGTACCCAGTAGCTGGAAGAAAGCACAGGCCACATCTGTCTGCAAGAAGGGTAGCAAAAGTGATTCACAAAACTACTTTCAATATATCTAACATTTTTTTCGTCACATCACAGAACATATTCTGAGCTCAAACATAATGAGGTGTCTCAAACAGAATGGCCTCTTCCTTGCCACCAGCATGGATTCCGTAACATAGGTGATGTGAAACCCATCTTACATTTTCTCAAATGACATCCTGAAAGCCATGGATCAAGGCAATCAGAAAGATACAATATTTCTCGATTTCCGAAAAGCATTTGACTCAGTACCATGCCAGCGCTTATTACTAAAAGTGCAATCACATGCGATATCAGATGAAATATGTGAGTGGATTGAGGATTTCTTGGTAGGGAGGATGCAACATTTTATCTTGGATGAAAAGCCTTCGACAAATGTAGAAGTAACTTTAGATGTACCACAGGGAAGTGTGCTGTGTCCTTTGATGTTCGTGATGTTTGTTAATGGCCTTGCAGACAATGTTGATAGTAACCTCAGCCATTTCACAGATGAGGCAGTTATCTAAAGCGAAGTACAGTCCGGACGAAGCTGAACAAAGTGGTAAAATGATTGGCAAATTCCCTTAGAGATTCAGAAATGCAAAACTGTGAATTTCACAAAACGAAAAATCGTAGTACCCTATGAATGTAATATTAATGAGTCGTAGCTGGATATGTAAACTTATACAAGTACTTTGGTGAAACACTTGTATGAATATGAAGTGTAATGGTCACATGGGCTCACTCGTGAAGAAAGCAGGTACCAGACTTCA
Source organism: Schistocerca serialis cubense (assembly GCF_023864345.2). NCBI lineage: Eukaryota > Metazoa > Arthropoda > Insecta > Orthoptera > Acrididae > Schistocerca > Schistocerca serialis. The sequence goes on from NC_064646.1 coordinate 343,312,956, forward strand.
GTAGAATTCTAGGGAAATGCAGTCACTCTAGAAAGGCGATTGCTTACAAATCACTCATATGATCCACCCTAGAATATTGCTCAAAAGTATGGGACCCATATGAGATAGGACTAGCAGGGAATATTGAACGTACCTGTATACAGAGGAGGGCAACATGAATAGTCACGGATTTTTTTTTTTTTTGACACATGGGAGAGTGTCACTGAAATGTTGAAAAAACTGAACTGGCATAGTCTTGAAAATAGACAGAAACTATCCCAAAAAAAGCCTGCTGACAAACATTCAAGAACTGGCTGGCTTTAAATGATGTCTCTAGGAATGTACTACAAACATTATTTATCGCTCCCCTAGGGATTCTGAGGACAAGATTAGATTAATTAAAGCACACACAGAGGTATTTAAGCGACCGTTTTTGAGGCTTTCCATACCTGAATGATGTGAAAAAATACTGGTACAGTTGGGACATACCCTCTGCCATGTACTTCACAGTGGTTCCCAGAGTAGAGATACAGATACAGATGTTGATGTCTGTGCATGCAATAAATCGCTGTAAAAGTGGTGTGCTAACACAATTAGCAGTCTACTGCTTGCCTGCCATCTTCCAGTCAGTAGTACAGCAAACTATGAATGGCTCCACTCTGCATTGTTGCCAAATTTATTCAAGACGACGGATGCAAGATAGCAGCCACAGATGTAGGAACATTGCAGTGATGTCATGTCATGAAGATCAAATTTCAGTGGGAAAATAGGTCAAGTGGGCTATCTCCACTAACCTAACACCGATCCCTCTCCCCTCTCACTCTTCCCAGTCCATTCCCCTCCTCATCCCCTCCCCTCCCCGCCCCTCACCCATCTGGAAATTGGTGGGAAAAGGACTCCCAGTGGCCTTCCTCCTTCCCATTCCCTGGGCACAGATACCCTTTGTCATTGAACAAGATCTGTTTCAGGTGTTATTACATCTGGTGTTGCACAATATTATACCACCACCCCCACAGTTGAGCACACTTGTGAAACTGTCCCTGAGACACTTTGTGCACTTTTGTGGGACACAGCTGCAATATCTGATTTTGCAAGCCAAAATCATGATATTTGGAAGCCGAAATAAATATCTCTGTAGCTCTAAAAATAGGATGCTTACCACATTTTGGGGTTTCAGCTGCTTGTTTGAAGCTACTGCCAGAGAGAGAGGAAAAACTTCTGAGTTCTACAGCTGCCGTGATGTTCATCACTTTTTTGAAATGGTGAGTGGACTTAGTTCAATATTTGCTGCTGCTGGAGTCTGAGACGTTATTTTCCTCACTTCTCGAAGCACACACCAGTGTCGAAGCACAGATAGGAAAATCAGAACAATTACTCAAACAGAATTCGAAGCACTGCCCTACAGAGAAGAAAAATGCCTGGAATTTTCGATTTCCTACAGCTGCTGGCCTGGAGATGCTCTAAGGCCACAATGGCAGATGAGGGACAGCATCCTGCCAGAGGTGGATGGCCTATTTGGACGTGTCTGAACACTCGAACAAAGAAGATATCACATTACTCTCAGTTGTCACAGAACTTTTCGTAGATACCTTTCTCCTGCCGTGTTCGAACTAGTATGTAGAGGCTTTTATGCTCCGCTTTGTGAATGGAGCATTCTGATTGGCTCTTATTGAATTTACCCACGAAACCGCTGCTGCTGCCGATGTGGCAGCACTGTCTGCCAAATTTTTCTTCAGATCGAAAACAAGGTACAGCACTAATATAGCACTGACAAAAAGGATGGCGCCCCTCCACGCCCACACCAACGTGGTGACCGAACCAAAAGTTCTACTGTCACCTCCATATAACATGTTAGTTTTTGAATCAGGAGTCACAGGATGCGGGCTGTGATGTTATCCATGCGTCTGGGTAAGATTACTCATTAACATGGTCCATCAGGAGATAGAAAGTGGACGAAAGCGATCGAAGGGTAGCGGTTGTAAGGGCAGAGGAAAAAAAGTGCCAAGGCAAGCGCCAAGGGAAAACAACCTCTGCGACAGTAGGACGGGTAGAAAGGGCGGTAGCGGCTTGCTATCTGCGACAGTGCACGCAAGGTGTGATTATGTTAGTTCGAGGTATCGTGCATCGTTGCTGGAGCTCGTTGCGAGGCTTGCTGCAGTTGCTGCGTCCCTGCAACACTTCAAGGTTGTTGTTCATTAGTGAGCGATCGGTCTAAATCAGCTCACAGACAGTGTAGGGGGTGTGTGTGGTTGGTTTGCGTGCTGTGTACAGTACGGTTTCCCTGCGGTTGCCTGTTTTTCGGCTGGTCGAACATCTGGGGTTACCAGTAGTAGCTGTGTTGCAGGGGCTCGCCAGTACTGCCGTGTTAGCGTGCTATGGACCATAAATGTTTAGTTCCTAGCCAATTGTGTCTTTGGTCTGTTATGCTTCCATCTATGGTTGTGGTCGTAGTTACCCAGTTAAAGGATAAACGGGTTGCGCGAGTGTCTCGTGTTATTGTACAGTCGTTTGGAGAGTTTTTGGAATACCTGCAAGATGGTATCTAGCCGGTATTCCCGGTGAAGGTCCGCGATGCGTGTGTAGCGCGGAGCGTTGCTTATGATTTTGAGTGCTTTGTTCAGTATGAGCTGCAGACCGCGCAGGCGAGTGCGCGCAGCGTATCCCCAGACAGGGGCTGCGTACGTCATCAGTTAAACCCTGCAAAAGCGATCTACGGATCACGAAATACGGAGACAACCGCCAAAGTCACTACCTCAGTGACACTGCTCTGCTACAGCCGAGGAAAGATTGAATATTTCAGCGTGAAACCAATCTCCAACTGGGCTATATCACCACATAGCATATCGATGTAGTAAACACACAATTCGTATCCTGTACCATACAAAAACATCACTTTTGCATCCTGTATATAGCAGTCAACCATCAGACTCCCGTACATTTACCACGAAGACAGACAGATTTAAAAGAAAAAAAATGGCACAAGCGCTGTATATAGTCCTCAAGCAATAGATATTTCCCGTGAGGTCGGTCGGTCATCCACCATGGCCAACCGTCAAGAGTCAACTGCCCCTGAACAAACGCTGGTCTGACACGCGATCAGAGCGCCCACCAGGACAGCTGTCACTTTCCGAACTGTTCTAAAGGCTTGGCTGGTTCTCGTCGGCAGAAAGACGTTACTGTTTCTGGCTACGACCTGCTTGCTTGCTTGCTTACCGGCATGCTTTCCACGCTTATCTCCATACTCTGGGATTACAAGAACATATATATTTTCACATGGTTTGCCAGAATATCATACCATTTACGCGATAGTTCTCGATGCCAAGCACATGGCGATATCGATTTCATAGCAGTATCGCTTCCACAGTATAATTCTGAAGATAAAGAATGGAAATTATTTCTATAGAAACACGAAACTTTAGCGAGGTGCAGCAAGGTGGAACATGCTGCAAACCATTGAGTAACTAGAAACTTTTCTCGTCTGCGAAGATCTCTATGTGAAAACTCGAAAGAAATAGAGGAAACTGGTAGTTTCACTCGTGAATACCGATCTCAGTGATATAACAGATTCCAAATCATCCTTCCACCTTACAAAGTCAACTAAGGTGTTTCTCACGTCTTGAGAACCAGGAAACACCTATTCCAGCAGTCTTTTGCCACCTAGATGCACACAACACACACCACAACCGTTATTCTCTCAATCAAATAATGAGGGGAAATGTGTAGAAGCAGCCAATCGGACAGTTTACATGTGAGGAAATTACTGTCCAGCACAAACGCATGCCTGTAGTGAATCTTCAAAAATTTCCATGGACAACACACGTGATCACGAAGGCTGCCCAAAACATATTGAGTTCGCTACTCAACCGCCTAGAGGGCGACAGGGTTACGTCAGCTACATTCCTGTAGCCCAGCTGGCTTGTCCAGGTGGGGTGGTTCCCACCACAAGCCAGTAATGTCAATCGTTCAGGCCACCGCCAATACGCGCTCGTCGCACGCCAGGCAGAATTGTCCTAGGAAACCAGCCACATATATTTTATCACTGTACTTATAGTTAAATAATATGTTTGTGGTCTCAATCTGACGACATTCAACAATGAGCGAAGTATCGGAAATAACTCCTGCTAATGGCTGTGGTTCTGGAAACATAAATATCTATACCATCCTTATGCTGTACATAATGTACCACGTAAAGAAATCTTTCATTATCTTTATGGCTATTGCAGTTTTCCAAGTAAAATCCATACTTTCCCTACGACAGGACATAGTCATTTTCTTCGCATATGTAGGAACACACACATACTTTATAATCCTGCTGATCACTGTGACTCTATCACATGTCCCCTACTAAGTATAATACTTCGCCAATAACTGAATGCCGTTGATACTAAACAATATTGAGTGAAAATCCGCGACAGATAAAACCACCAGTTTCTTCTTCTTAAATGGTTGCTATTACATAAGAACACTTTCATATCTACTATACACAGTTAGTGGGTGATAACCTCCTCGATGTGTGTGCATCTGGAGAAATCTTGTGCACTTGGACAGGTACCGTGAGTAAGATTGGAGCGGAACAGCAGTTACAGACCTGGCTCGCTCTGTTTCTTTACAGGACGTGGAATGTAGTCATCTACTTCTGGACAATTGCAAATTAAACCAGTGACAGTGTTGTGTGGAGAGTTGGTGAAAGACAATTTGAGGAGATCTTTCAACCTCTAACTTGATCCTAAAAATGCGAGACTGCTCTGTAACCACCATTAACATAGGGAAAGATCGTAAATTACGTATGTAGATCGCAGTTTCGTATACTTTGGTGTATATGTTCGAGGATTACCAATGAATGGACGTACTGCACAGTGATCTATGTACATCAGAACATTTGCAATCTAGTATATGGTCTCGCAAAGTGGCGGAGTGGCGCTTGAGTAATGATACAGAAATTGGAAAGCCTGCTGTCGTGTCATTGGTCAGTGTTGAAAATATGGTAAAATTGCTAAAGTTGTTTGCACTATCAACTGTCATGCTTATTGTTACAGTACATAGACGGAGTCTTTTCGAACCCATTCGTCTACTGGTACACTGTTGATTACCGCATATTGATTGTTCCAGCGTATCGACAAGTGCTGGCATGAAGAAGAAGAAGAACGCAGGAGAAGCGAAGGCGGTGATACAAATTCGGCCAATGATATGGTGATTAGGACCGCACCACGACAGAAGCGCCCTCTGGCCAGAATGAATATAAGTGCCATTCCTGCCAGCTTCGGCAGGAGAGTGCTACGATAGCAGTGATGTGTGAGCCATATCAATCGCTTACATGGACTTTGTATACAGCAGAGGACTCTGATTGTTTGCATGTCACCCATTGCTGATGACACCACTGTAAATTGAAAGTTAAGTGTTGTCAATCTGCTTTATTGAAATAAAACTACCAACTACTAATGTTATTTGCTGAAACTGTTGTATAATATTTCGAGAACGCAGCATCCCTTAGGCACCCTATGAGCGATGAGTGCGCAGGACCCCACATATGTCTCTTCCCCTTTTTTTTCTTTTTTTTTTGCTAGTGGTACCAGTTGTGTCTTAGGAACACAGACGTAATGGTTTTATAAGCGAAGAGCTACTAAGAAAACACGATTGCAATGACCATGCTACTGTCACAAGCGGTCTTGGTTCTACCAGTACGGACAAGTATCACTAGTAATATCCATGTAAAAACTGCACATGCATTATAAATCGAGATACTATATTGCTTCCAAATGAAGTGATCTTCCACACAAATATTGTGACATTGAATATAGATGGTGATCACTGGGGTGCGTATTAACAGGCTGAAAGCACAGGGTGCACTCCTCCGGTGGCATAAGCTAGTAATTAAATCACCGAAATTAGAAAGTGATTCGGTTAAGGAACATGGTATGAAGCCGGTATTTGCAACTCCCTCATGCCGCCACTAGATATTTCTCCAATACTGTAGCGCATTCCATCTCATGCATGTCTTCATCTTGCAGCCACATACGAGAATTGTCCTGCACCAAGTAGCAGACATGCATTTACTCCCGCATTTCGGCGTATTTTCCGTCAATTTTTTTCATAATTGTATATCACTTACGCCGATGCCATTATGACATCACTACGTTTCATGTATTCTAAAATTGCTTTTAAATGTCGTAGTAGTCAACACCTTGCACGGATGCACAATTTTTCTGGTTGGACAGTATAGGATAGCACTCTGTTCTCGAACGCAGTTTCAGTGCGTTTGCTTTGTTTTCTGTATGTCTGTGTATCACGTATGGTTCAGAGAGGAAGGCAGAGTCGCTTCAGGTCTGCTACCAACTTCGCGTGGTCACAAAGAAGGAAGGCTGAGGTATTTCCACAGAGACAGGAAGTGTGCCTAGGATTAACGCCGGCGCGAGCGCGCGCCCTTACCAGTGACCGAGCTAGGTGGCGCAGTGGTTAGCACACTGGACTCGCATTCGGTAGTACGGCGGTTCAATCTAGTGTCTGGCCATCTTGATTTAGATTTTCTGTGATTTCCCTAGGCTATTTTGATTTAGATTTTCCGTGATTTCCCTAAATCGCTCCGGACAAATGCCAGGATGGTTCCTTTGCAAGGGCACAGCCGACTTCCTTCCACGTCCTTCCCCAATCCGATGAAACTGATGTCCTCGCTGTTTGGTGTCTTCCATCAAACAACTCCCTAACCCACCCCCCCTCCCCCTCTTACCAGTGTCTCGCAGCCCGGTTAAAGACAGGTGTTGCCGGCCGGCGGACAGTGGGACGCTATGTGTTCATAACTAAAGAGCATTGTATTACAAGCTGGACTCACTGCAATATACTATTATAGAACGGATTGCATGTTTGATCCTATGCAGGACTGATTAGATGTTTTAAACCCTAACAAACAGTATCTACAATGTGCTTCTCTGCACTCTTCACATATCACAACCTTACGGTGTAAGCTAACAAATAGTTGCTGTATGGCAACATTCTACTTTATAACTATCGAGGTAATAGTGACACACCCAATTTGACTCTTGTCTTTCATGCTTTCCAAGAAAAAAGAAAACCATCTGCCTCTAAACTTATTTGCAGCTGCATTGAAGGATGACGGAAAGTGGATGGAGTGATCGGTTGAGACAGAGTTGTAATGAGATATGATTTAATGGTAGACTGATGATGCATTCTGGAGAGAGAGGGAGATTTTGCTGCAGGTCATTTAACCATTTTTTTCCATTGTTCTGTCGGGTTGCATCAGTTGTGTGGCATAGCCAGTGTTTGACTCGCATACAACTGCATGTTCTGTGTGTGACTTAGAGCAGCATTTACTTGCGATCGTTAACAGAAAACCTCTCAGTCATCAGAGGTCTTCCATCTCATGTGTGATGATGATGATGAAACATGTCCATCCTATTTTGGCATATTCCTCTAGACAAACGACAATTATGCGACGTACTCAATTCCCTTGCCGCATCTTGGGCATAAAATCGAGTCTTCAGTTTCATAACTATCGTGATTCCAAGTTAGCGACATTTGTTTGTGAGGTACTGCAATCCCCATGTATACATCTGCTTGACAGATGTTCTGTTTATGGAGTTAGTGGTGACATGACATGTAATTTCACATGTCAAACTCCGCTAGTATGCGTTTGGCTGTTTCCTGGTGAGAGGCATTCTCTGTTACTAACGAGCGTTTTATAGGATTGATGCGAGCTTGGTGTAATCTCTGAACCCTGATCAGATGTGAACTGTGGGTGCTATACACCTCTGCAATGCTATATTGTGCGTCTATCACAAAGTATCGAGGTTTTAAGGAAGTAGTTTTTTCATGTTTGTCACCATAGTTTATCATAGAGAAACACTGTCTCTCTGTAGCTCCATCATGCATAAAACCACCAGTTTGTTCTTCTTACATGCTTGCTATTACATCAGAACATTTTCATATCTACTATACACAGTTAATGGGTGTTAACCTACTCAATATGGATGCATCTGGAGAAATCTTGTGCACTTGGACAGGTACCGTTAGTAAGATTGATGCGGAACAACAGTTACAGACCTGGCTCGCTCTGTTTCTTGACAAGACGTGGAATGTAGTCGTCTACTTCTGGACAGCTGCAAATTAAACCAGTGACAGTGTTGAGTGGAAAGTTGGTGAAAGACAATTTGAGGAGATCTTTCAACCTTTAACTTGATCCTAAAAATCGAGACTGCTCTGTAACCACCATTAACATAGGAAAAGATCGTAAATTACGTATGTGGATCGCAGGTTCGTATACTTTGGTGTATATGTTCGAGGATTACCAATGAATGGACGTACTGCACAGTGAACTATCTACATCAGAACATTTGCTATCTAGTATATGGTCTCGCAAAGTGGTGGAGTGGCGCTTGAGTGATGATATGGAAATTGGAAAGCATGCTGTTGTGTTATTGGTCAGTGTTGAAAACATGGTAAAATTGCTAAAGTTGATTGCACTATCAACTGTCATGCTTATTATTACAGTACATAGACGGAGTCTTTTCGAACCCATTCGTCCACTGGTACACTGTTGATTACCACATAATGATTGACTGACATCACTTGTTTGAGGTGGAGAAAGAGTCTTGGTGGGGGGACAACATCTTCTGGGGTTGGCTAGTACCGAAATAGTGATCGCATACATGACTGCAATATGAGGAATCAATCGAAATGGAGCACTGAGCCATCAGCTATACCGTCACTGTGAAAGATGAGTTTAAATGTAGAGGCCGTCAGTCACCTTCGGACACCTGTTTGTAAACGCTCCACAACGCCACAAATCTCTTTCATTTTCCCCATATTGTGACTTGCTTTTATTTAAAATCATCTAGTGTGTGTGGTGTGGGAGCAGCAGCAACATCATTTATACCATGCAGTGTTTACCTTTCTGTGAGAGCCACTGAATCGAAATATGCTAATGCCAGTTTAGAACCTGACACAGACCTCGAAGTCGCGGAGAAAACAAAACGTATGGTGCTGTACAAAGGTGTGTCATACATTGCTTGGATGTGTTACAGCAGAAAAAAAAGAACAAATTGTCAAGCAGCACCACAGGGACCCTCTCTTGCGACTGGTGGTATAGTCTGGGATATGGTCCTGCTCCTAAAGTACAGGCAATGACATTTTGCACTGGTCTGTGCAGGTGACTGAGTGGATTAATACTTGTAATATTTAAAGGTCGTCAGCACATATGCTCAGTGCCAGCAAGCAGATGGTATTTATTTTTGATGTATATATCAGTAGACAGGGATGTGGTATAATCTTATTGACTTCTCCGTTAGATTATGTTAGCGGTTTTTTTATAGATTAGATTAGATTAGATTAATACTAGTTCCATGGATCATGAATACGATATTTCGTAATGATGTGGAACGAGTCGAATTTTCCAATGCATGACATAATTAGGTTAATTTAACAACATACTTAAGTTAATATAACAACTTTATTTTTTTGTGTTTTTCTTTATTTTTTATTTTTATTTTTTTATTTTATTTTTTTATTTTTTTAATATTTTTGTTTTTTTTTATTAATTTATATCTAAAAATTCCTCTATGGAGTAGAAGGAGTTGTCATTCAGAAATTCTTTTAATTTCTTCTTAAATACTTGTTGGTTATCTGTCAGACTTTTGATACTATTTGGTAAGTGACCAAAGACTTTAGTGCCAGTATAATTCACCCCTTTCTGTGCCAAAGTTAGATTTAATCTTGAATAGTGAAGATCGTCCTTTCTCCTAGTATTGTAGTTATGCACACTGCTATTACTTTTGAATTGGGTTTGGTTGTTAATAACAAATTTCATAAGAGAGTATATATACTGAGAAGCTACTGTGAATATCCCTAGATCCTTAAATAAATGTCTGCAGGAAGATCTTGGGTGGACTCCAGCTATTATTCGGATTACACGCTTTTGTGCAATAAATACTTTATTCCTCAGTGATGAATTACCCCAAAATATTATGCCATATGAAAGCAATGAGTGAAAATAGGCGTAGTAAGCTAATTTACTAAGATGTTTATCACCAAAATTTGCAATGACCCTTATTGCATAAGTAGCTGAACTCAAACGTTTCAGCAGATCATCAATGTGTTTCTTCCAATTTAATCTCTCATCAATGGACATACCTAAAAATTTGGAATATTCTACCTTAGCTATATGCTTCTGATTAAGGTCTATATTTATTAATGGCGTCATACCATTCACTGTACGGAACTGTATGTACTGTGTCTTATCAAAATTCAGACAGAGTCCGTTTACAAGGAACCACTTAGTAATTTTCTGAAAGACAGTATTGGCAATTTCATCAGTTAATTCTTGTTTCTCAGGTGTGATTACTATACTTGTATCATCAGCGAAGAGAACTAACTTTGCCTCTTCATGAATATAGAATGGCAAGTCATTAATATATAATAAGAACAACAAAGGACCCAAGACTGACCCTTGTGGAACCCCATTCTTGATAGTCCCCCAGTTTGAGGAATGTGCTGTACTTTGCATTTTACGAGAACTACTTATTTCAACTTTCTGCACTCTTCCAGTTAGGTACGAATTAAACCATTTGTGCACTGTCCCACTCATGCCACAATACTTGAGCTTCTCTAGCAGAATTTCATGATTTACACAATCAAAAGCCTTTGAGAGATCACAAAAAATCCCAATGGGAGGTGTTCGGTTATTCAGATCATTCAAAATTTGACTGGTGAAAGCATATATGGCATTTTCTGTTGAAAAACCTTTCTGGAAACCAAACTGACATTTTGTTAGTACTTCATTTTTACAGATATGTGAAGCTACTCTTGACTACATTACTTTCTCAAAAATTTTGGATAAAGCTGTTAGAAGGGAGATTGGACGGTAATTGTTGACATCAGATCTATCCCCCTTTTTATGCAAAGGTATAACAATAGCATATTTCAGTCTATCAGGGAAAATGCCCTGTTCCAGAGAGCTATTACACAGGTGGCTGAGAATCTTACTTATCTGTTGAGAACAAGCTTTTAGTATTTTGCTGGAAATGCCATCAATTCCATGTGAGTTTTTGCTTTTAAGCAAGTTTATTATTTTCCTAATTTCAGAGGGAGAAGTGGGTGAGATTTCAATTGTATCAAATTGCATAGGTATGGCCTCTTCCATTAACAGCCTAGCATCTTCTAATGAACGCCTGGATCCTACTATATCCACAACATTTAGAAAATGATTATTAAAAATATTTTCAACTTCTGACTTTTTGTTCGTAAAGTTTTCATTCAATTTGATGGTAATACTGTCTTCCTCTGCTCTTGGTTGACCTGTTTCTCTTTTAATAATATTCCAAATTGTTTTAATTTTATTATCAGAGTTGCTGATTTCAGACATGATACACATATTCCTGGATTTTTTAATAACTTTTCTTAACATAACACAGTAGTTTTTATAATTTTTGATAGTTTCAGGGTCACTACTCTTTCTTGCTGTCAGATACATTTCCCTTTTCCGGTTACAAGATATTTTTATACCCTTAGTAAGCCATGGTTTGTTACAAGGTTTCTTACGAGTATATTTAACTATTTTCTTGGGGAAGCAGTTTTCAAATGCATTTACAAAAATGTCATGAAATAAATTATATTTTAAATTGGCATCAGGTTCACGGTACACCTCATCCCAGTCTAACTGCTGTAGGCTTTCCCTGAAATCTGCAATTGTTAAATTGTTGACTGAACGTACTACTTTGGAGGACTGTTTAGTATTGCTGAATGGAGCTATGTCATATATTGTAACTAGCTGTGCACCATGATCGGAAAGACCATTCTCAACAGGCTGAGCATTTATCTGGTTAAACTTATCTTGTCTTATCTTATCTATATATAGTTTGTAGTATTTTATTCTTTGTTGGATGGTACAAAATAACGATGTTAGAGAGAATGTTGTGGCGACAAAACAGCTGTGAATGCATTGTGGAGTTATGACAACATGTTCCCATTTCCACTGGCTGGTCAAGAGACAGTCCTGTCTCATTAACTCAGCTTACCCAGTTTCTACGTGGATTGCAGAAGGTGGTAGGCATAGCCCTCTCCGAAATCTGCTTAGTTCTATTTTAAATTGGAACGATCACATGCATAAAGCTGCAGGGATGGCGGGCCAGAGTCCGAGGAACAGTTACAAGATGCACGGGGACTGTTAAAAAGCAACTTTGGAGTTTTACTGTAGCAGATAGTTTCGAAAAAAGTGACTAGTTTCGAGGTATGAAAGTCCCACGAATATGATTCACTAGTGGCTATAATCACTAAAAGCCATTTCCATAGGATCCATCGCAGGCATGTGGTTGAATAGAAAGACTTGATTCAAATTGCAGTCAGCATTCCTACCAGAAAGCGTAGGGCTATAGATCTGAAAAGCCAGTATACATTTCTTACGACGTCAAAGTAGCATTGCTTTTTTTTTTTTAAAGTGACTCATCACATAGTACAACATCTACTGCATGTAATCATTCTCAATCAACCATCAACCATCCACCCAGTGGATATATTGCAGAATCTCTGACATGGCATAGAGATAGAATGAGTTACAAGTACTGGAGGAACATCTAGGGGCGGCATGAGGGAGTTGCAAACAATTGCTTCATACCACGTTCCTTAACCGAATCATTTTCTAAATTCAGTGATTTTATTGCGAGCTTACACCACCGCCGACGTGCACCCCGCGCCTTCGGCCTGTTAATACACACCGCGCCGATCACCGAATATATTCGCGGTTTTTGTGTGGAAGATGACTTATTTATTTATTTTATGTATGGCAATACGCACTTCATTCAGAAGCAATACCATACCTCTATTTATAAAGCCTGTATTGTTTTTAACATGGATATTGTTAGTGATACTTGTCTGGGCTGGTAGAACCAACACTGCTTGTGACAGTAACATAACCGTTGCAATTGTGTTTTCTTAATAGCTCTCTCTTTGTAAGACACACTGATGCGACTCACAAGAAAAACAAATGAGACATATCCATCCATCACAGATTTTCACTCAGTGTGGTTTGGCATCACCAGCATTCAGTTACTGGCGAAGTATTGTTCTTAGTAGGGGATATGTGATAGATTTGCTGCGATCAGCGAGCTAATAAAGTATGTATGTTCTGACATGTGCAAAGAAAATGACTAAGTCCTGTCATAAGGGAATAGAGACTTTTTTACGTGGTAAGTTATGTCCAGTCATTAGAATGCTGAAGATAATTATCTTTACAGAGCCGCAGTCATCAGGAGGGGGTATTTCCGATACTTGGCTCACTATCGAATATCGCAGATTGACACTGCTTAACTGTAAGTTTTTTTTTTTTTTTGGTCATCAGTCTACTGACTGGTTTGATGCGGCCCGCCACGAATTCCTTTCCTGTGTTAACCTCTTCATCTCAGAGTAGCACTTGCAACCTACGTCCTCAATTATTTGCTTGACGTATTCCAATCTCTGTCTTCCTCTACAGTTTTTGCCCTCTACAGCTCCCTCTAGTACCATGGAAGTCATTCCCTCATGTCTTAGCAGATGTCCTATCACCCTGTCCCTTCTCCTTATCAGTGTTTTCCACATATTCCTTTCCTCTCCGATTCTGCGTAGAACCTCCTCATTCCTTACCTTATCAGTCCACCTAATTTTCAACATTCGTCTATAGCACCACATCTCAAATGCTTCGATTCTCTTCTCTTCCGGTTTTCCCACAGTCCATGTTTCACTACCATACAATGCTGTACTCCAGACGTACATCCTCAGAAATTTCTTCTTCAAATTAAGGCCGGTATTTGATATTAGTAGACTTCTCTTGGCCAGAAATGCCTTTTTTGCCATAGCGAGTCTGCTTTTGATGTCCTCCTTGCTCCGTCCGTCATTGGTTATTTTACTGCCTAGGTAGCAGAATTCCCTAACTTCATTGACTTCGTGACCATCAATCCTGATGTTAAGTTTCTCGCTGTTCTCATTTCTACTCCTTCTCATTACCTTCGTCTTTCTCCGATTTACTCGGAAAACCATACTGTGTACTCATTAGACTGTTCATTCCGTTCAGCAGATCATTTAATTCTTCTTCACTTTCACTCAGGATAGCAACGTCATCAGCGAATTGTATCATTGATATCCTTTCACCTTGTATTTTAATTCCACTCCTGAACCTTTCTTTTATTTCCATCATTGCTTCCTCGATGTACAGATTGAATAGTAGGGGCGAAAGGCTACAGCCTTGTCTTACACCCTTCTTAATACGAGCACTTCGTTCTTGATCGTCCACTCTTATTATCCCTCTTGGTTGTTGTACATATTGTATATGACCCGTCTCTCCCTATAGTTTACCCCTACTTTTTTCAGAATCTCGAACAGCTTGCACCATTTTATATTGTCGAACGCTTTTTCCAGGTCGACAAATCCTATGAAAGTGTCTTGATTTTTCTTTAGCCTTGCTTCCATTATTAGCCGTAACGTCAGAATTGCCTCTCTCGTCCCTTTCTTTTCCTAAAGACAAACTGATCGTCACCTAGGGCATTCTCCATTTTCTTTTCCATTCTTCTGTATATTATTCTTGTAAGCACTTTCGATGCATGAGCTGTTAAGCTGTTAATGTCACCAAAGGTTGTTTTGACTTTCCTGTATGCTGAGTCTGTCCTTCCGACAATCATATCTTTTTCGATGTCTTCACATTTTTCCTGCTGCCATTTCGTCTTAACTTCCCTGCACTTCCTATTTATTTCATTCCTCAGCGACTTGTTTTTCTGTATTCCTGATTTTCCCGGAACATGTTTGTACTTCCTTCTTTTCTTCGCAGCTACCTTCTTTGTACCTATGTTTTCCTTCCCAACTTCTGTGATGGCCCTTTTTAGAGATGTCCATTCCTCTTCAACTGTACTGCCTACTGCGCTATTCCTTATTGCTGTATCTATAGCGTTAGAGAACTTCAAACGTATTTCGTCATTCCTTAGTACTTCCGTATCCCACTTCTTTGCGTATTGATTCTTCCTGACTAATGTCTTGAACTTCAGCCTACTCTTCATCACTACTATATTGTGATCTGAGTCTATATCTGCTCCTGGGTACGCCTTACAATCCAGTATCTGATTTCGGAATCTCTGTCTGACCATGATGTAATCTAATTGAAATCTTCCCGTAGCTCCCGGCCTTTTCCAAGTATACCTCCTCCTCTTGTGATTCTTGAACAGGGTATTCGCTATTACTAGCTGAAACTTGTTACAGAGCTGAGTTAGTCTTTCTCCTATTTCATTCCTCGTCCCAAACCCATATTCTCCTGTAACCTTTTCTTCTACTCCTTCCCCTACAACTGCATTCCAGTCGCCCATGACTATTAGATTTTCGTCCCCCTTTACATACTGCATTACCCTTTCAATATCCTCATACACTTTCTCTATCTGTTCATCTTCAGCTTGCGACATCGGCAGGTATACCTGAACTATCGTTGTCGGTGTTGGTCTGCTGTCGATTCTGATTAGAACAACCCGGTCACTGAACTGTTCACAGTAACACACCCTCTGCCCTGCCTTCCTATTCATAACGAATCCTACACCTGTTATACCATTTTCTGCTGCTGTTGATATTACCCGATACTCATCTGACCAGAAATCCTTGTCTTCTTTCCACTTCACTTCACTGACCCCTACTATATCTAGATTGAGCCTTTGCATTTCCCTTTTCAGATTTTCTAGTTTCCCTACCACGTTCAAGCTTTTGACATTCCACGCCCCGACTCGTAAAACGTTATCCTTTCGTTGATTATTCAATCTTTTTCTCATGGTAACCTCCCCCTTGGCAGTCCCCTCCCGGAGATCCGAATGGGGAACTATTCCGGAATCTCTTGCCAATGGAGAGATCATCATGACACTTCTTCAATTACAGGCCACATGTCCTGTGGGTACACGTAACGTGTCTTTAATGCAGTGGTTTCCATTGCCTTCTGCATCCTTATGTCGTTGATCATTGCTGATTCTTCCGCCTTTAGGGGCAATTTCCCACCCCTAGGACAAGAGAGTGCCCTGAACCTCTATCCGCTCCTACGCCCTCTTTGACAAGGCCGTTGGCAGAATGAGGGTGACTTCTTATGCCGGAAGTCTTCGGCCGCCAATGCTGATTATTTATCAAAATTTAGACAGCGGCGGGGATCGAACCCGGGATCGAAGACGTTTTGATTATGAATCAAAGACGCTACCCTTTTTTTTTTTTAATCTCGTTTTGTTCGCTTTTGTTCGTTTAATCTGCTCGGGGCGGACGTCGTAAGACATCCGTTTGAGCTCGTTGTTGATCGATTAACTCAGGTTTTTTATTAGAGAGGGCTGCTAACCCTCTGACCGAACACGCTGAGCTACCGTGCCGGCGCCCCTAGACCACGGGTCTATTATAACTGTAAGTACAGTGATAAAATACATGTGGCTGGTTTCTAAAACGATTCTGTCTGCCGTTTGAGGAGCGCTATCGGTGATGGCCTGTGTGTCTGAAAAATTGACATTTCTGACTTATGGTGGAAACCATCCTGCATGGAGAAGCCAGCTGGGGAACAGAAATGTAGCTGACCTAACACTGTCGCCCTCTAGGCGGGTGAATAGCGATCTAATACTCAGTATGTTTTGGGCAGTCCTCGTGATCGCATGTGTTCTCCTTGGAAATTTGAGAAGATTCAGTATGGGTGTGTGTTTGCGCTGGACAGTTATTCCCTCCCATTTAAATTGTCCGGATGGCTGCTGCTACACATTTCCCGTCATTATGTGATTGAGAGAACATCGATTGTGGTGTATGTTGTGTGCATCTACGAGGGCGGTTCAGAAAGTAACCTCCGATTGGTCACAGTGCGGGTTGTGGGGGGAGTAGCGACGCCATCTGTGCGTTCACGCACTCAACAGGTCAGTCGGCATCAAGCCGTGGTCGAGTGAACGCCGTACCTGCGCTAGTTTAGTTTTTGTGGCAGTTTGAAATGTGTGCTGCAATAGAAAACCCCGCAAAATGTGAAGTGCGTGCTGTCATAAGGTTTTTTACAGCCAAAGGATATTCTGCAGCAGCTATTCATCGTGAGCTTTGTGCCGTGTACGGACCAAGAGTTATGAGTGAAGGAGTTGTCCGTGAATGGGTACGTTTATTTAAAAGTGGACGAGAAAACGTTCATGATGAAGAGAGGAGTGGTAGACCATCATTGGTGACTGACGAACTCGTTCAGACAGTTGATGCAAAAGTTCGTGAAAATCGACGCTTCTCAATGTCGGAGTTGTCTACTGGTTTTCCACAGATTTCTAAGACTCTCTTGTACGAGATAGTGACAGCAAGATTGGGTTACCGTAAGTTCTGTGCACGATGGGTGCCCAAAATTCTTACCGACCACCACAAAACTCAAAGAATGGCCTCTGCATTAGACTTTCTGTCACGTTATGAGGACGAAGGAGAACCATTGTTAAACAGAATCGTGACCGGTGACGAAACCTGGAACAAGTACGTGAACCCTGAGACAAAAGAACAATCAAAGATGTGGGCACATTCAAATTCGCCTACCAAACCAAGAAAAGCCTCGCAAGATTTTTCTGCCAGAAAACTGATGGCAACGGTGTTTTGGGATGCCAAAGGGGTGTTGTTGGTTGAATTCATGGAACGTGGTACGACCATTAATCGAGACGTGTACTGTGAAACAATAAAAAAGTTACGACGGGCTATACAGAACAAACGCCGTGGTATGCTGACTTCCGGTATCGTTTTTTTGCGCGATAACGCCCGTCCTCACTCTGCTCGCAGAACAACGGCCCTTCTTGAGTCCTTCAAGTGGGACGTTATCAACCATCCACCTTACAGCCCAGACCTGGCGCCAAGTGATTATCACCTCTTCATGCATTTGAAGAAATGGCTCGGGTCACAGCGGTTTGATGACGACGAAGAGCTCAAAGATGCGGTCACAGGCTGGCTCCAGGCACAAGCGGGTGGTTTTTATGCAGAAGGAATTTCAAAGCTTGTGAAGAGATACGATAAGTGCCTCAATCGCTATGGAGACTATGTAGAAAAATAGTGCAAAGATGTAGTTGTAAGATGTATATATTAAAATATTTTTATTTAACTTGGTGTATTTTTTTAAATCAACCGGAGGTTACTTTCTGAACGGCCCTCGTAGATGGTGAAAGACAGCTGGAAGAGACGTTTGCTGGTTCTCTAGACATGAGAAACATCTTAGTTGACTTTGTAAGGTGGAAGGATGATTTGAAATCTGTTATATCACTGACATCGGTATTCACTAGTGGAGCTACCAGTATCCTCTATTTCTTTCGAGTTGTCACGTAAAAATCTTCGCAGATGAGATAAGTTTCTAGTTACTCAGTGGTTTGCAGCATGTTCTACCTCGGAGCACCTCGCTAAAGTTTCAGGTTTCTAGAGAAATTTCCACTCTCAATCTGTTATACTGTGAAAGCTTTACTGCTATGCAAGCGATATTGCAATGTGCTTGATATCGAGAACTACTGCAAGTCTTTTCGTTTCTTTTTTTTTTTTTTTAGATCGATCTGTGTTCGTAGTAAATGGTATATCCATGAGAGTCTGGTGGTCGATAGCTGTATGCATATATGCAAGACGCAGAAGTGATGATTTTGTATGGTGCAGGATACGAATTATGTGTTTACTACATTGATATGGTAGGTGGTATTATAGCCCGGTTGGAGATCGGTAACATGCTAAAATGTTCAAGCTTTCCTCGACAGTAGCAGAACAATGTAATTGAGGAAGTGTCTTTGGTGGTAGTCTCCTTATTTCATGATCTGTAGATCACTTTTGCAGGGTTTTGCTATCAGTGCTATGTGACTGCTGCATCTTTTTTTTTCGTTCTGTAGAAAATAGTTATGCTGCTGAAAGTCTCGTAATTGCTCTGTCTGCAGAAAAATACAGTGCTCTTACACTGGCAGCAGCAGCAGTTTGGTGGGTAAATTCAGTAAGAGCCGAGCATAGGAGCCTCTACAGACTGGTTCAAACAAAATGGGAGCAAGGTATATACAGAAAATTCAGTGACGTCTGAGAGGAATGTGATATCTTCTTTGTTCGAGTGTTCAGGGACAGGTCCAGGCAGACCATCCACCTCTGGCGGGATGCTGTCCCTCATCCGCCATTGTGGCCTTAGAGCATCTCCAGGCCAGCAGCTGTAGGAAATCGAAAATTCCAGCCATTTTTCTCGTCCTTAGGACAGCACTGCGAGTTCTGATTGTGTAATTGTTCTGATTTTCCCGTCTGTGCTTAGACACTAGTTTGTGCTTCGAGAGGGAAGGAAAATAACGTCCCTGACCCCAGCAGCAGCAAATATTAAACTAAACCCACTCACCGTTTCAGAAAAGTAATGAACATCACAGCAGCTGTAGGACTCAAAAGTTGCTCTCTCTCTCTCTCTCTCAGGCAGTGCCTTCAGACAAACAGCTAAAACTCGAAAAATGGTATATGTTCGAGTATGGCGGTACACATCGCAAAATTGATGCAAACTACTGTGCAGCGATCTTTCTTGAAAGTGTATGTACAGACATATTCAGTTCGATTTAGTAATTCCTGAAGCAGTCTGTTCTCAAAGACAAATGTATTTCCCACAAAAACGCACGAAGTGTCTCATGGACGGTTTCACAAATGCGATGCAATCCTTTTAAAGTCCGTTTTCAAGTGTGGCGGTGAGGCATTCCTTGGAATAAAACGTGTGATTGTTGAATATTCTCGCGTGTTCTGCAAAGCTGTCTCTGTCTCTCTCGTTGTGAAGTGTTGCATTTAGTTCCTATGACATCTTTAAGTTATATATATGTGACAGTATTCTGCAACACTATATGTAATAGCTCCTGAAGCAGTTCGTGTTCAATGACAAAGTGTATCCGTGCGCTTGGGATGGAAGGAGGAAGGCCGGGTATTCCCAATGCGACAAAAAAGTGTTTAGTGTGCGGCCATGTGGCTAATGCGTGGCTGTGCCGTAAGCCGGCGCGCAGACTATTGGAGCAGGCAGACGAGTGCGTTGCCCTCTGCGAGTGAAGTGCGGATATTTTGGGTGAACATTTGCTCTTGTGCTTTGGAAGACTGGCTGATTGGACTTTTATCGAATGATCTATAGCACACGCATTTATGAGTATGGGTTGCAAAGTGTAACTTAGTCCCATCCTGCTGCATCTTCATTATTTCGTGAAACGTATTCTTCACCAAATATCATTACTACCGACACAGTCCACACATGCATGGTTACAACGAACATACTCCTTCTCCAGCACAGACATCTCATTCATTGAACACAGTACACAAACGTCTGTTCTCCCAGTCCAGCAGCTAGACGCAGACTGAGTCCTTTCCAGCCATTTTTTTCCCCAGACTGTCACCTTGGAAGGGGAAGTGATGATAGCCCCCTTCGGTAGGTGTGGTGTGCCAGTCGGACTCTGGATACTGGATGGAACTACTGCCTATGACAACACAAATTGCTTAAGTAAACAACTCATAGTTATTTCCATTCCATAAGGCAGCCCAGCATAGATTGAGTGCTTTTCCTGACAATTTTCAGATGGGGGAGAGACGTGGAGGGGAGCAATACATACAGTATAAAGATTTACAACTATCCTATTCAATAGCTCAGACATACTGAGTCCTTTTCCCGCCAATTTCCAGATCGGGGAAGGGAGGGGAGGGGTTGGGGAGGGGATGGGGCGTGGGAATGGGGAAGGGGAGGATGTTAGGTTCCCTCTCCAAAACTCTAACCTCCCAGCATGACGTCACAGCAACGTTGCCATATCTATAGCCATCGTGAATCCGTCATGAACAAATCTGTAAAAATGCAGGGTATGGCTATACATACTTTGCCCTAGTACTTCAGTCCACAGAACAAATTTTAGCAGGAAGCGAATAGCCTGTCACAACCTCAATGTTTATTTTATTCATTCAAAAATTCGTAATGGAAAAAATTATGTTATGATATGTTTGCAACCTGTGTTCCCAAAATAAAAGACTGATCAAAATGGTCTAGACAAATACAGCTTAAAAGAAAGTAGCTTTTGCACATAAATTTACTTCGCAAGTTGCTGGGCAAACCCAACGGTTGGTGTAAATATTTGCAGGTGGTTTTGGAAACATGTAATTATCTTATAACGCTAATAACCCCTTATAGATGATTGTCATCTGTAGTGCCTGTTGGAGGTACTTACGGATTGGTGTCCTCTGAAATCGGTCGTGTGTAAAGTATCAGATCACTGATGATGCTGTGCACATATCATCCGCTATTTTTTTGTTGGGAGATTCCTGTTGGCAGATCTGGGGCGAGATGAAAGTTGCAGAGGAACTCTGTGCCTAAGATTGATTCACAAATATTTGTGACCAAAAACTGCCACAAAAATCCATCATTATGGCCAAGGTTTACGCTATGTATGATAATTCCATAAAGTTCGATTGGAGAGCATACACAGCTCATAGATGGATGGCCAGTGTAGGCAGCTCCATTGGCAGATTCTTCCTGAGAGTGCTGTTTGCTTCTGAGGCTATGTCAATGAGAAAGTGTTATTTGTTATGGTACCCAGCACAAACAGTCTACTGCTGTCACTCAGGATCTGGGCAAAACTGGTCTGGCCCAAATAGCTATGGGTGGCGTTACTGTGTGCTGCGATCTGGATCGTATCTTTCGTTTTGGGAGGTTGCATAGTGCAGAACAGTTACGCGGAGTGTTGGCAAAGCAAGTGTGGAACCAACACAGCAGGGATCCATTCGGTACACCTGTCAGTGGAATGTTGTCACTAGGCAAAGGCATGTTTCTTGTGGGTGGACGAAGTTCAGTATCCTCATGGTAGAGGCAAGCAGTCTCACTTTCGTGTGTATGTGGAATCACTCGAATCTCATCGCCCACGACCAGCTGTGGGCAACATTTCATGCTAGTAGCATCACTGATCTACAAATTCTTAACCACTTGGGTCGTGGCAGCTCCCCACAGCTGCTACTGGCATCATGCTTCAGGAATGCTCTGATGGCTACCACTGTTATCCGGCATACCGATATTTGCATACTGTAGTTGTAGCAGAACCGCAAAATGTCTGTCAGCCAGAAATAATCTGCATTTTATTGTTTCATTTTCATGTGAGATTATTGCTATTTGGAATTGTGGCGGTAGTTTAATGAGCCATAGCATCTAAAATGCAAGGTCTGACATGAACGATGAGTTAATAGACATATGGGGATGTCTCCAAAGCTGAGAAGGCGTTCTGTTGTCCTGTGCATCTTTGTAAATCACCTGTCGCAACGGATGCTCCACTATTTTTGTCAGTGAGGGGAGCTACACCTTTTTGGCTGCATCACACCTATCGATTGCCAGGGGTACTATTATGATGTCATTGATAGTGCGGGCATGCTCTCCTGTGTTGCCCAGTAGAACAGCAAACTTAGAAGTGTTGTCAGATATGCTGTCGCCCTCTGGTGTGAAGTTAATGGCTATGAACTATGATCCTGGGTATTCTGTTTGGTATGGTGGTAGCTTGGGGTGAAAAATTTTCTAGACCCATTCCACCAAAATTTTATGGTTGAAGTGCTGGCTTGTGTGATCTCAGTGAGGTGGTGAACAAAATCCTTTGACCACGTGTAGTGCAGGTGTTAAATCTACAACCTTCTCGTATAGCCCAACCTGCTGGTCCCCACATGGGATTGCAAGCGGATGTCACTGAGAAGTGCCTGTGCAGGTGAATTGGTAAAATCTGATGACGCATGTTGCATAGGATGGAAATAGTCTGTGGAACATTGCCTTGTTGTTGGGAAGGTTGAGTAAACTCATCACCAAAATAGCCAAGAAAATCAAAGGTCCTTGCACTTTGCTCATGTACACATGGGTCATTGTCAGAGTTAATATTATAGTATGTTCAAAAAATATTACTTTCACTTTTCACATAGGCCATAGGTTGGTCCAAGTAGTGAAAAACATTATACAACACACTATGAGAGTCACTTTTACATACCTATTGCATATGGGACGAAGGATTTCATGAAGGCAAATAAAGTACCTCAATTCTGTAATATATCTGCTCAGACAGGTAACAAATATTTTTTAATTTTGAAATTTGCTTGAAACTAAATATACTCTTAGACATTATAGGTTTGGCCACTGAGCTATAGATAGTTTGTTTTTCTGTTGGGATTTTCAATTCGGTGCCTGAAGTCTAACAACAACTTTTCCACCAGATTACAAGACTCATTTCCGAAATCAGGACAGGGATTCATAGACGGTCTTAAAAGTTTTATTTCTAGTATTGTAGTAGCGAATTATACAATTCACCTCTAATTCACTACTTTTATAAACCACATATTATTTTAGGAAATAAAACAAGTGTAAGGATTCCTACATCCCACAAGGTGCTACTGCAAGATTTCTTTTATCAGCTGAATAGAATATTCTGACAGCACTTGTCTTTACAAAAAGTAGGGTCTACTCTTTTTTGCTACACTGTCATGTATGATTATTGTGTAGGACAGTACTGAGTGAAAATATGTTAGCAATCCCTTTTGCAGGACTACATAATGAGAGAGGATTCTAAGTGTAAAGCAAGCAGAACTGAGAATCTGATTAAGTTATCCACATGCAAGTGCTGTCTCAGTTTGATGAAATTATTTCTATCAGTAGCATCTGAAAGAGAAATTACGTTAAGCTCTATTTTACCATGTGCAGTCATTTCCCTCAGTTATTACTTGTAGGTATGCTTTTCGTCTTACAGATAAGTGAATACAATTGCAAAAGACATGTAACAGTTGCTTTTGTCTACGAGATAAACCTTAAACTGTGTTTCTTCTGATCCATCCTCCAGAGAATCGCTCAGAAAGCAAATGATGTCAAAATACTACAGATATGGCTTATATATTCCGTCGTCGATTTTGTTTAGAACTTTGCGGTAAACAGTCCGCAACGAATTTGTTTTTCGTTATTAATGTTTTCTTGTTTGCCACAGGATCAAACTCTCGTAATTTCTCTGTTAAAGAATTATAAGTAGCTGCCTTCTAACCTCCACCACTGTATTCCTTACTCGTAATTGTCCACAAACGTGTGTGACTCCTATATTTAAGTAAGTTCAGCAAGGATCTCTACGGGGCACTCGCGTGAATCTGCCATTTTAAAGTTCAGTGTGCACACAAAGACAAGAAACACTAAACTGATAAAACGGCTGATGCAAACACGCGTCATGTGTCAGAAGATTTGCAGCGATCTTCTGCTATGCTTTGTCTGTGCAAATGTGGTTGGTACCCATAAATTTGAGTAATTTCACTCAAACCCCCAACTTCGACTTCCAGATTTGGGCATATTTAATGTCTCATTTTCACACACAACTACACATCTATGCAGATGTGATGCGCACAGACATTTGCACGGACAGATCACTGAGCATTGGAGGGACCTTAACAGCACCTAGGTGGCAAGTCAGTCCACTTCAAGAATGATATTGTGTGACCTAGTACACAGTGCTACCACCAAAGTGCCCTGTATTCTATTACGGGACATAACCCAAGATTGCTGTCTGGGGTGGGGGAAAATTTTGGGAAAAGGACTCTGCCTGTGCTGGACATAATTGTTTATTTTATGTCCCCACCACGAGATCTTGAGTCCAACTGACCTAGTACACACTACTGCCACCAGACAGTGCTCTCATCCATGACATAACCCAAGATGACTGTCTGGGGGGAAAAATGACTCAGCCTGGGCTGGGGTGCTGGAGAGAGTAAGGAAGGCGTGTACTTTATTTATTGTGGAACATTTTATTTAGGGACAGATTTTGAGAGATAGTATATTTATCACACTGACACAAAACACTCGCCCTGATGTGCTTGGGGTCACAATACGAAGTCTGCAGACCTGCAAATAACTTGTACATAATGCTACAGACACGCTTGCTAATTGTAAACTGTCAAAATAATGCATTCCACAGCCTACACACATGCAAACTACTACAATGAAATACTTTCTGTACACAGCACACAGACCTGCAAATTGCTCCTAAATAATGCAGCACACTGATGTGTAGACACAATCAGTACTCATAAAGTGTCCAAATAATGCAGAGCACAGCCTATAGACCTGTAAACCACTCCCAAATAACACTCTGCAGACGCGCAAACAACTCCTAAAATACCGAAATAATTTCAGTACAGACCTGCAAACTGCTCCTAAATAATGCAGTACACTGATGTGCAGACACAAAATCAACTCGTAAACTGTTAAACTTTCCAAATAACACATAGCACAGCCTACAGACCTGCTAGCAAAATAATACAACCTACACAGACACCGCCTGCCACCACCTGTCCATTGGACAGCACAGGAGGCTACCAGCAGCCCCCACGAAGTGACACAGCCGTCAGCTGTCAAACGACGCACAGGGCCCACAAGCATGAGGCGGCAAAATCCCTTTCATACTCGACACTTGAGAAATTCCTCTCGAAATACGTGTCCACCTAAGCACCATTGCTGACGCGACAGGATGGGAGCGAAGACCTATTTGCAGAGCGCGCCGACGCCGCGAGCCACCACCGAATGGAAGCCAGCGTGAGCCACCACTCTCAAGCTGCTGCTACCCGCAGTGCGCAGGTGAAAGTAGCTTCTATTTTCGGGTATATAGTTAGAGTTCTCCGAGTGACATACTGATGTCACAAAAGCACAACATGCGCTTCGCCAGTCCTATATGCGAGACACCTCTGGCAGCCCATGTGTTTTACTATTGCTGATGCAATACCTGGGGATACTGATGTCATCAAATAGCACAGGGTACATTGTTTCTAGAGCGACATGCAAGACGTGTCTAACCATGCTTGACTGGCCAGCGTGACTGATGCAACACTGCACAGTGCACCCACGTAGCTACAAACCATCGCAAGTGCATCTAACAAGGTTCTTAATGTTATACTCAAACCACATCACTATCTAAAATGAGAACTGAGTCGACCTCTCTGAAATTGTATAGTCTCCCAGAAATAGCTAATGCTCGCTTTCTTGATGTCTCAGCTTGTATGCATGGAAATTCTTGCCCTAACATAACCTGTTTACGAAAATAGGAGATAGTAACATTGAATGCAGTCTTCCTCGCGGTCCTAACATGGTACCCTGTCCATCACGTGTTACCCTTCCTGCTCTCAACACGCGCAAACGATCCCACTACTATGTAGAGAATCCTGTATCAAAGCAAAAAAGAATATCTTGTGAAGGAATAGAGCATTATGATTGGCTCTAATCGAACTTACCCTCTGATTTACTCATGCTGCTTTTCTTTCTTTCTGCAGATAGGACTTTCAGAGGCAAAAAACTATTTTACACAGGTCGACATATTGCATCGACAATTAAACCCTGCAATGTGCCATTACGTATCGTCAAATATGGAAAGACTCTTACTCAATTACACTGCTTTTCTCCAGAAAACAGGAGCTTGAATATTAGAGCATGAAACCGATCTCCAAGCCAGCAATATATCACCACCTACCATGTCGACGTAGTGAACATACAATTCGTATCCTGTGCCATGCAAAAGCATCCCTTTTACATCACTCGTACATTTACTGCAAAGACAGACAGCGCTGTATATGCCTCTCGCACCACTAGATATTTCCCTTCGAGGGTGGTGTTCATCCACGCCTGATGGGTGATCAGAATGCCCTCAGTGGACTGAAGTCACTCTCAGAACAGTTCCACGATTTCGGGCTTGCTTTCCCTCAGCACAAACGCGTTACTGTTTCTAGTCCGGACCTGATTGGTTGCTTGCTTTTCTACACCCATCTCCGAACTCGGGGATACCAAGAACAGGTGTATTTTCGCATGGTTTGCGATAATATTATATCATTTTCGCAGTACTTCTCGATATCAACCACACGGTAGCATCCTACCGATCGCTCATGCAACATAATTCCCAAGATATAGACTGGAAATTATTTCTCTACAAACCCCAAATTTTATCGAGATGGAGTGTGCTCTAGACCACTGAGTAACCAGAAACTTACCCCATGTGCTAGGACATTTACGTGAAAAAAACTCAACAAAAGGAAAAGAGAGCAAACTGATATTTCCAGTCGCTAATACCGATATCAGTGATGTAACAGATTCCAAATCATCCCTATAATTTGATAAGTGAAATAACGTGTTTCTCACGTCTAGAGAACAAGCAAATGTCTCTTTCACCTGCTAGATGCACACACCACAATCCATGTTCCCTCAACTAAATAAAGGCGAGAAATATGCAGTAGCAATGACCCAAACAATTAACATGGGAACAATGTATCAGCGCAAATACAAGTCCATATTGAATCTTCTCTAATTTACGCGTGACCACGAAAGCTATCTAACACATACTATGTATTAGTTCGCTATTCTGCCATCTAAAGGATGACGCAGTTAACTAAGCTCCATTCCTGCATTCCAACAGACCTTTGCATTTGGACGGCTCCTGTCGTTAGCTGGAAACGTGAATCACTCCCACCACAGGCCACACATAGACAGAATCATCCTAGAAAACTGGTCACATATATGTTTTATCATTGTACTTACAATTAAATGTTACGATTGCTGTTTCAGTTGAATGACATTTGACAGTGAGCGAGGTATCAGAAATACATCCTGCTGACAGCCATGGCTCTGGTAATAGAAATATCTCTACCATTCTTATGACTTGACATACTCTTCCCTCTGCTTACACAGTATTCCACACTCATCACCTTTGCACATGTCGGAACACAAACACATACTTTATAAGCCTGATGCTCAAGGTGAACCTATCACACATCCCCTACTACTACTAAGTATAATACTTTGTCAATAACTGATTGCCTATGATACAAAATAATACTGAGAGAAAATCATCAATGGATGGACATGTCTCATAAGTTTTTCTTGTGAGTGATACCACTGTGTCTTAGAAAGAGAGCCGTAACCTTCTCATATGTTAAAAACCCGATCGCAACAGTTACTGTATATCGCTGTCACAAGTGACCTTGGTTCTACAGGTTCACACAAGTATCCATGTTAAAAGCTATGCTTGCTTTATACATCGAGGTACGACATTACCTCTGAATGAGGTGGTTTATTGTCCAGACAAATACCGAGACGGTGATCGCTGGAGTGTATATTATCTTACCAGCTGCCTGCTTACATGTAGCCCATGATGCAACCTCATGATAAAATCGATGAATTTTTAAAGTGTTTCGGCTAAGGAACATGGTATGAAACCGCTATCTGCAACTCTCTCACACTGCTAGATATTTTTCTAGTATTTGTAACGTATTCTGTCTCAATACTTGTCAGAGGTTCTGCGATATATCCACTGAGTCGATTGATGACTGATTGAGAAGGGTCACAAACAGTAGTAGAAAGTGTTTGGAATGAGGTCATAAGAAATGTACACTAGCTTTCAGATCTCTAGTGTTACGCTATCCGCTAGAAATGATGTGTATGATTTGGAATCAGATCTTCTCGTTCAAGCACATACCTGCCTGAGATCCTATTGACAAGACGTTTAATGATTACAGCCACTACTCAATCATATTTCTGGCACTCTCATATCTCGAAACGAGTCACCTTTCTCGAATCTGTGTGCTACAGTAAAATTCCAACATGGTTTTAGTCAGCCCCTGTGCATCTTGCAACTGATACCATTTCTACAGCTTAGCGCATGTAATCGTTCCAATTTAAGTCAGAACTGAGCAGAAGACGGAGAAAGCCATATGCACCACCTTCTGCAACCCTTGTAGAAACAGAACGAACTGAGTTAGTACAACAAGACCGTGTTTTGACCATTCGGTGGAAATTCACGCATTGTGGTGCGTCTTCAAACCTGATACAGATACTACAGTCCAAAGCAGATCCGTGTCTAATCAAATCTATCAGCCCAACATGCTATCATCATTATTCTGTACAATCCAAGAGAGAAAAATTATAAATTATAAAAACTCCACTAACTTCCGATATAGAACTCACCCAGACACAGATGCTGGAGCGATGAGGATAGCTGTTGCGGGAGTCCAGCGCAGATAGAGAGATATCGCAATCCTTCCCAGAATAGCATTCCTCCTAGCATTCCTAATGGAACAGTCCGTCCGTTACTAAATTTCCCTGTCAAACTGCTGCTGCTGTCGGTGTGCGACTATCCCATGAAATATAAAGCTCTCGATGCACTGCAGAGGCCAGTTTAAGGTTTCATCACCTGTATTGTAGGAGGATGATTGTATATGACAGACGAAACTGTCAATCGCAAGAGACGCTTCCTGTGGCCCTGTCTCGTTGTTTGAAGCATTATTTGTTTCTGCTGTAGCACGCTTTGTACATCACCATACATTTTGTTTTTCTGCCATGACTTTGAGGTCTGTATCAGCTTCTAAACTGACAACAAGACGTTCTGATCCACGGCCTTTCGCAGAAAACTAGACGTCGCACCATACAAATCATGTTAGTACTGAGGCTGCCATAACACGCCACACACACAGAATCACTGGATGATTTTAAACAAAAGAGAGTTACAACATAAGCAAATAGGGGTAGTTTTTGCAGCATTGTGGATGGTTTCCAAACTACAATTCGAAAGTGATTCATGAGCTCTACATCTAAACCCATCTGTCATAGTCACGGAATAGCTAAGGACTCTACATTCCATTTCGACATCATATTGCAGTCATGTACGCGATCACTATTTTGGTGCTATCCACCCCAGAAGGTGCTATCCATCCGCCAATACTTTTTCTTCAACTGAAACAAGCGATATCAGTCAATCATTATGTGGTAATCAACAGTGTGATAGTGCATGGATGGGATGGAAAAGACACCTATGATGTATTCCTATAATAACCATCACAGTTGATAGTGTGAACAATTGTAGACTAATTTCATCACCGACCACTAGTGTGACAGCATGTTTCTCAATTTCAGTATCATAGCTAAAGGATCCCTCCTCCACTTTGCGAGTATCATTGCGAACATGGATAGATGATTGTGCAGTATGTCCATTCATTGTTAATTCTCGAACACATACGCCATCAAAGTGTATGAGACAGTCCTCTACAAATTTCTAACATCTCGAGCAAAGTATTTAATTTGCGATCTGTTTCACTGCGTATGGTAGTAGTCACAGAGCATTCTCGCTGCCTTAGTGTAAAATTGGAGAGTGTAAGAACCTCGTCACACTGTTATTGATCAACCTGCCCTGCAGTGCCGTTATCGATTTCATCTGCAACTAACAACTAGAAGACTGCTACCTTTCACATCTCGCGAATGAATGCAGCTTGCCGAGTCCTCACCCATCCAAGTGCACAAGATTTTTCGAGATGCGCCCACGTCGAGGAGGTTAGCACTCCTTATTGATTCGGTAACAGATTTGAAAGTGTCATGTTGTAATAGCAGACAATTAAGAAGAACAAGAAACGGATGATTTTTATTCATGATGGAGCTCAAGATGGACAGAGTTCGAAGCATTTTTACGCATCAAACTATCAATTTTAACGTGTTATTCCACGGTCTAGGATCAGGACCTGGAAGGTATTAGTAAGAGAGAATATAAACACACGCACTCCTAAGGCTACAACGTTCTGCACTTAAAACGGGCTATAATGTTAGATCGCTTGCGTTTCCAACTTATCAGTCGTATGGAATGCAGCACAGTTAATATTCCATTGTACGAGATATATTTCAAGCACATGACATACATCCTTCTTACTGGTTTCCCTACGACAAACTGTATTATCGAACAGTAAAACGAAAAAACAACTTCTGTAAAGCATTTGCTCTGCGTGGTACGAGCACAATATAGCTTTCCAGAGATGTATCGTGTCCACTGTTCACATCCAATCACAGTTCAGAAATTATACGATGCCTGCATCAGCCCTATATAAAATAATCGTTAGTAATGGAGGATACCTTTAGCAAGGAAACAGATAAACGCATAACAGCAGCGTCCAACATGTGAAAATTACAAGTCATTCAGCCACTAACTCTGTAAACACCACATGTGTCACGCAAATGTATACACGGGGATGGCAGTAACTCACAAGCATCTATCGCTAACTTAGTTATGAAGCTGAAGGCTCGATTTTACACCAAAGATGCGACAGGGGGATGGAGTACATAGCATAAATCAAAGTTCATTTAGAAAGAAGTGTCACGTTTCATCACACATGAGATGGAAGTCCTCTGATGACCGACAGGTTTACCATTAAAGATCGCAAGTACACAGTGCTTTAAATTGCATACAGAAGATGTCGCTATATACGAGTCGAATGCAGGTTATGCCACGTGGTTGATGCATCCTGACAAAACAGTGGAAAAATTGACCTATAGCAACTTCTCCCTCTCTTGAATGCATTGTCAGTCTACCATTAAATCGAATCTCATTACAGCTACATCTCAATCGATCACCCAGTCCACTCTCTGTTATCCTTTAACACAGATGCAAGTAAGTTTAGAGGTGGATGGTTCTCTGTCTTCAAGAAAAACGTCAAATACAGTAGACAATCCACATGTATAACTGTCACCTCAATAGACATACAGTATAATGCTACCTCGATGGAGAAAATATTAACTGTTTCCCTGATTCCCTTTGCTTCCAAGTCGACGCTTTCTCGGATTCCCATTGCTGCTGCATACTTGTCCCCATGTACAAATTGTTCAGCGCAAACCAGAAGATACGCAAGTACTTGCTCAATTTCCCTGCATTTCGGTGTATATTCGGTCAATTTATACCTATTCCCTGTCATTATCCGCAATTCTATCAATTTTTTTTGTCAGTTCTATACATGCGATTATGACATAACCTCTCGTTCTGTGTTCTCAAATTGCATGTGAATGTAGCACAGCTACCAACACCTACCCCAAATACGTAGTATAGCACTGTACTCGATTGTATCCAGTCACCTCCACGTTTGGACAGCGTTTGCTCTGTTTTCAGTATGTCTATGTACATGCATGTGTTGGGGACTCAGTCCCGTTCACTGGTGGACCAATTTTCGAACACAGAATACGCGTTCAGTCGTAACGCGTGGTTGGTTCACTTGTGAACTCTGTTGTAGATGTAACTTGTGGTGGGTCCACCTCCGAACATCGGTCCAGTTATATAGTCTGAGGCAGATCCATACCCAAACACTAACTCGGATCTGGTATATTGTGGAACTGCATCACATTGTGCATGGTGGATCCATCTTCAAACTCTAATCCGTGCACGGCATATTGTGGATCCACATCCCAACATTGCTCCAGATATAATGCGCGGCGGAGCCACACTCGAACGCTAACTCAGGTCTACTACACATCTTGGGAGCCTTCTGCAACACATGCATATAGACAGACTTACAGAAAACAGAGCAAACGCTCTCCAAATGTGGAGGTGAATCGATACAATCGAGTACAGTGCTATACTACGCATTTTGGTTGGTGTTGTCAGCTGTGCTACATTTACATGCCGTTATAAAACACAGAACGTGAGGTTATGTCAATATCGCATTGGTAGAACTCACATAAAAAATCGATAGATTTGTGAAAAATGAGGGGGAATAAGTATCAATTGCCCCAATACACACCGAAATGCGGGGAAATTGAGGAAGTGAAGGGAATCAGGGAAGCACTCAATTTTTTCTCTATTGAGGTAGCATTATACTGTACGTCTACTGAGGTGACAGTTATGCATGCGTATTGTCTACTGTATTTGACATTTTTCTTGAGACAGAGAACCATCCACCTCTAAACTTACTTGAATCTGTGTTAACAGAGAGTGAACTGGGTGATCGATTGAGATGAAGCCGTAACGAGGTATGATTTAATGGTAGACTGATGATGCATTCTAGAGAGGGAGAGGTTGCTATAGGTCAATTTTTCCACTATTTTGTCAGGATGCATCAGCCACGTGACATAACTTGCGTTCGACTCGTATACAGCCACGTCTTCTGTATGTGATTTTAAGCACTGTCTACTTGTGATCGTTAATGGTAAACCTGTCGGTCATTAGAGGACTTCCATCTCATGTGTGATGAAACGTGACACTTTCTTCTGAACGTACTTTGATTTATGCTATGTACTCCATCCCCCTGTCGCATCTTGGGTGTAAAATCGAGCCTTCAGCTTCATAACTAAGTTAGCGATAGATGCTTGTGAGTTACTGCCATCCCCGTGTATACATTTGCCTGACAGGTTAGAAGGCCTCGGGAAAGTATGGGGTGGGCTGCAATCTCAAAGGGTGAATGGCAAATACAGGACGTGCTTGGATCAAGGACAGTCGGAATTGTAGTTGTAAATTGTTGTAGTTTTGCTGGAAAAGTCCCTGAGCTTCAAGCGCTAATAGAAAGCACAGAAGCTGAAATCGTTTTAGGTACAGAAAGCTGGCTAAAGCCTGAAATAAGTCCTGCAGAAATTTTTACGAAGTCTCAGACGGTGTTCAGGAAAGATAGATTAGGCAGAATTGGTGGTGGAGTGTTTGTGTCTGTCAGTAGTGGTTTATCTTGTAGTGAAGTCGAAGTAGATACTCCGTGTGAATTGGTATGGGTGGAGGTTATATTTAACAGCCGAACGAAGTTAATAATTGGCTCCTTCTACCGACCCCCAGACTCCGATGATATAGTTGCTGAACAGTTCAGATAAAATTTGAGTCTCGTAACAAATAAATACCCCACTCATACAGTTATAGTTGGCGGGGACTTCAACCTTCCCTCGATATGTTGGCAAAAATACTTGTTCAAAACCGGTGGTAGGCAGAAAACATCTTCCGAGATTGTCCTAAATGCTTTCTCCGAAAATTATTTCGAGCAGTTAGTCCACGAACCCACGCGAATTGTAAATGGTTGCGATAACACACTTGACCTCTTAGCCACAAACAATCCAGAGCTAATAGAGAGCATCATGACTGATGCAGGGATTAGTGATCACAAGGGCGTTGTAGCTAGGCTCAATGCCGTTTCTTCCAAATTCACCAGAAACAAACGCAAAATAATTATATTTAAAAAAGCCCATGAAGTATCACTGGAAGCCTTCCTAAGAGACAATCTCCATTCCTTCCGAACTGACTATGCAAATGTAGACAAGATGTGGCTCAAATTCAAAGATATAGTAGCAACAGCAATTGAGAGATTCATACCTCAAAAATTGGTAAGTGATGGAACTGATCCCCCATGGTACACAAAACAGGTCCGAACGCTGTTGCAGAGGCAACGGAAAAAGCATGCGAAGTTCAGAAGAACGTGAAATCCCGAAGATTGGCTAAAATTTACAGACGCGCGAAATTTGGCATGGACTTTAATGCGAGATGCCTTTAATAGGTTCCACAACGAAACATTGTCTCGAAATTTGGTAGAAAATCCGAAGAAATTCTGGTCATATGTAAAGTACACAAGTGGCAAGATGCAGTCAATACCTTCGCTGCGCAGTGCCGATGGTACTGTTACCGAAGACTGTGCCGCTAAAGCGGAGTTATTGAACGCAGTTTTCCGAAATTCCTTCACCAGGGAAGACGAATGGAATATTCCAGAATTTGAAACACAAACAGCTGCTAGCATGAGTTTCTTAGAAGTAGATACCTTAGGGCTTGCGAAGCAACTCAAATTGCTTGATACGGGCAAGTCTTCAGGTCCAGATTGTATACCGATTAGGTTCCTTTCAGATTAGGCTGATACAATAGCTCCCTACTTAGCAATCATATACAACCGCTCGCTCACCGACAGATCTGTACCTGCAGATTGGAAAATTGCGCAGGTCACACCAGTATTTAAGAAGGGTAGTAGGAGAATTCCATCGAACTACAGACCTATATCATTGACGTTGGTTTGCAGTAGGGTTTTGGAGCATAAACTGTACTCAAACATTATGAATCACCTCGAAGCGAACGATCTATTGATACGTAATCAGCATGATATCAGAAAACATAGTTCTTGTGCAACGCAGCTAGCTCTTTATTCGCATGAAGCAATGGCCGCTATCGACAGGGGATCTCAAGTTGATTCCGTATTTCTGGATTTCCGGAAAGCTTTTGACACCATTCCTAACAAGTGACTTCTAATCAAGCTGCGGGCCTGTGGAGTATCGTCTCAGTTGTGCGACTGGATTCGTGATTTCCTGTCAGGAAGTTCGCAGTTCGTAATAATAGACGGCAAATCATCGAGTAAAACTGAATTGATATCAGGTGTTCCCCAGGGAAGCGTCCTGGGACCTCTGCTGTTCCTGATCTATATAAATGACCTGGGTGACAATCTGAGCAGTTCTCTTAGGTTATTCGCAGATGATGCTGTAATTTACCGTCTAGTAAGGCCGTCCTAAGACCAGTATCAGTTGCAAAGCGATTTAGAAAAGATTGCTGTATGGTGTGGTAGGTGGCAGTTGACGCTAAATAACAAAAGTGTGAGGTGATCCACATGAGTTCCAAAAGAAATCCGTTGGAATTCGATTGCTCGATAAATAGTACAATTCTCAAGGCTGTCAATTCAACTAAGTACCTGGGTGTAAAAATTACGAACAACTTCAGCTGGAAAGACCACATAGATAATATTGTGGGGAAGGCGAGCCAAAAGTTGTGTTTCATTGGCAGGAGACTTAGAAGATGCAACAAGTCCACTAAAGAGACAGCTTGCACTACACTCGTTCGTCCTCTGTTGAATATTGCTGCGCGGTGTGGGATCCCCACCAGGTGGGATTGACGGAGGACATCGAAAGGGTGCAGAAAAGGGCAGCTTGTTTTGTATTATCACGTAATAGGGGAGAGAGTGTGGCAGATATGATACGCGAGTTGGGATGGAAGTCATTAAAGCAAAGACGTTTTTCCTCGCGGCGAGATCTATTTACGAGATTTCAGTCACCAACTTTCTCTTCCAAATGCGAAAATATTTTGTTGAGCCCAACCTACATAGGTAGGAATGATCATCAAAATAAAATAAGAGAAATCAGAGCTTGAACAGAAAGGTTTAAGTGTTCGTTTTTCCCGCGCGCTGTTCGGGAGTGGAATGGTAGAGAGATAGTATGATTGTGGTTCGATGAACCCTCAGCCAAGCACTTAAATGTGAATTGCAGAGTTATCATGTAAATGTAGACATACGTTAGTTGCTTGTAATTTTCACATGTCGGACGCTGCTGCTACGCATTTATCTGTTTCCTTGCTAGAGGCATCCCTCAATACTAACGATCATTATATTAGGGCTGATGTAGGTATCGTATAAATTCTGAACTGTGATCAGATGTGAACAGTGGACGCTATATGTCTCCGGAAAGCTATATTGTACTCGTATCACGCAGCAAGCCCGTCTGGCTGGCCTCTCGTCTCCTCGCGCAATCGGCTGCGACTTCTCCTAGATCAGTGGCCCGCGGCCTTGTTGCACAGGCGCCAACTAACCGCTGCACCACGCCGCTGTCTCGCGTTTCGTATCTCAACAACACTGAAGGTTACTGGGTGCGATTGCTAACTCAGGCACGACGATATTCCAGAGAATTATATTCTTTTCTGTTGGGCACTGATCTCAAACGTTTTACGGAAGTAGTTTTTGCGTCTTACTGTTCGATAACATAGTTTATCGTAGAGAAACCGGGAAGAAGGATGTATGTCATGTACTTGAAATACATTTATTACATTGGAATATTAACAGCGCTACATTCCAGACGACTGACAGATCGAAAGCGCAAGCGATCTATAACATATAGCCCGTTTCAAGAGCAGAACATTGTAGCCTTAGGAGTGCGTGTGTTTATGTTTTCTCTTACTAATACCTTCCATGTCCTGATCCTAGACTCTGGAATTACGCTGTAAAATTGATAGCTTGGTTGATTAACGTAAAAATGCTTCCAACTCTGTCTGTCTGGTGCTCTATCATGCATAGAAGTCATCCGATTCTTGTTCTTCTTAATTCTCTGCTATTACAACATGATACTTTCAAATTTGTTACTATACATCAATAAGGAGTGCTAACCTCCTCGACATGGGCGCATCTCGACAAATCTTGTGCACTTGGATGGGTGTGGACTCGGCAAGCTGCATTCATTTGCGAGACGTGGAATGTAGCGGTCTTCTTCTGGTCGGTTGCAGATTAAATCGATAAAGGTGCTGCGGGGAGGGGGGGGGGGTGGTCAGTGACACTGTGAGAAGGGTCTTTCACTCTCTACTTTTACCCTAAGACAGCGAGAATGCTCTGTGACTCCCATACGCAGAGAAGTACATCGCAAATCATGCACTATGCTCGAGATGTTAGGAATATGTCTCATACACTTTGGAGGCGTATGTGCTCGAAAATTAACAATGAATGGACATACTGTACAGTCATGTATCCATGTTCGCAATAATACTCGCAAAGTGGAGAAGGGATGCTTTAGCTATGATACTGAAGTTGAGAAACATGCTGCCACATCATTGGTCGGTATTAAAATTACTGTAAAATTGTTCGCATTATCAACTGTGATACTCATTATTAGAGCACATCAAAGGTGCCTTTACCATCCCATTCATGCACTATCACGCTGTTGGTTACCCCTAATGATTGACTGATATCGCTTGTTTCAGTTTTAGAAAATGTTTTCGTGAATGCATAGCACTTTCTGGGGTGGAGAGAACCGAAACAGTGATCTTCTACATGACTGCAATATGATGAATCAGTCGAAATGTAACGTAGAGTCCTTAGCTATACCGTAACTATGACAGGTTAGTTTAAATGTAGAGCTCATGATTCACTTTCAGGCTGTAGTTTGGAAACCATCCACAATGCTGCAAAAACTCCCCCAATTTCTTATTTTGTAACTCTCTTTTGTTTAAAATCATCCAGTGATTCTGTGTGTATGGCGTGTTATGGCAGCCTCAGTACTAACATGATTTGTATGGTGCGACATCTAGTTTTCTGCGAAAGGCCGTGGATCAAAACGCCTTGTTGTCAGTTTAGAAGCAGACACAGACCTCGAAGTCGTGGCAGAAAAACAAAATGTATGGCGATGTACAAAGCGTGCTACAGCAGAAAAAAATAATGCTTCAAACAACGAGACACCGCCCCAGGGAGCGTCTCTTGCGATTTGCTGTATAGTTCATGTGATAAGATCATCCTCCTACAGTACAGGTGATGAAACCTTAAACTGGCCTCTGTAGTGGATCGAGAGCTGTATATTTAATGATATCATCCCACACTGACAGCAGCAGCAGTCTGACAGGGAAATTTAATGATAGAAGGCCGTTCCGTTAGGAATGCTAGGAGGAATGCTATTCTGAGAAGCATTGCGACACCTCTCTATCTGCAATGGAACACCCCTTCCCCTCCTCTGCAGCTACGCGTCAGCGCACCAACATCTGTGTGTATGTGAGTTATGTATCAGAAGAAGTTAGTGGAGCTTTTACATTTCGTAATTTTTCTCTTTTGGATGGAACAGAATAATGATGATAGCATGTTGGACTGATAGATGTGATTGGACTCAGATCCGCTTTGGACTGTAGTGTCTGTATCAGGTTTGGAGACTCAGTACAATGCATGTATTTCCACCGCATGGTCAAAAGACGGTTCTGTTGTACTAACTCAGGTCGTTCTGTTACTACAGGGGTTGCAGAAGGTGGTGGATATGGCTTTCTCCGACTTCTGCTCAGTTCTGACTTAAATTGGAACGATTACATGCACTAAGCTATAGAAATGGGATCAGTTGCAACATGTGTAGGGGCTGACTAAAACCATGTTGAAATTTTACTATAGCAGACAGATTCAAGAAAGGTGACTCGTTTCGAGGTATGTGAGTGCCAGATATGTGACTGAGTAGTGGTTGTAATCATTAAACGACTTCTCAATAGGAATCAACACAGGTATGTACTTGAATGGAAATGGTTCACAGGAGAGCTTCTGTAAAGTTTGGAAGGTAGGAGACGAGGTACTGGCAGAAGTAAAAGCTGTGAGGATGGGCGTGAGTCGTGCTTGCGTAGCTCAGATGGTAGCGCACTTGCCCACGAAAGGCAAAGGTCCCGAGTTAGAGCCTCAGTCTGGCACACAGTTTTAATCTGCCAGGAAGTTTCTTGGGAATTATGTTGCACGAGCGATCGGTAGGATGCTGCCGTGTGGTTGATATCGAGAAGTACTGTGAAAATGCTATAATATTATCGCAAACCATGAGAAAATACATCTGTTCATGGTATCCCCGACTACAGAGAAGGGTGTAGAAAAGCAAGCAAGCGATTAGGTCCGGACCAGAAAGAGTAACGCATTTGCGCTGAGAGGAAGTGCGCCCGAATTTGTGGAACTGTTCTGACTGTTCAGAGAGTGACTTCGGTCTGCTGAGGGCGTTCTGGTCACCTGACGGGGGTGGATGACTGCCGACCTCGAAGGGAAATCTGTAGTGCTGCCAGGGGTATATATGGCGCTGTCGGTCTTTGCGGTATATCTACAAGTGATGTAAAAGGGATGACTTTGTATGGCACAGGATATGAATTGTATGTTTAATATATCGAGATGTTAGGTGGTGATATATTGCTGGGTTGGAGACCGGTTTCATGCTCTAATATTCAAGCTCCTGTTTTCTGGGGAAGAGCAGTGTAATTGAGTAAGAGTCTTTCCGTATTTGACGATGTGTAGTAGCACATTGCAGGGTTCAATTGGCGATGCAGTACATCGATCTGTGTAAAATAGTTTTTTGCCTCTGAAAGTCCCATTTGCAGAAAGAAAGAAAAGGTGGATGGTGCTTCCACACCAGCAGCATGAGTAAATCAGAGGATAAGTTCGATAAGAGCCAATCATAATGCTCTATTCCTTCACAAGATATTCTTTTTTGCTGTGATACAGGAGTCTCTACATAGTGGTGAGAACGTTTGCTTATGTAGAGAGCAGGAAGGGTAACACATGATGGACGGGGTACCGCATTAGGACCGTGAGGGAAACTGCATTCAATGTTATTATCTGCTATTTTCGTAAACAGGTTCTTTTAGGACAAGAATTTCCATGCATACAAGCTGAGACATCAAGAAAGTTAGCATTAGCTATTTCTGGGACACTGTACAGTTTCCGAGAGGTCGACTAAGTTCTTATTTTAGATATCGATGTGGTATGAGTGTAACATTAAGAACCTTGTTAGATGCACTTGCGATGGTTTGTAGCTACGTGGGTGCACTGTGCAGTGTTAAATCAGTCACATGGGCCAGTCAAGCATGGTTAGACATGTCTTGCATGTCGTTCTAGAAACAATGTACCCCGTGCCATTTGGTGACATCAGTATCCACATGTATTGCATCAGCAATTGTAAAACACATGTGCTGCCAGAGGTGTCTCACATATAGGACTGGCCTGAGCGCATGTTGTACTTTTGTGACATCAGTATATCACTCGGAGAACTCTAACCATATACCCGAAAATAGAAGCTACTTTCACCTGTGCGCTGCGGGTAGCAGCAGCGTGAGAGTGGTGGCTTGGACTGGTTTGCATTCGGTGGTGGCTCACGGCGTCGGCGTGCTCTACAAATAGGTCTTCGCTCCCATCCTGTCGCGTTAGCAATGGTGCCTAGGTGGACACGTATTTCGAGAGGAACTTCTCAGGTGTCAAGTATGAAAGGGATGTCGCAGCCTCATACTTGTGGGCCCTGTGCGTAGTTTGACAGCTGATGGCTGTGTCACTTCGTGGGGCTGCTGGTAGCCTCCTGTGCTGTCCAATGGACACGTGGCAGCGGGCGGTGTCTACGTATGTTGATTGCGTGACTGTTGTAATATTTTGCTAGCAGGTCTGTAGGCTGTGCTATGTGTTGTTCGGACAGTTTAACAGTCTACGAGTTGATTTCACATCTGCAAATCAGTGTACTGCATTATTTAGGAACAGTTTGCATGTCTGTACTGAAATTATTTCGGTATATTAGGAGTTGTTTGCGTGTCTGCAGAGTGTTATTTGGGAGTAGTTTACAGGTCTGTAGGCTGTGCTAGGCATTATTTGGACAGTTTACAAGTACTGAGCATGTCTAGATATCAGTGTGCTGCATTATTTAGGAGAAATTTGCAGGCATGTGTGCTGTGTACTGAGATTATTTCATTGTAGTAGTTTGCATGTGTGTAGGTTGTGGAATGCATTATTTTGACAGTTTCAATTAGCAAGCGTGTCTGTAGCATTATTTTGTATTGTGACCCCAAGCACATCAGGGCGAGTGTTTTGTGTCAGTGTGATAAATATACTATCTCTCAAAATCTGTCCCTAAATAAAATGTTCCAAAATAAATAGAGTACACTCCCTCCTTACTCTCTCCAGCAGCCCATCGCAGGCCGAGTCGTTTTCCCCTCCAGACAGTCATCTTGGGTTATGTTATGGATGAGAGCACTGTCTGGTGGCAGTAGTGTGTATTAGGTCAGTTGGACTCAAGATCTCATGGTGGAGACACTGGTTGCAAATAAACACTTATGTCCAGCACAGGCAGAGTCCTTTTCCTAAAATTTCCCCCAACCCCAGACCGCGATCTTTGGTTACGTCACGTGATGGATGACAGTGTCCTCTGGTGGCAGTAGTGTGTACTATGCCATTCGGACTCCAGACCTCATGGCGACTGTTCCAAAATAAATAAAGTACACTCCTTCCTTAGTCTCTCTAGCAGCCCAGTGCAGGCTGAGTCATTTTGGAGCCGGTTTCCTCCTCCAGACCACCATTCTGGATTGTGTCACAGGAGGAATGACAGTACCTTCTGGTGGCAGTACTGTGTACTAGGTCAGTTGGACTCTAGATCCCTTTGTAGAGACACTGTCTGCCACCATTTTCTCCACCAGCTAGTATTACAGCACAGTATGGACGTCAGTGCCCTCTGGTGGTGGTACTGTGTACTAGGTCCAGACTGTTTCCCGCCAGCTTGGATAATGGTACTTGCGTCATCAGCTGACGACATGGCGGCCATCTTGGATCACGCCACGGATGAGTGCACCCTCTGGCTGTAGTTACGTGTACTAGGTCAGTTGGCGATCACAGTGCATGGTGGTAGTGCATCTAATTGTTTAAATAAAGACTGGTTCCTGCAAAATAATAACTACTTATGTCCAGAACAGGTCGAGCCTTTTTCCTGTGAATCCCTAGGAAGAGGTGGCGGTCAGGTGACTTAGGTTAGTGGAAGTGGCCCAATTGCCCTTTCTTTCCCATCATTTTTTTAGGTTAGCCCAACTGACCTATCATCAAACCAAAATTCAAACTTCACGCCACTTCCTAGGATGAGGTGACAGTCAAGTGATTTAGGTTCTTGGAGGTAGCCCAAGTGACCTATCTTCCCACGATTTTCTTAGGTTAGTAGGGATAACTGTTTGTTGATACAATATCCTGTTGGAATTTGAACTTCCCGCCATTTTTCTGGGGGAGGGGGTTAGGTTATTGGATGTAGCCCAATCGAGCTATCGTCCCGCCAAAATCCACCACCTTGGATGACGTCATCTCCGCCATCTTGGATTACATCATGCACTGTTGATAAGTCTACAGGTCCCCATCTTGGATAATGTCATTGCCGCCATCTTGGGTACATCTGGTAACAATGCAGAGTGCGCTCATACTGTCCTTGCACCAATACTCTGGTCAATACAGGTACAATCAACTGCTATGCTAAGATCAACACCCAACAGATGGATAGATATTCCGAAGACAGAGGACAACGCAGTGTTATTTTTTTACTGTGGACGACCTGGAAACATCTTATGCGACTGCAGAAAGAGGAACAAGTGTTTAATGACTACTCTGCTGTCAGACATCAAACATCACAAAAGTTCTCCTCACAGCAGTCAACTGCCGAAGATTATTGTCGACCTTTGGCAGGAAGCCCGTTGCCATATGCAGGAGGAAGTCACACCCGAACATGTCGTAGCCATTCCCTGTCACTGTACAGAGATAATTCCTGCTAGCCTAACCAACAAATTCAGGAAAACAAAGGAGACCACTTACAGGGATGAGGCTGCCACAGATAAAAATCCTCTATGCAGGACGGTCACCAAAATGTTATGTAATCTAACTAACATTATCATAGAGGGCCAACTTGTCTGGGTGCTAATCGACTCAGGAACTTCCTTTTCTGTAATATCGAATGATTATTGTTGCCAGCTAAAGAAGACTATGCTGTGTTACACGAAAGTGATAGAACTGAAAGTCATAAGTGAGAAATATGTCCTGCCAGCAGGAACATGTACTACAACAATAAATATCAATGACAGAACACAGCCTTTCGAATTTGTGATTTTAACAGGATTTAGTCATAATCTTGTTCTTGGGTGGAACTTCTTGCTGACATCACAAGCAGTCATAGACTGTGGAAGATCAGAGTACATTGATGAAGCTATTCCAACAAGCATGCTCAACAAAGATTGCTGGGGAGGGAGGGGCTTGTTTGCCATTGAAGACGTCATCCTACTATCAATGAGATGAGTTCAATTCGTCAATTTGGATGCTTAGTACAACTGTAGAAAAGCAACTCAAGCTCACAAAAGAAATCTACAAGCCAGTGATGGTCATAAGTATTGCTATTGGTCAAGGACAACTTTGGATCACTAATTATCACAAGCAGCCAAAATAAACCCCTAAAGGTGTGTGTGAATAAACAGCCAAACCAGTCCAGGAAGAGCAGTTTAGTGCCATCGATGAAGAACCGTGATTCTCTAAAAAGATAGAAAATGCAGGGGAGGAAGCCGCCTTCGAAATCCCAATAGGATCAGGCCTAATTCGGGAACAATATCAGCGAGTATTAGCCATTCTGAGCCAATTTTCGGATGCTTCTAAATCTGCAGTGGATTAGAGACAGACCCAACGTTATCAACACTGGAGATTAATCACAAATTAGCAGCGCTAATATAGGGAGTCGCCAGCTGAAATGCAGATAATCTGGAAGGAAATGAAAAAGATGCTGCAAAAGCGACATCATTGAAAATTCTCTTGTGGTCCTTCTAAAGAAGGATGGAACGTGGCATTCCTCCATCGACTACCAATCACTGAACAAAATCACCAAAACAGATGTCTACCCATTGCTGACTTTGACACTATCTTAAACTGCTTGAAAAGTGCAAGGTATTTCCCAGTTATAATCAATCAGACAGCTACTGGCAAATTGAGGCTGACGACACTAACCAGGGAAAGAATGGCTCCGTAACTCCTAATGGCCTCCTAGATTTATACCATTTGAACTATTTAACTACCCAGTCATCGTCGAGAGTGTGATGGAGAACCCGTCCTTTGACATCTTAAACAAACGACTTGTGTCTTTGTTATCTGGATGACACTGTCATTTTTTGGAGACATTTGAAGAACAACTGTCTGTCAACCTTGTTGAAGCAGGTTCTGATTCAGGCCTCTGACTTAATCCAAAAAAGTGTCTCTTTGTCGCCCAAGACATAAAGATCTTGTGGCACCTAGTTAATGGTGATGTAATCCGTCCCAATCCAGAGGAAACAAGAGCAGAAAAAAATTTTCCGACCCCTTGGCGCATTCATGAGATAAGAAGTCTTTCTGGATGTGTTCGCACTAATAGCAGTTCATAAAGGTCCAAGGCAGATCTCT
This sequence comes from Schistocerca serialis cubense, assembly GCF_023864345.2. Lineage (NCBI taxonomy): Eukaryota > Metazoa > Arthropoda > Insecta > Orthoptera > Acrididae > Schistocerca > Schistocerca serialis. Next base: position 343,357,338 of record NC_064646.1, read on the forward strand.
TACAAGAACTACTGCGAGGGGACTCCAGTTTTTTTCCTAAAACGAAGCACAAGAAAGATATTTCCTTGTTCTTAAGGACGTGCTGACATCCTCTTGTATTGAACCTCGGCGGTGGTGTGTCTGCTAAATTATATTTACTGCGCTAGCCAACAGCACCTGCTAAAGCGACTACTATTTATCAGTGCGTCAAACCTGGGTGGGATGGCACTGATACACAGAGATGACAAGCGTATTAAAACGCGTAGCGACACCATAGAGTTCCGCAACGCCGTGTACTATGTCAGCTATCTGCAAGTAGTTGAGGATGGAAAGATTAATCAAATGCTTACTACCCACACAATAGCTACCGCCAAAGATGCAACTCGACCACCACTAGTACAAACGGGTTCTGGTTTTATCGGCTAGTGTTAGCTCCCGATTGAAAGTTTTAGTTAACGCATCTGACTGTCACAAGATTTTACACGTTCGACCAGCAAGCTATCACCAAAAGTAATCTACTAGTCGATGGAATCAAGCAGAAACTACAAGTCTGATTAGGATGCGCTACTTAAGTAAATTAAACCCAACTCATTGCGATTTGCCACACTTCACAGCAACCTTGCTTACGTAACCCAACATTCCAACGCTGATACTTTGGATTGATCTTACCTTTATCCCAGCTTGAAACTATCCAACGTGGAGTTTAAGCGTTCCTTTTAATAGAACCCCACTGAAGCAATCAATTAGACTGAACTTTCTTAGCTACCAGTTTCAGTTAGTTTAATTTTCGTAAGAGCACGCCAGTGATATAATTTTACGTGTTGAATGAGCGTTGCTAGTCAGAGATTATTAATCCTATACAGTCACTGCACTACAGCTCTATCCTTGCTTATTTCTTTTTACGAACACACGCAATGGATAATGCTATCTGCACTCTATCAATGATAATGATTTACGCTACAACCTTCATAGTTTATTAATTCCCCATAACTTTACTTTCCAGAGTCAGACAAAAACCTCCTTCATATACTTTACGCCGAACATCACGTAATTGCCGTAACATACTCTCAGTGTGACTTATCTTTCACTTTAATACTCTTTGGCCTGTTTGTACTTTACCGTTTGATTCGCGGCGTAATCTTTAACCTTTTTATTTTTTGAGATTCAAAGATTATGTTATCGTATTTTCAAGTTATGTTATATGGGGAGAAATGATAATACGAGACACCAATTTCTCCTTTATCACGCACAGGGCCTGAGCATCATTTTATTTAGCCATTTTCTTAATTTTCAATGTCTCCACAAAGTTTCGTCAGGCCGTGAGTGCTGGTGGTAAACTACTTCCCCACTAAGCGGAAGCTAGTAAAAAAAAAGAAACAAAAAACCTAAGCGTCTCAGCCACTTTAAAGTATCATTATTATTCACTCAAATCAAAGCAAATCTCTCCCTCTTCAGGCGCTGACATACGCGGCCCCTCTATACCAAATTTAAAACATTTAGCAATCACAATTTCAAAGAGACGATTATCGTGCCCGACTCAATTAATAGGTCTTGGTTCTGTCAGTTTCGTCGGATGGAAAATTACTATTACACCAATTCGCGCGTGTCACAAAGTATCTGACACAGATTGGCTCTCTCGTTTACATTAATCAAACTAGGACGTCCGTTCTCACAATAATTACATGACAATCACAGGCCGCACTTCAACTTGAGAGTTCTTTCAGCTGGGGATTCTATTACCTTTAGGACTTCCCCACAATTACAACCAATACACTCACGCCAAAGCTTTAGCAAATGCTTATAACAGAAGCGGCAACGGCACATGCACCTTTGTGCTTGCCCTTATTAAACCACTCACAAAGTCTTTGAGTGAAGGGGATACCAAATACACAGAATCAAGACTGAAAATAACCTCCCCTTAGCACGAGATACGGAACGCCTGATTGCGAGTAACTCCAAGGTAAGCTCGACCAAACTTTACACTATCACCAATCACATGAAAACGCGAGAAAAACCAGTCACTTAGCGTGTCTCACAACGAGTTACTCTTTTAAAGCAAACACCAAATATCATCGCACATACCACTACCGATTGCGAACAATACACCTCGCGCAATAATTACATATAACTTCCCATATAGGCTATAACCCCATCACGGGTTCAACTAATAACTGCAGAAGCCCAAATCCGATATTAAATCACTCGAGCGCCTACTCCAACTGGGCTTACACTTTACGAGTGTCACGAACTGACTGACGTTACCCCGTGGCCTCAATGCTGACTAACTCCCTGATGTCTCAAATGTAACTCTCTACACGAGATCTCAATGGTAACTCCTCTTGAAACAAGGGACAAAACCAAGAAACAGAATTTTTGAACAAACAAACATGTCACGTTAATCGTCTCTTTTTCACAACTTTCATAATTAGATGCTTTCGTTCCTCTTCAAATAGCGGCCAGCTGCGCATCAGTCATTGTCTTTGCCGTGCACCATGCTGCTGCTATCGTCGCGGTTGTGTGACATCTCTGGCCGTGACAGGCTCCGCTGTATATGCTATTTCTACAACATAATTTTGACAACATTTTCAGAAGGAAATACAAATAAAATTAACAACCCCTTTTTTCTATATCGAAACTGACACTTTAATAATAGGTTGAGGTGACTTACGTACGTAATGCCACATACGTATACCACTCACACTACTTTTCAATTTTGGGGCATTAACACTCCAGCCGAGTATGTCGAGACAACTTCACACTGATGCCAGCAGCTATGGGATAAGTGCAGTTCTGGTTTAAATTCAGGAAGGTGGTAATAACGTGATAGCTTATGCTTCCAAGGTACTCTCAAGATCCGAGAAACTCTAATCTACAATCAAGAAAGAATTCCTTGTAGTTCTTTGGGCCCTCATCAAATTCTGGCCGTATTTATTTGTCAATCCATTCACTACTACGATGGAGCATCATTCTCTATGCTGGTTAACTTGCCTGAAGGACTCATCGGAACAACTAGCAAGACAGGCACTGAGGCTTCAGGAGCATGACATCACAGTGGTACACAAAAATGTGAGGATGCTGACTGCCTTTCATAGAAACCTTTAGAGGAACACAGCAGTTCGAATGAAATCCCAGTTATCACTTCATTAAATGACATTGCTACTAAACAGGGGGAAGTTTCAGCATCACTGAAAGCGATAGATAACTTGGACTGAGAATTTCAGTTAATGAAGGGAACAAAGAGGAACTGTGATCTGATGGAGTGGAAATGGTTGCTTGGCATGCCAACTCATATCCAGCCAGTTATCCTGATGATTTTCCTCAAACATCTGGAGAACTGAGATCCAGGCAAATGCGCAAAATGTGATTTAATATAAATCAGATCTTGCTCCAGATCTGCTTTCTTGAACGCCACTACAGTGTCTTCAATGCAAGCTACACTAGTGCCTTAGAAAGTATCTATGAGCGAAAACTGAAAAACAAAACAATTAGGTGGCAGGTCTCTTAATAGTTTTACAGTAGAATAAAGCAAACACATGTTAACTCCAATAAATCTGTGGGAATTTACAGTCTGTTACCGACTTAACGTCATCAAAATTATCACAGTGAAACACGAAAACATTTATTCAGATACCCCATCTGGTTATAACAGGTTTTAGTCTCAAAGCTATATATCGCAGTATATTTCTAAATGCGATGACATGGACAAGTTCTATCAAGAATATCTTCAATGCGGAAAAAAGTCAGCATATGACTTCATTAACAATGTCAAAACTATCAAACCCTTCTATTTTATGCATCTCTTTACCTTGATTGTGGAGGATATAAGCATATTCACGTTATCGTATTTTAGACGTACTGTTTCAGCTATACAGTATAGTGCGTGGGCTAAACATGTTAGTCTATGCTAAAATATTTCAACTACTTTGCTGGCCTTCATGATATATGGGGAAGTATCGCTTAACAACAATAGGATAATTTTTACTTAATTTTATTGGCACAAAGTATATTGAATTATGCCAACATTCCGTGAACCAAACTAGAGTGCTTGAGTTCATCATTGTGTTTACAGAATGTAGCAAAATTCACGAACTTCCCTGTCTTCTGCACTTTTGGCTTAATTCATACGAAAAAATCAATGAAATCTGCTTTCATGTAAATTGCTCTAACTTCGTCCAGGCACAAGAAACATGCCTCTGCCTAGTGACAACATTCCACTGACAGGTGCACCGAAGTGATCCCAGGTGTGTTGGTTCCACACTTGCTTTGACAACAATCCGCATAACTGCTCTGGACTGTGCAACCTCCCAAAACGCAAGATACGATCCAGATCACAGCACAGAATGACGCCACCCACAGCTATTTAGGCCAGACCAGTTTTGCCCAGATCCTGAGTGACTCTTTGTGCTGGATACCGTAACAAACAATACTTTCTCATTGACATTGCCTCAGAAGCAAACACCATTCTTAGTAGAATCTACCAATGGAGCTGCCTACGCTGGCCATCGAAGTATGAGCTGTGTATGCTCTCCAATCAAACTTTATGGAATTATCACACATAGTATAAACCTTGGTCATTGTCATAAATTTTTGTGGCAGTTTTTGGTCACAAATATTTGTGAATCAGTCTTAGGCACAGATTTCCTCTCCAAATTTCATCTCGCCCCAGATCTGCCAACAGGAATCTCCCAACAAAAAAAATTGCGGAAGATATGTACACAGCATCATCAATGATCTGATACTTTACACACGACCGATTTCAGAGGACACCAATCCGTAAGTACCTCAAACAGGCACTATAAATGACAATCATCTACAAGGGGTTATTAGTGTTATAAGAAAAATACATGTTTCCAAAACCACCTGCAAATAATTACACCAGCCGTTGGGTTTGCCCAGCAACTCGCAAAGTAAATTTATGTGCAAAAGCTACTTTCTTTTAAGCTGCCTCTGTCTAGACCATTTTGATCAGTCTCTTATTTTGGGAACACAGGTTGCAACATATCATAACATAATTTGTTCCATTACGAATTTTTGAATGAATAAAATAAACTTTGGGGTTGTGACAGGCTATTCGCTTGCCACTGAAATTTGTTCTGTGGACTGAAGTACTAGGGCAAAGTATGTATAGCCCTACTCTGCATTTTTGACAGATTTATTCAAGATGACGCATTCACAATGGCTATAGATACGGCAATGTCGCTGTGACGTCATGGTGGGAGGTTAGAATTTTGGATGGAACCTAACATCCTCACCTTTCTCCTTCCCACGCCTGTCCCCCCTCCCCCCAGGCCCTCCCCTACCTTCACCGATTTGGAAATTGGCGGGAAAAGAGTATATCTGAGCTATTGGAAGTAAGACTAGGAGAACAGACGTTTGTTCACTATGTTCAATGGATGAGATGTCTGTCCTGGAAAAGGAAGAGTGTATTAGTTGTGACCATGCATGTAAAGGACTGTGTCGATAGTAATGATATTTGGTGAAGACGAATACGTTCCATGAAATAATGAAGATGCAGCAGGATGAGGCTAAGTTACGCTTTGCAACTCATACTTATAAATGCGTGTGCTACAGATCATTCGATAAAAGTCGAATCAGCCAGTCCTGCAAAGCGCAAGAGCAAATGTTCACACCAGTATATCCGCACTTCACTGGAAGAGAGGTAAAGTACTGGTCTGCCTTCCCCAAAAATGTCGGCGCTGGCTTACGGCACGGCCACGCAGTAGCCACAGGGCCACACGCTAAACACTTCCTGTCGCTTTTGGAATACCCGGCCTTCCTCCTTCCCATCCCCAGCGCACGGATACACTTTGTCATTGAACACGAACTGCTTCAGGAGTTATTATGTCTGGTGTTGCAGAATATTGTCACGTATATATAACTTAAAGATGTCACAAGAACTAAATGAGAGAGAGAGAGAGACAGCTATTCAGAAGACACAACAATACTTAACAATTACACGTTTCATTCCGAGGAATACCATCACCGCCACACTTGAAAACGGAATTTAAAAAGATCGCATCACATTTGTGAAACCGTCCATGAGACACTTCGTGCGCTTTTGTGGGAAATACATTTGTCTTTGAGCACAGACTGCTTCAGGAACTACTAAATCGAACTGAATATGTCTGTACATACACTTTCAAGAAAGATCGCTGCACAGTAGTTTGCATCAATTTTGCGATGTGTACCGCCATACTCGAACATAGACCATTTTTCGAGTTTTAGCTATTTGTCTAAAGGCTCTGCCAGAGAGAAAGAGAGAGAGAGAGAGAGAGAGAGAGAGAAACTTTTGAGTCCTACAGCTGCTGTGATGTTCATATCTTTTCTGAAACGGTGAGTGGGTTTAGTTTAATATTTGCTGTTGCTGGGGTCAGGGACTTATTTTCCTTCCCTCTCGAAGCACAAACTAGTGTCTAAGCACAGACGGGAAAACCAGAACAATTACACAATCAGAATTCGCAGTGCTGTCCTAAGGACGAGAAAAACGGCTGGAATTTTCGATTTCCTACAGCTGCTGGCCTGGAGATGCTCTAAGGCCACAATGGCGGTTGAGGGACAGCACCCCGCCAGAGGTGGACGGACTGCTTCAACTTGTCTCTGAACACTCGAACAATGAAGACATCACATTACTCTCAGACGTCACAGAATTTTCTGTATATACCTTGACCCCATTTTGTTTGAACCAGTCAGTAGAGGCTTCTATGCTCCACACAAAGAATGTCTTGTGCATGGAACATTCTGATTGGCTCTTACTGAATTTACACACCAAACTGCTGCTGCTGCCAGTGTGGGAGCACTGTATTTTCCTGCAGACAGAGCAATTACGAGACTTTCATCAGCAAAACTATTTTCTACACCTCGGGCATTGGTGTGTGTGTTTGTCCTTAGGATAATTTAGGTTTAGTAGTGTGTAAGCTTATGGACTGATGACCTTAGCAGTTAAGTCCCATAAGATTTCACACACACTTGAACATTTTTTTATTTTCTACAGATCGAAAAAAAGATGCAGCAGTGACATAGCACTGATAGTTAAACCCTGCAAAAGTGATCTACAGATCATGAAATAAGGAGACTACCACCGAAGGCACTTCCTCAATTACATTGCTCTGCTACTGTCGAGGAAAGCTTGAATATTTCAGCATGTTACCGATCTCCAACCGGGCTATAATACCACCTACCATATCAATGTAGTAAACACATAATTCGTGTCCTGCACCATACAAAATCATCACTTCTGCAACCTGCATACATGCATACAGCTATCGACCACCAGACTCTCATGCATATACCATTTACCACAAAATTCTCGATTTCGAGCACATTGCAATATCGCTTGCGTAGCAGTATCACTTTCACAGTATAATTCTAAAGATTAAGAGTGGAAATTTTTCTCTAGAAACCTGATACTTTAGCGAGGTGCTCCGAGGTGGAGCTTGCTGCAAACCACTGAGTAACTAGAAACTTATCGCATCAGCGAAGATTTTTACGTGACAACCCGAAAGAAATAGAGGAAACTGGTAGCTCTACTAGTGAATACCGATGTCAGTGATATAACAGATTTCAAATCATCCTTCCACCTTACAAAGTCAACTAAGATGTTTCTCATGTCAAGAGAGGACCAGCAAACGTCTCTTCCAGCTGTCTTTCACCATCTAGATGCACACAACATACACCACAATCGATGTTCTCTCAATCACATAATGACAGGAAATGCGTAGCAGCAGTCATCTGGGCAATTTAAATGCGAGGGAATAACTGTCCAGCGCAAACACACACCCATACTGAATCTTCTCAAATTTCCAAGGAGAACACATGCGATCACAAGGACTGCCCAATACATATTCACCTGCCTAGAGGGCGGCAGTGTTACGTCAGCTACATTCCTGTTCCCCAGTTGGCTTCTCCGTGCAGGATGGTTTCCACCATAAGGCGGAAATATCAATTTTTCAGATACACTGGCCATCACCGATACACGCTCCTTGAACTCCAGACAGAATCGTCTTGGAAACCAGCCACATGTATTTTATCACTGTAGTTACAGTTAAGTGATACGTTTGCAGTGTCAATCTGCGACATTCGATAGTGAGCGAAGTATCGGGAAAACCTCCTCCTGATGACTGTGGCTCTGTAAGGATAATTATCTCTCGCATTCTTATGACTGGGCGTAACTTAGCAAGTAAAAAAATCTTTCATTCTCCTATAAGAGGATGTCAGAACACACATGCTGATTAAAAATGCAATTATTGACCATATACTCAACAAATCGCAAACAGTGTACTAAACTTTCTTGTAAAATAGACAATAAGGTAATAGATTTCCAATCTTATAGAGATTCAGTAATCCAGGGGGTATCGCAGGAATTGATCCTTGGTCTCTTTCTCTTCTGGTTTATGTCAGTGACATGATGCAACCCTTCAACTCACATCTAGTAACCTATGCTGATGACACCTGCCTCTCGCTTTATGAAAAGACTTTTGAGACATTGTACTCAGCTGATGGTAAATATGTGACGGAAGTACCACATATTTTCTACACCAGGATCTAAACAACAGCATCAGTAATCTCAGCTACTAACATTTCAAGCAACTGATTCTCATGAGGCTGAAATGAAAAATATTTGTGGTATTACATCAGCAGGATAACACTGAATTTGTTGGTGTCCAGCTGGTGAAAAATCTCTGTTTGGTAAACCACATTACTTCTGTATGTAAGAAAATAAGCAGTAGCTAGTATCTGATAAGTCGGAGAGCAAAAATAGTCCCAAGTCAAATACTAAAAATTGTTTTCTATGGAACAGTTTATCCATTTCTTAATTATGGTACCGAAATGTGTGGTTGTGTGGCAGACCTGCACCAGAACAGAATATTAATATTAAGCAAAAGAGTCATTAGATTGATGCATGGACTAAAGTCCAGCGAGTCCTGCCATGAAAACCTTGTCCAACATAAACATTCATTGTATTTGTAAAAACTTCTTATTTTTTCTGAATAGTAAAAACAAAGTATATAAGTGCAGTGATACACATAATAGTGATACTAGAAGTAAGGGTAACTACTTCAGGCAGATGACAAAATTAAAAATAACTGAGAATAGTCCTTATATTAATGGGCAGATATGGTTCAACAAGCTGCCACATGCTTTAAAAACCTGTGAATCAAAACTGGTCCACAGGGAGTTAAAAGCCTTCTTAGTAAATAAATGTTTATATTCACTCAGCTAATTATATTCTACTTACCCAATGTATTAACATGTAGTATAATTGTAACATTAAGATGAATGTGTGTACCACTACTGTATGTAAGTTTTATCTATGTTACCTGCTAAACCTATGTATGACATTTGCAAAAGTCTTCAGCTTGATGGCGAACAAGCAAAAAATGTAAATAAATTAATAAACAAGTAAATGGCTAACATAATCAGAGAGTTATTCCTTAGATGGATTTTGTCATTAAGACTGTACTTTATTTTCCATTGCTCTTTGTATGTGGAAGTTCTTTTGTGATGTCAGCAGTTTTTTGTTGTGATTATTCTTTCCAATAACTTTCGTGTCTTTTTCCATGCTTGATGATTTGTGTCTATATTTTATGTTTTACCATGTTTTCGGCGGAGATAGAATGGCTATTTTCATATTTGCAGCTTCTTTTACGTTCTTTATACTTTGTTTTGAAATTCCTACCTGTCATCTCCAGATGTACTGATTCACATTCTCGACATTCTGATTGGTATGTTCCTGATCCGTGGTATTTATCTTGCTTTTATGGTATTTGTAAATGTGACTGGACTGAGTTTCTCGCTCTGTAAGCAAAGTGCATTCCCTGTTTCCTTAATATATTTGCTCTCCTGTGGGTTGCTTTGCGTTTGTATGTTTTTACACATGCATCCTAATTAAAAATTGTTATTCAAAGCAAGGTAATTTAAATCATCGTGAATTACTTTTAGGATTGATAAGTAAAAATCAACAATCGGTGTACACGTGATTTCCCCATACTGGTTTTATTATCTTTGCGTATTGCATATACACGTGATATATGTTATCGCTGTGCACGGCATTCTCCGCTACCGAAAATCATTGCTTGCACAGTGTTCGTAGTGGAGGTAACGCGTTGCTCGCTCTTTCGGTTCAAAATGGCGGCAGTGGAGGAGAGTGTTGTAAATTCTCTTGTGCATCAGCATTTATTATCAACTTGCCCATCTCTAGCCGCGGTGTATCAAAAGAAAGCAAAGCCTGTAAGTATTGTTCTTGTATGCTACTATGGTTATTAATAATCAGACTTTTGAAACTTTGCGTTAATTATCGATCGTGTTATTGGCTTGTTGAGAAGCACGTGGTACGGCACCTGCCAATTACGGTGTAATTGACTATGGCTTCTGTTTATTATCAACAACATTATGATTAATGCATGAGCGAAGTGTATGTATATTTTTTTTTTTAATATGTGTGTAGCCGCACAAGTTGTGAAGCCGGCTGTTCAGTTTAATTTTACGTGTAAACATAGCGTCATTTGCAGATTTTGGTATTCCTGTGCCAAATAAATATCACAAAGAAAATATCAGTGCGTACAGTGCTCAGTGTTAGATTTTACACATCATTTAATTACAAACATTGCAGCATGTTGCACACGTGTAGTTACGTGAGAGATAAACACTATGATGCAGCTGGTTCAGTTGTATATATATGACTTTTTCATTTTTTTTATTTTATTATGGTTTCTAATTGCCCTTTCAGAGCCCTGTTTCTCCAGGTTGGCCATCATTGAAAGAGATTGTGAAATTTTATAACACAAAGTCCTCGAAAAAGATTGTTTTGAAGAATGGTGACGTAGAAGAATCATCAGACTCGAGCTCAGGTGAGTCACGAATGTTTGTCGAAAAGGTTGATGTTGAGATGTATTTTATAATACTTGAATAAATTTTTAGTGTGTTTGTGAATTTATTCAGCTTCTAGTCATGATAGTTAATATGAATCTGTTACTGAGCCATGCAAGTCATTTAGATTGTTGCTTTTTTGAAGTTAATGCCCACTAATCTTAAATATTTTATATATCTGCGTCATTTTGGATTGGCAGTTGTGGTGAAATGTTAGTACTTCCGTGCTAATTTTCCCACCCATGCACCATGTTTATTTCCAGATCAAACCGCACAATATAGTTTAAAATTTCTTGCCACGGCTGTCTTTGATAATGAGAAGGTCTGATTTAAATTGTCCTGACTCTTGAGGTAGGTGGACACAGGTTTTTCTGCACGTCATGATTGGGCTTAAGTCTAGATCAGGAACAGCAGAAGTCACTCTGGTGCATATCTGTTGCTCATAAGTTGGCAACGCATCAGTTTTGTGTGGTGTTTGGGATTGTTGTTTCACATAACTAGTGAGAGGCAAGAACAGATGCATTGTATTTGTAATGCCGAAATTGAAACTTATTTCTTATTTGCTGTTTTAGTGGGTTTTTGGAGAAATATTTTGATTGACACCAGGTGCTATAATGTGGACTGATTTAAGTGATTTAGTTCTGCATGGCTATGTTGTCATTAGTACATGTCTCATTGGTGGATTGCAGAGACTCAAGGTGTAACAGATTGGGTGGTGAAATAACTCTTTTAAGAGTCAAAGGTTTGTGTGGATGGAATCTTCTGGATATGCAACAACTGCTGCCACTTCAGTGGATCAGGGATTTTTAATTCAGTTGTAGGAGAAAAGTGTTCAGTTTTAGTAATAGTCCATGTTCAATATATGAGGGTCAGTCAATTATCATCTGCTAAGTAGTTAGAAAATTTTATTGTGATCAAATAGGAAACACACGAGAACATCATTTTTCGACATAGTCCATTGCGTTTCAATGCACTTGGTCCATCATTGTAGTGCAGCCATGTGATGCCCTCATAAGAGGGTTCTCGGTTGAGCTGCAAGCCAGGAATGCACCGCATCTTTCACTGCTTCATCCAAGGCAAAATCGACAGCCCTTTAATGCCTGTTTGAGTGGACCAAACAGGGGCAAGATCGGGACTGTATGGAGGATGATCAAATCTTCAAATTTGAGTTTCTGGAGTGTTTCAGCAATGTGGGCAGCAGTATGCAGACAGGACATTGTCGTACAACAACACAACACCATTTGACAGCAATCCTCGGCTTTTGCTTCGAATTGCAGGCTTCAGCCTAGCAGTAAGCATCTCTGTAATGTACACTGTTTTTTTGCTGTGTCCCTTTCCCCATAATTTTCCAGTACTGGCCCTAGTGCATTCCAAAAAGTTGTAAGCATCAGTTTTCCTGCGGATGGTTGGGTCCTGAAATTTTTGTTGCACGGCAAATTTGGATGTTTCCATTCCATACTCTGCTGTTTACTCTCTGGCTCATAATGATGGATTCATCTTTTGTCACCAGTAAAGATCCTGGCTGAGAACTTGTCCCCTTTGTTACCATAGTGGTCAAAATGTTTTTTGCTGATGTCCAAATGTGTTTTTTAAGCAGTTGTGTGAGTTGTTTTGTGACCCATCTTGCACATAGTTTATTAAAACCAAGACTGTTGTGAATAATTTCGTAGGCAGAACCGTGAATAATTTGCAGACGATGTGCCTCTTCGTCAATAGTTAATCATCTGTCTAAGAGAATTGTTTCATGTGAATGCTCGATGGTTTCTTCACTTGTGGCGGTAAACGGTCGTCCGGCTCCTTCATCGTGCGTAACACTTGTGTGACCATTTCAGAATTTTTCAAACCATTCGTAGACACTCAGTTGTGGCAAAACACTGTTCCTGTACTGTACTAAAAGTCTTAGATGAATTTCGGCCTGATGTGCGTTCCAACCACAAAAAATGGATCACTGAATATTGCTCTTCGTTGGTGCAAATAGACAGCAGAGCAGCCATCATTAACAGCACGGCAGTGATAACAAAATAACCTAGCAGCTTGAAAATTAAAAGATATAACAACAAGTAAACAAAGCATGCGTCATCAACGTAAAACAACAGTACTACCAAAATAAACAAAAATACAACTAAATTGCAGCTAATAATTGACTTTACTAATAAAAATTGATCCACATATCATAACTGAGCAACTTGCTGTGCTCATGCAGATAAATTGTGTATCAACACAGACTAGAGAAGTGGTGTTTCTTACCAGTTCAGGCAAAAGCCAGGATGGTTCCTTTGAAAGGGCACAGCTGACTTCCTTTCACATTCTTCCCTAATCTGATGGGAACATTGACATCACTGTTTGGTCCCCTTCCCCAAATCAATTAACCATTGTTATTTTTGAAAATATAAAAGTTGTGCCGCTGTCCTTAGTTTGCAGACACTAGCACAATACAGATAGCTGTGACTCAAATTTTAAGCCTTGTTTACAGCAATCTTTTTCCTAAATGTTCTACATGAAAACCATTTGGCAGCCTGCTGCTCTCTCATTGGCTGTGTAATGCAAATAGCTGACACCTTCCTTTCTTCAGTCATACCTCACGGAAAAATTTGACAGCATTCCTGCGCGAAACACGTAAGTATGCCGCCACTGGCCCCATTCTAGACTTTCACTGCGCATTGTGAACAAATAGGACGTATATTGCAAACTGCAGTTCATAAGTGGTGATGTTACTTTATACAATGTTAAGGGACACAATTGTTTGTGGATAAGAGTGATCTGATGTTTGTGCCAGATTTAATGCACTAAATCTGGTGGTACGATCAGAAAAGCTGTCTTATGTAATAGTCTTTGTGGCAAATATTTTTTTTAACGCATAGTGTACATCTGCTATGAAAAGTTTAGGATTTTTTTATTTAAGTGTGCTTGGAATAAGACTACTGAAAAATCCGTGTAATGTTGGATAACATGGCTATTGTATTGCTTCCCAGTGTGTAACACACAGTGCTTATTGATCCTGATACACTAGAAATATTATCAGTGCAGTGAAGATAACTATCAAAGATGATTGTCTCCACTCACAAAAGCTGCAGAAGGAAGTACCTTTTTGCTGAGTGTAAGGCACATGGGTATCAAGGGAAACAAAGTAATGGATGTAAACGCCGATGGAGCATGTTGTGGTGACCCAGTAATCAGTAAGCTGTCACCATACTTGCGGCAGCCATGCAGATGGGATGAGGCTCTTCTTAAGGCTGCTACACATGTAGCTGCATGCTTGACAAGTGTGCTTGCCCAAGCATGCTAGAGTGTGTGTAGTATCAATGTGTGCAAGCAACAGGATGGTACAAGCAAGCTTGACATTTGATCGAATTTTGGTTATGTATGCTCATGCAAGTATTCAGGTGTGCGTAACAAGAATAGGGAGGCTTGTGCAATCATTAGATTTAATTTTTTATGTTCCCAATATATTACATTATGTGCAAAGCTTGTACTACACTGTAGGGCAAACCAAAAAGTACAGAGATGCACGGAGGAAAAGAGAAGAAATATAGCAACAATGTTACAGTTTGGCATGTGTCTTTAGTGAGTAGTCTCCCCAGTGTGTGGTACCTGTGGTGTATAGGTCACAGTGTGCCTCATTTTAGTATCTTATTTTCATACGTGAGGGTAGCAGCTTGTTTAATGACAGATTTTTCCCTCTATTAATCAAATGAATGTAGTAAAACTTTTAAGGTTTTGTCATGTCGGACTTAATTTCCTAGTTTTAGGGAGTTATCCTTGATGTGTTTGTCACACCTCTCCTTAGTTCTCAAGTCCAGCCTTCAGTACCTGTATTTGACAGTTCCACATCTCGTAACGTGGATCGAAGATTGTGGTAATAAATGAATCTTAACATAATGTGTTGTCAGTACCATTTTACATTTTGTTATAAGAACAATAACTGAAAGATAATGAAGTCTTTAACTTAATTTTGTTACTGTAGTAGGGAGAGGACTTCGTCATTGTAGTTGGTCATAATTGTATTGCTGCGAGACTGCATCTTCTGGGGCATTGAGCTCCTGCTGTAATTTTTTTATGATCATGACGTACGGCTTGTGTGTAGGTGTGGAGTAGGCCTAATTCGCTGAGAAGGCACTAGCTTTTTGCTACAATGCCAGAGTTTGCCATTTTCATAATGCAGCTCTCTAACGGAAATGTCCACCATTAGGACGGGGATGTGCTACTAGTCATAGGTTAATGTAGCCTTCAGTGTGGTTCTGAACCGATCTGCTAAGTTTAGTAATGCTAAAAATCAACACAAGAAATATATTGTTTGTCGTATCCCTTCTTCATTTTGTCACAAATTGCATTCTGTTGTTCTGCATGAGCACTTTCAAGTTTTGATCGCTAACCTCTGCTCTTTAAGAATGTTCTACATCTGTAGTGACTGAACTGGCTGCTAGACCATTATAGATGACAAACACTTCATAAATAGATAAAAATGAAGGCTGCATAAATAGATAAAAATGAAGGCTGACTGACTTCATACTGCATGTGATTTGCTGGAACATCTGTGAAGCATCTTTGTGATGCTAGCATAGTTTGTCAATCAAAAAAGCTCTGAGACTGCATTGATATAAAGTAGAAAAAAGTTAAGATGGTTTTTTCATACCTCGGATGTTGTGCATGAGTACAAAGCACAGAACATTTGTACAACCATGTAAAACTGTCAGGAACATCTTTCGTAGTGCTGTTCAGCTTGTGTGTCGCATTGGCTTGGATGCAGGTTGTTGGCAAACTATTGATTCTTCATGTTAATTTCTGCACTTTGTCATTTTGTGGTAGGTTTCTGTCGATAAGTCTTATTAATCATGATTTTTGGCTGAAGATTTTTCCGATTTCGCATCATTTTTGTTTGGGAGTTCAGGTGTGCAGTACAAACTTTGCACACATTTCTCTTTTTCAAAACATTCTGGAGAATGTTTTGAACACCTGATACAGGGAGGTTACTGCATTGTGATTTGTGACAAATCTACACTATGGCTGCACATCCATTACTAAGCCCTTTTACTCACAACTGACTGGTCAAATGCACATTTGTTTTTTCTAGTTGTTAGTTCAGTTGTAATTCGCTGTAATTATTAACTATTGTCACATATTTGTCAAAAATGAAGATCTTTGTGAATGATTGTAGTATGTTTCGACATTGGGATTGTCAATTCTGCTTGTCAGGTGCCACCAATTTGGAAGTTTTCCTAAGCTGCAATTTTAGACAATTCAGTAGTTTGTCTGCAGTTTGCCTCAGTGGATTAACCTTTTCTGTTCACAAAGGTAGTTGTGATGCTTGCAGATAGATATTTTCAACAGTATGGTTGCCCACCCGCATTAGAGCTTCCACATTACCAGTGTGCACTGTAAAAATAGCGAGACTGTCTGTAAATGTGCCAAGTAAATATTTCTCAAAATGATGTTTGTGATTGTATTACCAACCAGTGTAGGTGACATTGCAGTTGTGTAGGTGTGCACAGCAATTTAAACCACAAAGTGTCAGATTGAGATAAGCGAGTTGCAGGATGTTGCCTGATGTAATTGTACTTAACTGTGACCAGTGATGCAATCAGGATACCCTGCACATGTAGCCAATCACTTGTTGAAAGTTGCTATGATTGATTCATTTAATCAGAAGTAATGTGGTGGGACTGACTTTGTGTTTGTGAAAATTACAATATGTATATCATGTCCAAGTGATGGTGGTTCTGCTGTGGTAGGATTTGTGTTAAGTGCACATAAGACTTAAGTACACTTACATCATTTTTTGGTGGCATGTTTGTTCAGAATGGATAAGGTTAGTGGGTGATTAAATTGGGTGGAGTAGTGTGCGCAGTTGCTGTAGCTTTGTCTTTTTTCGTGTCATTAAATTTGAGTTGTGACAACGTCTTCAAAAAGTTGCGGAATTTAATAACATGGCTCACATTCCAAATTTTGAAAATGTGACTGCTTGTCAATTAAGAGTAATGTAAAGGCAAACAGTCAGTACAGTATTAGTGTTTTCCCAGAGAAACTACATGAAGAAAACTATAGCTTTATCCACTTCAATTGCTTTTATGTATGTGACTATACACTACTGGTTTAATTACCCTGGAATGGCTGTGGCTCCTACTGATTCAGGCCCCCCAGGGGGCCTGCAACTTTTTGGCAGGTTCGTGCTTGGCTACCATGGAGCACCAGCCTGTGTGGTATCTTTCCCTTTCCGTGCTGCATGTCTATTCTCTTGCTATTCCTTTTTCCCTCCTTGGGAACAAGTCTGGGGAATGTGTTCCACATTTTCAGTAGCTGACTTAAGAACAGTCTCGCTACTGCTTTTTGTTCAATTTTCCTTTCTTCTTTTGTCTTCTCCTTTCCTTCCTCTGCCTCAGTGTTTGAGGTTCTTTCTATTCTTCCTGCCTGCGTGCTCCTGACAGCTGGCCCTGCATCTGACGCATGACAGATGACTGGTTCACACATAATTCCCAGCCACGGGTGGTTGGGGTTTGCATGTACCCCCGGTACAGGCCAGGCCCAGGGAGAGGCAATTTCCTGAGCTGCTAATTTGCTGATTAGTACCTCTGTCAGGTGTTCAGGTGGAGTGACCTGAGGTGTGAGCCATCACCTAAGGTCCAGTTGGACGAGTGCACCATGAGAGGCACTGGCACCCATGGGGGATTTTCTCGTAGTGAGCCAATCACAACCTTCACAGTCCACATTTACCAAATGGAATGAAGCTCTCAATTCAAAGACCCTCCCAGCTGCATTGCATTTCCTTGTGGTTTTACATACTGAAGACAGTAAGTCCTTTGCAATGGTAAATCTGTTTATACTCAGAAAGTTGTTCATTCAATCGCTGGCGCTATGAATTCCTGCTCTCGTTCATGGAATGGCGATATGGTTTTGGAGACTACTGCCGATTCTCAAGCACAAAAACTGCTTGCCTCTTTGCTTCTCCACAACTATCCTTTTTGTGTCGAGGCCCATAGAACTCAGAATGCTTCCCATGGTGCTATTTTACACTAGGCTGCTTGATGGTCCAAGTGAGACAGAAATCCAAACATATCTCTCTGGTCAGGGTGTCATTGCCATCCATCGGGTGATGAAAAAAGGTAGATACATCCTTAGTGTCCCCACGCCCTCCTTTTCTTACGTATGGTGCTTCTGTCAAAGATCAGGCAGACTAAAGCCCGGTCCACACGCAACGATCTGTCTGCGCAGACATCGGCGCAGATGTCTGTACATGCAAAAGATCGCTGCAAATGTGGTGTGTTCACACGACACAAACCCCAATCTACTACTCGCCCGCCATCTGTCGGTGTAGAAAAGAAATATCAGTGGCAAGCGACTACGCTCCCCGAAAACGTCAAAATTTAATTCAGTTATTTTGAAAAATAGAAATGGAGGAAGTTCTGTTGTGGTCTGTGTTCGCAACTTGTGTTGCAAAAAACATTCAGACCAACCGCAGGAAACAGAGAAAGCGGTCAAAATGATGCAGACAGTGGCTGCTAAAGCGAAAGCAGTTTTGTCACGTAAATTTACTGCGAGGGTTGCAGGGCAAACCTGTTTTGTTTTACATAACCTCGTGTTCCGTTTCCTCGCACATTGGTACTCCAATTTCATCTTCAATTGTACTCCTGCTTGGTCTTGGCGTTTCTTGATCACTAAGAAAGCCAAGTAGATCAAAATACCATAACGTTGGCTGGTATACTTGATCTACTCCTACACCAGATCTTCTAGATTTCTGAACTGTGGATAACTCTTTTCGGTAAACAGTTCGCTGACAGACTAATTTACTTGACTTGCCTTCATGAACTCATCTTTCAGGAAAGCGTAAATAGCTTCACATGTGTTGGGTATTATTTCACTCAATGCTTGTTTCGATATTGCAGATGAAAATTCCAAATCATTGTAGCTCCTTCCTGTTGCTAGGAATCTTAATGTTACTGCCAGGCGTTCATGAGGAGAAATTTCCCTTCTCATACAAGTATTTTTCTCATAATATGAGGGGTTAAATGCTTTAGGAGATAATTATAAGTTTCGACATCCATCCGCAAATAATTTCGCCAGTTCGCAACGAAATTATTTTTTTATTACCGTTTCTCTGTTTGCCGAGGCGCCAACTGCCCGCAATTTTTCAATTAGAGCATTGTATGCTGCTGTCTTTTTGTCTCGGTCACTATATTCTTTACTTTTAATCATCCACAAACATGGGTGGTTTCTGTATATTTCAATGAATTCACTTACAAACTCTCGAGAACACTGACGAGTATCAGCCATTTCAATGCCCTGTGCACACAAATACAAACACTACACTGAGCAAACAGCTGTTTCGCGCCAGATTTGCGACGATCTCCTGTCCACACGCTCCAACTTGTCTGCGCAGATGTGGTTTGAACCGACAGATTTGAGAGGTTTCGCTCAAACCTCCAACTCCAACTTCCAGGTTTGCACACACCTCAGGTTGGTGCAAATCTTCTGTTCACACGCAACGATCTGTCTGCGCAGATGTGATGTGCGCAGACAGATCGTTGCGTGTGGACGGGCCTTAAGAAGTAATCACAGTCTAGCCATACATTCCAGACTCGATGCCCTGATACCAGTGTCATCATTTCAACTACACTCAAATGTCTTACCCACTGTATCAACTGCATTGGTGACAATGCCACTTACTGTTGAGATTGTCCCATGAATCTGTGAGTGGACTACTCTGTCAATCGATGTCACCAGGGCAGGTGTGCTCTCCATGTTTTTAAGAGTCGTCTTATGATGACAGATTGCATTCATTATGAACTGTTGCATGCACAGTGTCATCACATACTTAGGGGGTAACAAGAAAGCTAGCTGTATTTCATTCACTAGCACTTTAAAAAGTTCCACTCCCTACCTGTCATGTGGGCCAATCTCCTAAGGCTTGCTGGGACAAAGATCCACAGCCTGGCAGTAGCAGATGATGTCATAGTGGACCTTATTGCCATCCCAATATCTTGGGCCAGCATTTTGCAGAGATTTCAAGCTTCTCCCACTATCACTCAGCCCTCCTGTATCGGAAACGAGACATAGGCGATGCCCTGATCATCTCAGACTGATGAGTGCTACAATGCCGCCTTTACTATGAGGGTGTTAGTTCATGCTGTCACTTCATCCCAGCACCTGACACTGTTAACAATCATATGTCGCAGCATCTTTCTCCTGCAGGTAAGCACTTTCTGCTTAATATGTACATCTGCATCTGGGAAGAGGGCATGTTTCCCAGATGCTGGCGTGAAGCCACTGTCGTACCCATACCTAAGCCCAGTAAGTACAAAACACCTTCCTTCTAGCTACTGCTCCATTTCTCTCACTAGTTGTGTTTGCAAGGTGATGGAATGTATGATTCATACCCGGCTGTTAGGGTGGCTTGAGTCTTGCAATATACTAACCACTGCACAGTGAGGATTTCGAATGTGCCGTTCTGCAGTTGACGATCTCGTCACTTTGACCACCCTTGTCATGATTGATGTTCTGTGGAAATCCCAGACTGTGGTGTTTTTTTGAAAAGCCTGTAACACCTGGAGAACTGGAGTCCTCTGTACTCTCTACATGTGGGGGTCTCATGGCATCCTGCCCAGTTTCCTTCAGGAATTTTGAAAAGTGCAGGAAAACAGTGTGCCTCATGGTTTTCTATAATGGCCTGTCTCCTGCCGACATCTCTGGCTCCCTTTTCATTGACGATTTTGCCGTTTATTGCAGTTCTTCATGGACTTTTCTCATAGTGCGTCATCTTCAGTGATGTCTTGATTGCCTTCACTCATGGAGCATCAACAGTGGCTTTTGTTTTTACACTGACATAACAGTTTCTATGAATTTCTGGCAGCACAATTGGTTTTTTTCCACTGTATTTACCTCTTGGGCCTGCTGTTCTTCCGTCTGTTGAATCTACGGGGAAACTTTGTTGGTCCTCCCACATGTCTTATCTGGCAGCCTGCTGTATGCAGTTTCTTGATGTCCTGTGTGACTTCAGTGGTACTTCCTGGGGAGCAGATCACTGCAACCTCCTCTGTTTGTACCAGTCCCTTGTCTGTTTGAAACTAGACTGTGTATTTTGTTTATGCATCTGCATATCTGTCCCTCTTATGCCATTTCAATACTATCCACCTTTGTGGCATCCATTTGACCACTGGGACCTTTTACACTGGTCATGTTGAGAGTCTGTATTCAGAAGCTGTCGAGCCATGGCTGTCCTACCGCCGTGACTCTCTCCTCAGCACATATATGCATGCCATTTGTGTGTCATGCGTGGCCTCACATCCTATGGCTCCTTTTTTGATGACTGTTGATCGCTAGTATGGGGCGTGTCCCTCTTCTCTTATCTCCTGGAGTTCGCTTTCAGCTCTTGCTGAGGCAACTTAACGCTACATGCAACTTTCACTAAGGGTGTGATCCCTGCACTACCTTGGCTTTGTGAGATGACCTGTGTTCATCTTTGCTTTCATTCGCTTTCATTCCAGCCTCACTCTATTGCCTTCAGTTTCAAGACGTTTGAATGGAACTTTGCGATAGTACCATGGTTTACACTGAAGGAGGTTTCAGGTGTGCATTGGCACAGACGTTTTGAAGTATTGGCTTCTGTCACACTGCCCAGTATTTACAACAGAGCTTTTAGCCCTGTATCAGGCCACGCAGTACATAGAGACACAGACTTTTCAGTTGTGTTATCTGCTTAGACTCTGTGCCCTTCAAAACCTATGTGTGGTGTACATTGTCCATCCCGTAGTGCAGTGGGTCCAAGAAAGCTGACACTTGCTCACTCTTGATGGAGCCAGTGTGATGTTTATGTTGGTTCCTGCTCACATTGGTCTGACAGGAAACAAGGCGGCTGATGTTGCCAAGGCTCCAGACCACTAATTCTTATGTTCCCCCCAAATGATTTCTGTATTGCCATCTGTCAGGAGGTGGTGTCCCTTCAGCATCACCACTGGTCCTCCCTTCACAAAGGAACAAGTTCCAGGTTATTAAGCCTCTCCTAACAGCTTGGACGACTTCCTGTCATCCTCCTCACCACGAGATCATTTTAGCTAGGTTGCACAATGGGCGCTGTTTTTTTAGCTATTGCCATTTAAGTGGTGCTGCCCCACCAATTTGTACTCTCTGCACTCAACCTTTGACAGTCCGCCATTTCCATTTCCTCATGGAATGCCCTTTCTTTAACCCCTTACGTTCTCATTTGTGTTTGCCGTCTAGTTACCGGCCGTTTTAGCGAATGACGCATGGGCTGTCAGCGACGTTTTACATTTGGCATTAGTGACTGAACCTATTGCTCTAAAATCTGTGATCAATTTCGGCACAACACTTTTTGTAGGAGCCGCTCTCTCTGGGTATTCTATCATGAACCTTTTGTGTAGCATTTTAAAAAATTCACATCCAAAGAGTTGCAACAATAATCTCTTTGTTTCACTGGAAAAGTGTTTTGCAGAACTATTGACAATGCAACGTGACATTATGTGACCTCTTTGAGTGCTGCCCTAGTGTTAAGAAATAACACCACTCAGCTTCAAATATCAAATTCAGTATAACATGAGGCCTCTTATCTTGGTCACACCGTATCGTCCCAGTATACAACGAATCTATATGTTAATATGATTGATCTTGAAAGAGTAACATAAATAGGGCCAAATGGCACTGACTATGTTTTAAATGTGAAGGCATTAATTTGTCTTTGTATTATCATTTGTACCTTTTATCCGACTATGACATGTGCTTCAAAATTTTGCTAAATATTAGTAGTATGTACCCCAAGAACGTTGCTCAAGTTGAGTTAACGTTAAAACTCTCATTTATAGAAGATAGTGATGACACTCCTGCGGCCAAAGTTGCAACTGTCAAAACTAATGTAAATCAGAAGGCAAAGACTGCTGCTCCAGTAACACCAAAGGCCTCAGTGCAAGCAAAAAAAGAGAGCAGCAGCAGTGAAGACAGCGATGACAGTGATGAAGCACCTCCGCCCAAAGGTATCTGTTAGAAGATAATCAAATTTTGATATATCTTCTCCCTGCTTGAAAATTCACTATCTTGCCAATGTTAGGTACACTAGCAGCTTCTTATATCCCAGATGCTTGTATGTATAAATAAATGTAATTTATTATATAAAGTACAATGGTATGTTAATCTCAACATTCTAAAAAAATTTAGATGTGAGAATTCTGATGATAAATAGCGTTGATTAGTTTTTAATATTTCTACTTTACGTTGACTATAGTCAGTTAATTATAGTTAGTTCTGTACAGGGCAGTTAACAGGGCAACAACTAGAAAATTAGCTTACAGTCTTTAATGTTCATTGTAGTCTTATTGCTCTGCTACCTTAAGTTATAACTTGTTAGTTGCTAATAGTGCATGTGACCAATAATGTAATTGTTGATTTGTTTTTATTGCAGTTTTCTGTGCTACATGTTTTTGTGTGACACTAAGTTAGCATTGAAAGCATGCAGAAATGTAATAAAAGTACAATTATCCTGCCAAAGTGAGCTTAATCACATGTTAATGGGAATGATGTAACAACAACCTCTATACACACTGCAGGCCATATGGATTTCTGCTCCACCTCGTAAATGTAACTTGCTGAGCAACTACAAATCATTTTTTAGTTACTACCACAATGACAGCAAATAAACAACTGCATAATACTGTAGACATCAGTATAACAAAGCACACACTTTTGGTAACTGAGCAAAGAAATACTGGAAATAAGCATTTGATTATGGCAGATACCTCGAAACAGTATGATTTATAGTTTATAAAATAAATAATAACCGAGGTATTAATTTCTTGCTCTAGAAAACAGTATGATTTATAGTTTGCAAAATAAATAATAACCAAGGTATTAATGTCTCGCTCTAGATTTTATGATAGTAATGCAATAAGTAACAGATATTCATAGCTTTTCACTCACCAGTTTACGGCGACAATGGTGCAGTTTCATTGAGCTCCCATCGTCACTGTTGCGGGAATCAACACTGAAACCATCTTCATACTCATCACCAAGACGTATCATTAGCTGGTTGGAATAGAATCGAGGTACTTGAAACGATAGACTTTTTCAAAGGTATAACTATCAATCGTTATTTTGGCTGGCATGTTCTCCCTGTGCACTTTCCCAGCTGCTAGCTATTTAGTTTTCTGCTCATTAATATTTAGTGCAATGTTCCTACTGGCCTTTTTTTTTCCCCTACGATGCCAATGTCATTCGCTTAGGCCAGTACGTGCACAGATTTATGAAAAATCATTATCCTATTGAAGATATTTGCTTCTCTCCTCACCTTCTCCAAGGTGGCGTTGAATAGGCGGCATGCCAGCGCATCACCTCGTCGTACTCCATATTTAATTTCCACATTATTGGACAACATTCCTCTAATTTTTATGCAGTCTTGTGTTTCTTTCATTGTCGTTCTTACTAACCTCATCAGGCTCCCGCCCCCAGAATACCCAAGCCACCAGAGCTAGATACATTTGTTCTGTCTGTACTATTATACGCTACTTTAAAATCCATAAAAACACATGTTCCGGCCCCAGAATTTTTCCAGAATTTGTCTTGGGGTAAATATCGGTCTATAGTTGACATTCCAGGGATAAATCCACATTGCTACAGCCCCGTCTCCCACACTATTATCGAAAGGAGTCAGTTGTACAGTGTATTAGGGGATTTCATATCACATATTAAGCAGTGTTATCTCTCTATAGTTACCACATTACATCTGGTCTCCTTATATATAGGGTATATAATTCCCACTTTCCTTGTTTGAGGCATTTCCTTTTCCTCCCATATTAGTTTAACCAGTTTCAGGATGTACATTTCCAATTTGGAACCTCCTTGTTCGGAAAGTTCTGCTGGAATGCCATCTGTTCCTGTCTTCTTGTTCTTTAATTTCCTCATTGCAGTTCTCACCTTGTCTAAGTTAGGTGGGTCCACACTATTATCTGAGTTGTCTTCTTCCTTTGTCAGGTTACTTGATACAGGTGGCCTTGTATTAAGAGGTTTATCAAAGTGACCAGGCCATCTCTTGCCTTCTTCTCTTCACTTATAATTTCGCCATTTTCCTCTTTTATTATATGTGCTCTGCTCTTGAAAGATTTGTGCCTTATTCACGTACCTATAAAATTTCTTTGCCTTGTTTGCACTTCAGAAGCTCCAGTTCTTCAATATTTGCCTTCTTTCACTCCCTCTTTTTCCTGTGATGGATCCTTTTTTCAATTCTGTTTTTCTTTATATTCTTTCATTATCCTCCTGGTACAACATGGTTGTAAAGTCCTTCTGTATGCTTCATTTTTTTCATTTGTTATTGTCTCACATTCGGTATGGAACCACAAGGTTCTTGTTTGCTTTATGCTGTTCCCAAGTATCTCGCTTGTTGCCGTCTGCACTGTCTTTTTTATCTTTCCTATTGATCATTAGTGTTACATTCTCTAGTGTTTTCTAGGGTCTGAATTACTCTCCTGATACTGTTTTTTTGCTTCTTCGGATTCTAAAGCTGTTAGTTATATTTCTGTGTCCTTGGCCAGGTTCATTTCACTGCATTCGATATTCTTGCCCTCACCTGTCCCTAAGCTAGGAAGTGATCTGTGTCTATATTTGGACTTCAACTCCTTTCACCCAGTAAGTCTGACTTGTGCCATGCATCAATTAGTACATGGTCTATCTATTGTATTTCCATCTTGTGCTGTCCATGTGTGGGAACAATGTTGAGCCTACCACCATGTTTCTAGATGTAGCAGATAGTATCAACTTTGCCCCGTTGTCATTGCTAAGACATGTTTACTATAGATGTCGATTATTGATCTATAGATCTTTTCCTACCCACCTGGGAATTTAGGACTTTGGTGAGTATTTTTGTATCGTGCCCTGGGCATTCATCATGTGCTCTTTCCAGAGATTCGTAGAAAGCTTCTTTCTCCTCATTCTCAGATTCTGCAGTTGGTATGTGGGGGCTAATTATGGAGTAATTAGAGAATTTCCCTGTTATCCTGAGTGTTGATAGTCTTGGGTTTATGGGGTTAAATCCAGTACTAAGCACTTTAGTTGATAATGCACCACAAATCCTGTCCCAAACTCGTGTTTACTTTCACTAGAGCTATGTAATGTGTTTGCTCCTTTCTTTTCTAGGACTCCACTCATGGTCCATCTTACTACTTGTAACGCTATGATGCTCAGCTTCAGGTTCGTTATTTGGTCTAGCATCACTTTCAGAGCTCCTGGGTGGTATAGTGATCCCACATGCCAGTACTGATGAATAAATCCGATTTACACTTTATATTGTTTTTCTTTCTTTCCATAATTGCCTGTCCTCCACAGCCTAGTCTGTGTCGTGTCAGGCATTCTTTATCCATCTGGCTTTTTGTTGAAGTTTCGCAATAGGTGTTTTTACAGAGTAGGCTGTCAACTCTATGTTCAAGCTCTACTGGAGGATGGGTACTTCCCCCCCCCCCCCCCCCCCCCCCCTAAGAGTTTTCTTCCCTTAGCCTTGGAGGCCCTACTTCCTGCGACAAGGCAGCAGTTCACTAGTTTTGGTCTGTCCTGGTATTTTATTTCCTCGGTGTCCACCATATCTAGTGAACATTCCCCCTATCCACCACCTGAGGAGGTGCCCTGTGGGAGACTAACAACTCCACACGGGTGCATACAGTTATTTGTACACACTATAAATGTACATTACATATTTTTGACAGCTTCAGAATTACCATTTTAGACTTTTTGTGTTGACTTGAAAATGGATCTTGGCCTGAAACTAGTTATCGAATGAAGGATGAAATATTTGCAACTTGTTGTTTTTTCCCCTATTGAAAATATTGTTTTTAATGATTTCTTACATCAAATTCAATTTTTTTTTTAATTTTTTCAGTCAAATGTAACAAATTTCGTATTAGTTGTAAATGTGAATTTTCACAACAAATATCATATTCATATTTTCAAGTTAGGCTCCATCTTATACACCTATGTATTTTCAAAAAGTAGGTTGTGAATAAAACTTAACTATAATAATTGAAAGAAACCTGTATTTTTAGGTGTACACATTATGGAAAATGTTCGTTCTTCTGGTATTGTGCTACAAGGTATTTTCAGGTTCTAGACCTTTCATATGCATCATTATCTATTAAAAAAAAAAAAAAAAAAAATACCAGGAAAAGCAAGCAGTTAAAAAAATTTGTTTCTTAAATTTTTATGTTGGTCATAATAAGGCCCCCCCCCCCTGAAGAACACAATTAAAGAAGAGTGGGAAGAGACATGACACTTGCTAGTGTTTACATAATTAGAGGCGTGGTTTTACTATATAAGCTGTGTTCATTGAATTTTTCACGCAGGACTTCCTATCAGCTTAGTCAAAGGTTCTCCTGAATTTGACAGAACTGATAATGCAGTTTTTAGATCCTTTATTCCGATACATTATTATTGACTTCTATTGGAGAATCTGTTCTAAATATGTATTTCTTCAGTAACCGTGTTGATATTTAACTTCCTTTTAAAGTGTTGTAAAAATTTCTTGTATTCATTTTGCATTCTAATTGATTTTATCATAATTAGTCTTGGTATTCCTTGTTTCTGTTTCCTCCCTTGTTTCAAGGAATCTTATCCAGTTCTTCACAGTCTTGGCTTTATTCCATTTTAGCCATGCATTTTGTGTTGTGGCTGTTTAATCACATCAGAAATTCCATTACACATGGCTTTTGGTTTTCAAGAAGACTTTTCTTTTGCTCTTCAAACAAAATTTTCAGTTTGCAATTTTCAGGCTTTTGTTTCCAGTTTATTGCAAAAGTTACTTCATTGTTTGAGTTTTTCAATGTTATATTTGAGTCCTGGGTTTGGCTTATCACTTCGTATTCCTTTGTTGGAATTTAACTTAAATTCTGACAACTATTTATCCAGGATGAAACTTAAATTCCTTATTATCTTAACAGTCTAGATTTCTTGGGAGGATTATTTGGATATATTTGAAATTCATCTAAATTTAGTTTTGGAGAGCTTGCTGTTTTCTGGGGAGATGCCTAAAAGCAGTGAATTTCATTACAGGATTGGTTCTCTGCAGAGTCCTATTAGTGTTTCGGTGTTTTTGTCCTTTTGTAAGGTGGGTAGTTCCCAACAGTGCATGTGAATATTTCTGTCTGCCCAATTGTGCACTAAATCCTGTGGCTGTATTAGTGTGTTTATTTGGAATTTTGGCAGTAATTTCTTAGTTCTTCCCAAAATTTCTGTCTTCTGATTGTTTTATTGGTGTGGTTGATTGGTGCGTGTGAAGGATAGCATGGATAGTCTTCCATTAAGTGACTGGGAATCTCTTATGGAATCTAAAATTTTGCAGTTGACAGTGAAAGCAGTTTCAAAATGCGGGTCATTTTTCATAAAACCTTTCCCTTACTTTTCCGTTGAAAATTCTGTAGCTTCCTCCTTTAGAGGCATACTCATCTGTAAATTTTATTTCTTGTATTGCTGTAATGAGTATGTTGTGTTTAGTAAGAATATCCTCTGTAGAAGCATTCCAGTTTTCAGAAGTGAATTTTTCTGGCCCTGCTTTATTTTTGTTCTGCCTGTTTTCAAAAATCTCCGGCTCTCTCCATCCTGTTTGTGCAAGTTCTTCAGAATCTGATGATTTGCTCATGCTCCCCATGGCAACTGTGGATTGGATACCACATGTAGTTTTCCATATTCGACTTCCCATCTTACTCCCCAGTTGGAAAGGGTTTCCTTGTTAGTAGCGTTAGCAGTTTTTCAGCTAATACAAAATACTTAAAAGATTATTAATCCTGTATGTCTGTGCCTGTTTTCATTGGCACTTCTGCCTTGAGAGACAGTTTTTCATCCAAAGGGCAAGAGTGCTTCGCACTTCTACATTCTTATCTACTGTGGAAGGCCATTGTCACTTGGTAGAGGAAGACTTCTTACTCTGGAAGTCACTCGATCCCTCCCATGTTGGCTGCCAGTGTGTTGCCCACTCTGCAACACTAGATGGTGTGGATTGGGTTTTTCCCTTCATCATGAAAGATGGTAAGGATCAGTCCTTGTCAGTATGTTAGGAGAGCTTGCACTTTTTTGTTTCTACAAGTTTTGTCTTATTTAATGTTCTTGAATTTGCTGTGGCTTGAGGCTTCTGGGCAAACGGGATATCTACTTCAGCAATTATTCACCTATGATATTAATAGCAGCTAAACATCTGTTGTTCAAAAGTGAGGAAGCTTTTCGTGGTTTGTATCAAATGGCTGTACTGTAGAGAGTTCTAGTGAATGTTTGATTTAGCATGACCTGTTAGCAATATTGGTCATTTTCATTTATTTTTAAGTCGCACGCACCACCATCAGTTCTGTAGCGCAAAGAGTGTCTTAGAAATTTTTCCATTAAGTCACGTGTAAAACATTTAGGTTAAATTGCTCCAGTAGTTCCAGCTGTAAAGAATTTAAGGTTTCTGGGGTTAAGAGTAGATAGTAAGTTTTTCAGAGTGCAGCTTTACAGAGTATGGTCTTACTGGAGGTGTTATTGGGGTGGTTGTGATGAGATGCAACTGTGAAAAAATCCGAACTGTTGGGGTCCTGCACTTAAATGCAGACCTCATTGCGATTTAAGATAGTTGTAATGTGTTAAGATTGGAATTATTGCCTCTGGAATCAAACCCTGGAGTTCGTTCTGTGTCTCAACTAATGAATTGAACTTATTTATAACGCAGTCAGTCACCAGCAATGCTACTTTGAAATGTAAGGGAACTTCTGCTTTCTTGTTGGTTTTTCTATTTCATATTAGCCTTACCTGTAAATTGTTAATATTGTTCTAGTTCCTGCAAAGTCTCCACAGTTGAAAACTCCTGTCACGAAGGCAAACCAGAAAAAGCAAGCTGTAGCTGAAGAAAGCAGCAGTGACGATTCGTCGTCTGAAGATGAACAGCCAAAGACCAAACCTGCAGCTAAAATGCCAGTGCAGAATCAAAAGCAACAGAAAAATCAACAGAAGCAGCCTGCTGTTGCAAAGGCAATTGTGCAGAAGAAACCAGCTCAACCTGAGGAAGATAGCAGTGAAGAAGAGTCATCGGAGGAAGAGCAGTCAAAGACTGCTGTAGTGAAGCCAAAAGCAAATGTTCCTCAGAAAGTAGCTGCAAAGCCGCAGCCAAAAGAAGAATCTAGTTCTGATTCTGATGATAGTGAGTAATGTTTTTGCTATGTTTTATTATTGTTGTTTGATGTCTTTGAATGCTAATATTCCTGAAAAATTATCTGCATTAGGTTCTGAAGACGATGTTACGGTAAAACCGAAACCCCAATTGGCAGCTCAGAAAAAGGGGATGAAGACACCTGTACAGGCGGGTGCCAAAACTCCTCAGAAGGCAGTATCTGCAAAGAAACCTGTCACTCCAGCTCAGGAGAGTTCCTCAGAAGATTCAGATGATAGTTCAGACGAAGCAGCCCCACAGACGATGAAAACTAAGCTTGTAGCACAGAAGAGTACACCAGTAGTCAAGAAATCGCAACAGGCAACAGTGAAACCTGCTGCTGCTGCTGCTGATGATGATGAAAGTTCTGACGACTCTGATGACAGTTCTGACGATGAGCCTCCAGCTAAGAAAACCCCTCAGCCACTTCAAATAGCAAAAATACCACCTGGCAAGGCCTCACAAACACCCAAGCAAGCCAAGGCAGAGGAGAGCTCAGATGACTCGGATGACAGTTCAGATGAAGATGAACCAGCAAAGGTGCCAGCCAGACCAACAATGCAGAAAAATGTTACCAAACCACCACCAAAGAAGGCTGCTGCTGCTGCAGAAGAGTCTTCTGACGATGACTCTGACAGTTCAGAGGATGCACCAGGTGCTTTAATCTCATTATTGGCATAGTGCATGCAAATGCAGATGATATTAGTTATATGAACTCTGTACGCATGTGTTTAACAAAGATTATTTTATGTTATCTATAGATATGTTTCCATATTATTTCCCTGTTTGGAAATTGGTCAGATTATTAAGCCCATAAAATGTCTGTTACAGAAAGCTGGTGATAATTGTTTAGTGTGTATCATTACTTTCCATCACAAATATAAATTTCCTTCATACTTTGTTTACTACATAATGTTTTCGCAGTCTTTTCTTTCATCTAAACATATAAGGCATCACTGTGAGCTTCGATCTACTAGTTTAAATTGTATTCATTAGATGAGCTAAATCTATAGTGAACTCAAATGTCTGTAGCACAGGCAAAATGTTGAGTAGGCTGAATACTACTTGGTCAAAAAGATGTGACTCATCAGTTTAATAATTGTCTGTTATAGGCTTTCTTTCTGAAGTGCATTATGTTGTCACTATATGATCCAATTTTTTAATTGCTCATATAATGTATTAACACTTTGCCACCTGTGCGTCTCGTAAAAATCTATTCACATGGCATTTGAAATATAGTAGTGTGGATCCTTTTTATACTACTGTTCATGCGTTGTACTTGTAATAATTAATTTCAACTTTTTCTGCACTACAATTTTATAGAGGAATTAACTTCATTGTCTTGGATACTGCAGCTATTAAAATACTGTTAGCTTTGTTTTTCAGTAGGGTTTCAAAATATTTGTGGTACGGATGTATTTGTGTACTTTAGTCATGTTATTTATAGGAGACACTTACTGACATTTCTCTTAATTGTAGCGAAACAGTCACCTGCAGTGAAACAAGCACAAGGGGGTGTCAAGCGACCTCATCCTGAGGAAGAGGAGGAGGACGATGATGATGACGATGACGACGATGATGACGAAGATAATGAACAACCCAAGGTGAGTTTGTCAATGTAATATGCAGAAAACAAATGCAAATCCATATGCATTGCTTGGCGAAGCTAATGCTTTGGTTATAAGAATGTAACATTTTCAGTTACCCTGAGTAGTTTGTTAAAATGATGTCCAGGAGACCAAAAGAAGAAATTCAGTGAGGCGGTGATTGCAAGTAACATGTTGTAAGTGAAACAATCAGTTAATGTATTATCCTTATACTGATGACTGAAGGCCTCTTCTATTTCCTTCCGCCTCACTCATCTATTGAAGCTACAATGAAATCCAGACCATAAGCTGCTTACAGGTGTTGATAAATGTCAAAGGGGACAGTTGAAAATATGTGCACCGACAGACTCGAACCCAGGTTCTCCTGCTTACATGGTAGACATTCTATCTGACTGAGCCATCAAGGACACAGTGGATAGTGCGACTGCAGGGACTTACCACTGGCACGCTCCCCGTGAGACCCACACTTCCAACTTACTGTCCACACAATAAATTTGTAGTGCCTCTGCCAACTATACTCTTCACTCACGGCAGTTAATCTACAAATTCCTGTAAGAGTTTAAGCAATGCAGAAGCACTCACAATGCTCGAACTCTTACGGGAATCGGTAGATTGACTACCACGAGTAAAGAGTATAGTTGGCAGAGGCTCTACAAATTTAGTCTGTGGACAGTAAGTTGGAAGTGTGGGTCTCACGGGGAGTGTGCCAGAGATAAGTTCCTGCAGTCACACTATCCACTGTGTCCTCGATGGCTCAGTTGGATAGAGCATCTGCCATGTAAGAGGGGATCTCGACTTTGAGTCCCGCTCGTGGCACACATTTTCAACTGTACCCATTGATATTTATCAATGCCTGTAGGCAGCTAATGGTCTGGATTTCATTGTAATTTAATTCTTCAAGAGCTGCAAGATTACCAATGGTAATTGGGCATGTCCGAAAGAACAGATACCATCTTCATACACTCATCTGTTTTCCGTCAGTGCTCTTTGTGTGTCACCTGTTCTGCAGTATTCCACTATGTCACTGATGTCCCCAAGGTCTTCTGTAAACTCTGTGCCATTCTTGTCTGTTCTGAGTATATTTCAAGTTAGGTTCTCTGCTGCACCATCAAATATGGGTATTAATGGAAATTGTAAAAAATTTGTCTTGTAACTGTTAAGCAAAGATATTTCCTGAGTTATTGATAACCATGTTTGAGCAAATTGCCGAAAGGTATATCCTAGTCAGCATTGGAACTATATTTCAAAATCTCTTCCCAGTTGGCACAAAGGGAGGAGTCCCTAGATCTCCGCTTTGATAGATGAAAGTCAGCAATGATTTGTTTGACCCAGAGACCCAAAATTAAAAGAGCAAAATTTTTCCTGGTGATAACTGATGCATAGACTAGAAGCAAATGGATTGATAAAATTTATTGGTTGCATTGAATGGAATTTTCAAAATGTTGATTGCTTAACATATGGCTTTATAAATGTGAAGGATTCTTGAGTCCCTTATCTCACGTGTGAACAACATTTGTTTTGTGTATTGCTCTTGTGACTCATAAGATTTCCATTCCATTTACAACCAAAAGATTGAATCATTCATTTAACCACGACTGCTTCTTTCATGGCAATTAAAGCCCAAGCTAGGTACTGTGGTTAGTTTTGTTTAACATAGTAATGAGCACCTGTCGGACATTTTTTGTAGTGTTTTTGTACACTACTAAAATTTGTTCTGTAATTGTTAAATGTGTAATGCTCCCTAATACATTTTCATGAAGTATACTTGTTGCAACACAATTTCCTTCACGGTAGCCAAATATTTGATGATGTAGGAAAATTGTAGAAATTTTTTGAAAATGTCATGTTGGATACTTCGCTATTGACAGGCTATACTCATACAAAACTTTAAACGGTAGACAAAAGAAGGAAGGGCAGTACTCTCTCTTGCAAAAAGTCAGGTTTTTTGGTCATTAATTGTAAGGTTGTTCGTTACATGTGTTAAATATATGTAAATATATGTAAATTAATAGTAGAAAGCCCAGAAAAGTTGAGATCGGAAATGTAAGGGATTTGAATTGGACCTGTGAGGAAGAAAGGTATCTGGAGGTATAAAAGGCTGTAAAATAATTGAATTCTAGATAAATAGTGAAAATCTAGGATCAGGTTCAAATTTGTTTAATAGCAATCTGTGTTCTGAGTTTTCTTGCTGTTGTTGCCATTCCCTGTAAATATTGGAAGTCATTTGGCATTCTGTTGAAAATAATTGTTGTAGCTGCTTGTTGGAAATTGTAACAGTGATAGTCCCTTGCAGTTGGGTTTGAAGAGAGGCCTGTAAATTTGACAACCCTACATAAAGAAAGACAATGTGCACATGTTAGTCGATCATGGAACTGACATTCCATTTCTGGGTTCTCGTGAAATTGCCTGCTAAAAAAATAGGATTCAGTTATCCCTCATTTCACATTGAGACAAGGATGTTCTGTTGTTTAGTCTTATCTTATTCATTTGGGTCTAAAGCTGTCATTGACCAAATGTCTGTTAATGAGCTTGGGCTGAATTTTGTCAGTGAACTTGGGCTGAACTTTCGTCTGCCAGTGACACTTATGGAAATATCGGGATGGCAGAGCTGTCAGTGTATAGATTTGTTGTGTATGTGGTTTTCGCACATCAATTCTCAGTTCCACTTGGACTGAGCAGTGTTAACACCAGGGAATCATAGAGACATTGCTTCCAGTGAACTGTGTGAGCTCTCGCTCTCTCTCTCTCTGTGCACCATTAAAGTATTTTTTTTTTTTCTTTTTTTCCTCAGAAGAAGCCTGCAAACAACTACAACAATTTTGTCAAAGGTGAAACCATGAATGGTGAAAAGGTAAGCCATATAGATTTTTATACAATATACAGAATCCACTTTCACATTTAAATTCTGTTCTCAGTATGAGGAAGTAATTCTGTAAAGACTGTTAGAATTTTAATGGTTGTTATCAGATTTTTTACTAATGTTATGAAAACTCACCATATAGCAGAGCAGGCTGAGTTGCAGATAGGAGCAACAAAAAGGCTGTCACAAATTAGCTTTTTGGCCAGTATGGCCTTTGTCAAAAATAGATACACGTGCAAACACAGCTCATACGCGCGGCGTATTTTTGATGAAGACTATACTGACCAAAAGCTAATTTGTGACAGTCTTTTTGTTGGGCCTATCTGCATTTGAGCATCTCCACTATATAGTGAGTAGCAACTTTCCTTTTTGTAATATTGTTAAATTCTATCCTGGCTTTTCCATTGTTGGATTTTTAAGTTGTAGATGAGAAATACGCTACTCTCTAAGGAGAGTAAAATGTAGAAATATAAATGTGTAAAAATATTTGCATACTGCAAAAAAGTTAATTAGCAGTAAATGTTGGTGTGTAGTTAATGTGCAGTTTTCTCATTACTATTGGATGGAGATTGTTCATCACCACCTTTGTACACATTTACTTCAGTTTTGCTTCATGGTAGCCCTGGAACAGTTGATCTGTAGTGTCGTGATGTGTTTATATTAAATCCAAAGCCATGTCCATGTATTAATTAGTCAGTATTTTGGGTTGGTGCCATTGCAGGGACGCAGGTCATCACCTTTTCGGAGAATTCGTTCAGACGAGGTTGAAATTGACCCACGGCTGAGAAACAATTCATTTGACGCAAAGGTAAAGAATGGAAATACTGGCTGTCTGACAGACTGAAGCAAGACAAGTGTCACAAGGGAGATGATTAGTTAAAAATGGCAGTTCATATATTTGTTGCCTTAGTATTTATTAGTTTCTTTCAGATTGTTTCAAAGTGTCAGAGCCAGCAACAGTTCGTTGCAGTGAAAGCCAGCCATGGGTCAGGCCTGTTTCTCTGTAGATCTTTAATTTTGTTACACAAGTTTCATGAACATGGCATTGTAGTTGTAATTTTCGCCTCCTTGTTTACAGGTACCTATGCATGCTGCAGATCGTCTCCCATTGTGCACATTGTCTTGTGGCAAGTCTAACTTTTTGTTCTCTTTTGTCCAGGATGAAGAAGAAGATGAGGGCGGGCAGAAAAAATTCTGGGAAGATCGTCGTGGTTCGTTTGGTGGACGCGGTGGTGGTGGGAACTTTAGAGGGAACAGAGGTGGTTTCGGTTTCAGAGGAGGTCGTGGAGGTGACAGAGGAGGAAGAGGTGGTAGAGGTGGTTTTGGTGGTGACAGGGGTGGAAGAGGTGGTTGGGGTGGCAGAGGTGGAGGAAATAGGAATTCGTTTGGTGGAGGTGGTGGCTTCCGTAAAAGCTGGGGAGATGGGGATGGTGACGGTGACGGCGAGAAAGGTGGTTTCCGCAAGAGTTGGGGTGATGGTGACAGGAGAGGTGGATTTAGAGGTGGTCGTGGTGGTGATAGAGGAGGGAGAGGTAGGGGAGGATTTGGTGGTGGTAGGGGAGGACAAGGAAATTTCCAGAAGAGAGACTCCTTTGGAGGTCAGCAGGAGAATAAGAAAATTAAATTTGACAATGCTGATGACTGGTGAGTAACTAAATTTCACCTTAATTTTGGTTGTAAATTATCATATTTAATAGTCTGACGACCCCGAATATAAGATGAGTCACCTTTTTTTAAGAGGCTGTTTGGGAGAAATAAGTTCAACATATTCTGACTACTCAGTATTGCAAACTTTCATTGACCTAAGGTCTCTGCCTAAAAAATTTACGTTACACATATTCTAAACTTTGCCATTTGCTGATCATCCATATTTTAACAATACAAGGAGGAATAAACAAAAATAAATTCTTTAACTCAATTTTTATCTTCACTACCTTTTTGTTCAGTTATGCTGTCACCTGTGGTATCACCCTAATAAGATAACTGTAAAATGTATGTCTTCATTGTCGATTTCGTTTATCAACTGATACGAGACTGTTACAATGTCTCTTGTCTCCAAATATATATTCTCTGCCCACAACTCTCTCACTGGCTGTGTAGAACCAGCAACTCACACAGCCTCTCTTCGTTCCCATCATACCTCACAATGAGCATCAACAACATTGGTGCACGAAACCCTTAAGTATGCCACTAGTTCCCATGTAGACTTTTAACATTTCCTGCAAAAATGTGTGCTATTGTTGAGTGTTTGCCCTATTTTACAGTCACTTCAATTCAGATTATAAATGGATTCGGGCAAACTGCAGTTTAAATGATGTAGGCATTTGTTAAAAGCCAAAATACACAGTGTAGATTCCCATGGTTGGCAGCACAGTGAAATTTGGTGCTTGTGCAACACCCTCCCTCCCCACACTGATTGTAGTTGAACTTCTCAGCCAAGATGGTGTCACAGTACCCCTTCCAGCTGATCTGTAGTGCTGTACTTGAGCAACAGTGAAATGTGGATGGCAATATCTTCTAGAGTGGTTGTATATAACAGCAACTAGTATGTAAATAGATCATCCCAACTGTGATTCAGTACAGTTCTCCAGATTTCACTTGTTCTGCAATCTAGTGCTGTCTGTCTGTCTGTATTATCTCCCCAACGGGTCCTTTCACCATTATCTATTCTCACGATGATGATTGCTGATTGATTTTTAGTTGTTAGGCATTTAATTCTTTATTAATTTTCTTTCTCATTTAATTTGAATGTCACCATCTTGTAATGATTTCCCCAGTATTCTTACATGATCAGTGACCAAATTTCTCATTTGCAATCCAGTTGATAAATTGTTTCAGTTTCTCAGAAGCAAATAAAATGTTGACTGGGATTCAGAATCAAGGAATTTAGTGGTTAGTTCATAGTTTCTCAACTATGCATTGCACTAGCACTGCGAGTCGAATGTCACATGATCGAGCAAAATCGATACTGTATTGAATGCTTATGCATATCAGGAAATCTTGGACCTATTCGAATGAAAGTATTATTTGCCAAACCCTGCTACACTTTAAAATTGTTCAAAATAAATTTGTACAAAACCTCAATGGCCAAAGCTTCACCTGTAAATGTAAGATGACCCCTATAATCATCTATTAAACAGTGTAAATGTTGGTGTCAGCAGCAATGGTTTGATATGTGAATGAATGACTGCCGCGTATTTTTTGAATGATGAAGTTGGGGAAAAAACCTCGCCTAATTGGGTAAATAAAGTGTATTCAATGTAACTTTCAGTGAACAACATTAATTTGTACACTCTCTCATTGGGGGATGCATATGGATTGAAATGAATGGATGTCACATCTTGTTGATACTCCAGTAAAACAGAATTTTAATCATGATTCTAATTTAATACTTTTGTTCCACACTGGTTTTGTCTTTGACAGTATTCAACAGTTTACAATAAACTAGTGGAACGTACTTGCTGCTAAAGTATCTGTTTTCTGTTGGATGTGATACAGCACATGTGAATTGCTTCCATAAACATGACTTTAATTGTATTCATTGCATCAACTTTGTCATATTCCCTATGGGAATGACAAGTACAGTGACTTTCAGATTTTTTGTTATGCTGTGATTGTATAAAATTGTGTGACATGTGAGAGGAGTGGGCTACTACAGATGGTCTGTGGCTTCAGTATGAGATACAAATTGTCACATTTACTATTTGCTTTATTAGGCAATGAATACGTTTTAATGTATTGAGAAAAGTAGAGTATCTGTTATAAATGAAATGTTTGACTGTCTTGAGACATTTATTTCAAGAACAAGTTTTACATATGCAGGCTGCACACCACATTTCAGGTGTTGCTTTCCCAGTCCAGTCAGTATTTATGGATTCTGAATTTTTTTGCCAGTTTGTGAAAAATTATAAACGGAGAGTCAGGAGGCAATGTACATGCTCTGAGGGACAATGATATTTGATTGTGAATAAAAAAAAGTAATATGAAAGTATTTCCTCTTAACTTTCTGAGAAAAATGTCAATTTCAGTGCACCCCGCAGCTCTTGTAGCTGCACAGGAGTTGTTCTAGGACTGATAGTTGGACTGTGTTCTACTAGTTCAAGAATGTTCTCAAATTCACTAAAATCCTGTTGGATCAGACATTCAGATACATGTACGCTGGGAAGCATACTACACTCGTGTAATCTGCCAGACACCTTGCTATCCAGAACTCTGTGATTAGGAAAACATGATTTTTGAACTGTGGCTCTGGAATTCCCTTTGCAAAACCTGTGGATGAAGATCATGTCACCACAGTCCTCATATGTGAAGACCTGTTGCATTTTCACTACATTGACCTATACTGCTTTGACTGGATGTAACACTGTAGTATAGTGGTGCAACCACTGTAGTACAGACACATGAGGTAAGCAACTTGTTCACTTGCAGGACTCTCAATGTGTGCAAGTGATGCACACATGGAAATAGTCAGTAAAGATAACATTGTTGTTTGTCACTTTGGTCGTATTCACGTGTGAATGCTAGTGAAAAATCACATGCGACTGATGCCTGTGGTTTGTTTTCAAACGGCTATATGTCTGATACAGTTAAGAAAAGGGCATATGTTAATTTGAAGTCCTTTTGTTCAGAATCATCACTGAAAGCGTGTGTCTTTTCTTCTGACTAACCCTGTAGGCTGTGGTTTCAGCAGAATTCATTGCCTTCTTTCAGCATGGTTGTGCTAAACATACGGTCTGTTTGGAGTTCTGGGGCAACTGAGTTGAATTCCTAGTATTTACTGTGGTGGTGGTATTTTTTAGACATTTCAAATTTTTACATCAATGTAATAAATGAATTGGTGAAATTGGAATAACAAAATCAGCAGTGGTGGCAGAGATGTTGAAGCCAAAGTCTTCAAGCTGATTTTACAGATTTAAAATTTCCTGTGTGTTTAATGCATACCCTTTTCATCATTGTGCTGTCCAATTGTTTTGCCTCTTATAGTATAAAATTATGGTACTGTGGCAAGGAAATTGTATTGTCTAAAACTGCATACACTTATATCCAAACAAAACTGTTGTTTTTTTAAAGGTGATAGTTAAAATCTTTATCTCCTTGTAGACCATTGTTGAATTTTCTTTTCACAGTAAATTAATCAATTTTGAACTACTTTGTTTAAATTTGTTGTTAGCTATGTTAATGTGCTTTATTAGCCAATGTATCCTAATTGTGTTCCCCAGGTTGTTGCAACTTGCTGTTGCCTATAACCTTTCAGTGATTGCATTTAACTTGGAATAATTTCATATCTTCTTAGTAAAGGAGAAATATAAAATAGTCAGGCAAGCTGTGAAGGGTACATGAATGTCCATGCTTAACTGGCAGTGGAATATAGACCACAAAGTGGCTATCCAAATGTCTGTTTCGCGAGTTCGTACTGCTTCTTTCAAAAAAAGTTAATACAGGGTATAAATAAAGTCTGGGAACACTTTCAATTATTTATTGCACAACAACTAAACATTGTACAGATGTCATACATATTTCATTTTGAAGAGTAACTCTGAAAGTTAGTAAAAACATTCGATGTGTTAACCATGAGTGACCCGGCAGACGTCAATACGGTAATCAAATTCTTGGCATACCTGTCCCAGCATGGCATTGTCGACTGTGGCAGTCGCTTCCTGTAGTGTCTCCTGGAGCTCTGCTACATCATGTGGTAGAGGTGGTACATGAATGTGTGTCCTTGTTGGTGGCTTCTTACCATACTTAGTTCTAAACATCCAGTGAACAGCTGTAGCACACTTGTTTTTGTCAAACTCAAGCACACAGAAAGCTCGCTCCGCGCCTGATCTCGCCATGTCTGCAGCTAGTGCTGACTATCGGCAAATTACCAAACCACACTGTGGCGGTATACGTGAAGATAAAAAATTTCAGGGTTTCTCATCAAAATGACTACATATGTATGATATCTGTACAATGTTTGGTTCTTGTGCAATAAATGAGTGTTCCCAGACTTTACATACGCCCTGTATATATGTTGAAAATTGTTACGTAAGTGTATAAACCAATTTGACCAGATAAATTTTACCTATTTACTGCATGATGTGACCATTAATGCTGTTCAGAGGCAGTTGGTAGCACTTAACTGTTCTGATAAGAGGTTAGTTTTAGGGACTTACTTGAATGGGTTTGCAAAGCCTTAAGATTGCTCTCTTATTACTGGTTAATCTAGATCCAGTGATCCTCCAGATCTTGTTGCTGGAAAATTTGACTTCATCCTCCTCTCTAAAACATCACTCAGAATATTGTCCTGATTATTTTTTTATCCTCACTCGCTTTTCTAGTCCCTCCAGTTAATAGTTGCTTAATTTTCTGGACTGGCAAACCTTTTAGTGAAGAAGAGATGCTGTAAGATAACATTCTTAGTAATCATAGAATGTTTCCAAATTACATGATTCGTAGATAATATGGTCAGAGCTTGTCAGTGATTAGTGAAGGAGTGTAAGTAAATGTATAGATTTGAATAAACTTAACATTCTTTACAGTTCAGAATCAGAATCATTGGTTAGCAAATTTAGTGCAAATTTAATTTGTGTGCAGCAAAACTAAAATTTGTTTTTATAATTTCAGAGAGGAGCAAGAGGTTCATGGGGTGAACGTGCATACCAAGATCTGAAGTTCACGAGAGGAAAATCATTTAGACACGAGAAAACTAAGAAAAAACGTGGTTCATACCGTGGAGGACAGATCTCGGTTGCTGTTAACTCTATAAAGTTTGAGGACTGATAGTGCATTGTGTGGAATGCAAAGTGATTATGTTCCTGATTTCAGGAATGAATTTATTGAAACTTCACTGTGTTACTGTTCTTTAAAAATTATTTTATTATGAGTGAAACAAGAGCGAGTGTGTGTGCTGTGAAGTTTGTACTGCTTGTGGTGGTTCTTTTGTACATAAATCGTAAATGGAGAGAAGACTGGTGCATTCATACATTATTTTAGAACTATATTGCTACTGTAAACAGGTTTAGCATGTTAATTCATTGTAAATGAACCAGAGAGTATCCTTACTCTTAAATGGTACAGAATATTTGCTGTTTTGTAATTACAAATAACCTTCATAAAGTGTGATGGTGCTGATTTTTTTTCATTGGGTTTTTTTATAAAAATGAAAGACTATTTAAATAATAGTCTCCAGTTTTGTAAATGAGAGCAGTGAAAAGTTTTTAAATTATCATTATTCCATAGAGTACAAATTAGTTTTGACACCACTAAATATTAACCATTTCTTTGTTTCATGTCGTGCTATCTGGGCAGTGTAATTCTCATTTCCATTACAGCCTGTAAAACTTGTGGAAATATACCTCGTATTTGTTGATTCTCTTGACTTTTAAACAATAGACTATTTAGTGAAAACACTGAAGACATTGAATACTAAACCAACTTAGTTGAGAGATTAGATGCACGTTTTTTAAAGTACTGTGTTTGTTGTTTAATTTATGTCACACAGCTTAATTACTTAAGTTTATAAAACGCAACAGTTACTAAGGCAAACAGTTGAAGCATTGATTATTGTGACAGTGATTAGTAACCTGTTGTGGGTCATTACAAGATACCTGTGAAACAAATGAGTGAAATCTGGAGCTTCATGATCTGCATTTTGTTGAGCTGGTGATAAGGTTACAATTTTTCCTTGGGCATGCCTTGAATTTTTCATTCTGTTGACTTAGTGTAATTGTATAGATAAAGTGTCTCCTCACCAAAAAGCAGCAGGAGAAAACATGTACAAATATTCAGTAAATTTGGAAGCTTTCAGAGCAAGTGACTACTCCTGTCAGGAGGATTGAATGGGAGACTGGCTAGATTTGAGAAGTGGTTACAGTTACAGGAAAGTTGCTCAGAACCTCAGGTCTAGGGAAACGTACTGTGTGGGATGAGAAGGAAAGACTGATAGTTGAGGACTGTAATGAATGAGATTTGAATACCTGAGAACTTGAGGAATATAGGATAATAAGGAAGTTGAAGATTACTGACCAGAGATCGTGCAAGAGTGGAAAGCTAAGTGAAGAGTGCTGGAGGGAAAGATGGGACAAAACTGAATGAAGAAAGTAATGTTTTGTTAATCATCTTTTGTGCTTATTACTTTTTCTGCCTTTAAACTCTCAGGTTTTCACATCTCGCCTTTTAGATCTCTGGAGACCTGAGGATCTAGGTGACTTTTAGGTGACTTCCGTCTCTCTGCATTTTCCAAACCTAGCCAGTCCTTTTCCTTCTCCTCTCTTCTTTCCCCCCCAACCCTTCAGCCAGGAGGTGGTGTAGTAGTAGTAGTAGTAGTAGTAGTAGTAGTAGTAGTAGTAATTGGCTCTAGACATTTTCATATCCTTTCTCTCCTGCCTCCGGTTGGTGGATAGATTTTGTATCTGTCCATTTACATTTTATTTTCAAAAGTTATCTTTGTTGATATGTTCTATAGACGCCTTTAAATTAATCCCATTATTTGCTTGTGGCATTTTGTGTCCATGGATTTACATGTTACACCATCCCAGCTTTTTTAAAGTGGAAGTCTTCATTTGGGATGAATATAAGTCCAATTGGTTGACAGCCCCAAATTATTTCTAAGCAAAAACACTTGTATCAAAGGTTCGTGGTTTCTACAGCTGTGTGGAAATTGTGTGTGTGTGTGTGTGTGTGTGTGTGTGTGTGTGTGTGTGTGTGTGTGTGTGTGTGAGAAAATGTTCAGTGTGCACTGTTAACAGCTTACTTTTAAAAAATGAGGGAGGGAGCAAACAATTCGGATCTGTAATTAACAGAACTAAGTTAGTTTGCATTTTGTTTTTTCATAACATAATATGGAGATCAGTAAGTGTAAGTTGTAGTAGCTGTGCAAAGAGACTTGCACGAGATATAATAATGTGGGCAGCTGCATTGAACGAGAATCTGGTTAAAGCTCACAGCAGTGTAGAAACTTCACTCATGTTAAAATTCAGTAATTGCAAGAAGTTCATTTTAAACCATGATGGAAGCAAAACTTAAGACAGCACAATATGCAGGAAAATAGCTTGAATTTCATGAAGGAAAGTTAATCCTAAAGTTGGACTTTACTTGAAAGTTGAATAAGGATTTACTAAAAGTTGAGACCATGTGCTTGCGATTGCAGTTAAATAAATACAAACTAAAGCACAAGTGTACGTGTATCCTTGGCTTTTTGAGGATATTAAGAGTATTTATTTCAAATTGCTATTACTTATAAGGATAAATGGAAAAATTATAGAAATTATCAGGCATTTCTGTGTTGGGGCTAAGGTGATATTGATGCATCATCTTCCTTATTTCTTAGCACATTTGCCAAGTCTTTAACCACATTCTCTGTGTTACCACAGTTTCAAAATGCCTT
The DNA here is from genome assembly GCF_023864345.2 of Schistocerca serialis cubense. Taxonomy (NCBI): domain Eukaryota; kingdom Metazoa; phylum Arthropoda; class Insecta; order Orthoptera; family Acrididae; genus Schistocerca; species Schistocerca serialis. The sequence continues at coordinate 343,401,164 of NC_064646.1, forward strand.
TATCACCAACTCATTTAGTTGAGCATATACTCAACTGCATACCTCACGTGACATCGAGTTGTACAGTACGCCATATAGGTGGAATTGACAATGCAGTTTCAGGATTGTAAAATGGGAGTATGGGTTGGGTATGACGTAGTAAGAGAAATTTTCATTCATCTCAGAATGCACTCAAAAGAATCTTTAGGGAATGTTTCACATCGATTTTCACTCTCCTCACAATGACAAAGGTGTTTAACACCAGATTAATGAATCCTATAGTGTTAACTTGGGAATTGTCAAGTCCTTATCTCTGCATCAATCAGTGACCAGTATCTACCATTATCTGCTGCCCAATGTCGTCAGGTCTTCAGCACATGGTGAATTGGTATTTGCAAAGTGCTGTTACTTGTGTATAGTGTTGCACTGTACAAAGGTCTCCTGGAATGTGAATTGCTGTTATGGCGACCTCCACACCATTTGATGTACATACTTAACCTGTATGCAAAATTCGAGCTGACTAACTACAGTAACAATAATCTTACCTTACCTTATAAGTAATGAAAAGACTGTAACAAAAATTGTTTTTGCGATAAACACTAGATAATCTTATGGGCAGATGATGTTTATATTCAGTCTCATAATTCATTTAAGAGTTGCCTCCAGTCTGTGGTTGAAGGAAGGCTAGGGTTAAACATTCCAGCAGTTGCAAGGTCATTAGAGGCCGAGCATAAGCTTGAAATGGGGACGAAAATTGGCTATGGCATTTGAAAGGAACTACACAGCAATTGCCTTTTGCAAATCTGTGAAATTGTGGAAATTATAAATCTGAATGACCAGACAGAGATTTGAGCTGCCATCCTCCCGAATGATGCTTCTCTTAACCACTATGCCACCTTGCTTGTTAGATGGGAAAGATTTATAAAGGCTAGCCATAAAAATTCTGCCAGTTTGTATTATGTAGAATTACACTGATTGATTGTATTCTTCCAGTGTTGCAGAGTGAAAACTGAGGTGGCACATTGTTTAGTACACTGTAGTTGTATTCAGGACTGTTCAAACCTGTGTCTGGCCACTCTGATTTAAGTTTTCTTTGATTTCCCTAAATCTCTTGAGGCAAATGCCGGGCTAGTTCCTTCAAAAGGGCACAGCCAACTTCCTTGCCCATCCTTCCCTAATCCTATGGGATTGATGATCTTGCTGTTTGGTCCCCACCCCAAACCAACCAAACAGCAGGGTGAAATGGTGCAGTAGTAAGGCTTTGGGCACAGTTGTTTTGAACACAGTTCGAATCCCTATGAGGTCAGTTCAAAAAATTCCAGAACATTCATATTTCCGTATCAGTGGTGCATTGGAGAAAAATGCAGTTGGCATCTATGCATATTCTTTAATGTGTAACTGCCGGAAATTTTATTGTTGTATATCTGTTATTGTGCAGTGCTGTATTGAGTAGACTATGTTAAACAGTTTACGAGTGTCGAGATAGCAGAGTTAGAGGAGCAACGCATCTATATTAAATTTTATGCGAAACTGAAGAAAAACTTTAGACACACATCAACTGATGCAGGAAACCTACGATTAGTGCAAGCTGTACTTGGTGTTACAAATGATTCACATGATTTAAAAATGGCCTGACAGAAGTTAAAGATGACCCTTGTTCAGGACACCCTTCAATGTCCACCAACTACACTGATGTCAGGAACATCAATGACATTGTGCGTGCAAATTGAACACTGACTGCCAGAGATTGCAGAAGAATGTAACATTTCAGTTGGATCATGTCATGAAATCTTATGGAATGCATCATGTTGGTGCCAAGTTTGTACCACAGCTCATGAATCAAGGCGAGAATGACCTTAGCCTTGCAATCTGTGACGAGTTTATGGATCGCACAAATGAGCTAGAGACCCTCCTTAAGAGAGGAGATGTGGGTCTGTGTTATAATGTTGAGACTGATGTTCAATCTTCACAATGGGTCAGGAAAAGTTCTCAAAGACAAAAAAATACCTTGTCAGGTCAAAGCCATGCTGATACTTTTCTTTGGCTGTGAAGGATTAGTTCATCATGAATTTGTGCCAAAAAATGAAATCACCGTGCTGCCTCATTCTCCGTACTCTCCATTTTGGCCCCTGTGGACTTTTTCATTTCCAATGTAGAAAACTCCATTGAAAGGATGAATATTTGCGATGATAGACGATATAAAAGAAAATTCAGACAGTGCTTTATACAATCCAGCAAGAGGTGTACAAAGACTGCTTCCAGAAGTGGTAACGGCATTGGGAGTGATATATTGGTTGTGCATGAGAATATTTTGAAGGACACCAAGCACAATAAAAGGTAAGTGTAGGAAAATTTTGTGGGCAAAGTACTGGAATTTTTTGAACATACCTTGCATATGACTGTCATTCTTTAGGGTGTCATTGGTTTCCCTATATCAAAGAAGGCAAATGCCAGAGTTTTCCTTGAAAATAAAATGGCTAATTCATTCCCAATACTTACATATTTAAGCTTGTGCCACACCCTAGTCATTGACTGGGTTTTAAACCCTAGTCTTTCTTAATACTTCAGAAGTTTGAAACTAATGTATTATTTTTTTTTTATACTGCTAGAGTGCCAGAGATCTCCACCAGGTTGGATTATAGGAAGACGTCGAAACATGCTACTAGATTTGTGTGCGGTAGATTTGTTCATCATGTGAGCATTGCAGACGCTTCACGAACTCAAACAGAAATCACTGGAGGAAAGACGTTCTTTTTATGGAACACTGCTGAGAAAATTTATAACGAGCATTTGAAGCTGTCTGCAGAATGATTTTTCAGCTGCCAACGTATGATTCACATAAGGGCCACAAAGGTAAATCTGGGCACGGAGACATCTAGACAGCCGCTTTTCCCTCCCTGTTTGCAAGGGGAACGGTAAAGGAAATGTGTTATCGTAGTACATAAATACTTGGCCATGCACCATAAGGTGGTGTGCAGTATGTGTATATGGATACATATTCCTCTCACAATTGGCAGTGCATGTGGAAATGTACAGACCTGACGTGGCTATCATGAGGGTGTATAAAATCTTTGTGAACTGGCATCAAAACAGTTTTTTGTCATGTTGATGACATTTTTATCAAGAAAAGAATTTTAAGATAGTTTGCACAGGGGATATAGATTGAGAGACCCATTTTCAACCTGAATAGTTAATTGATTCATCATTTGAAAGTACACTGCCATTTCTGGTAATAACTCTGTAGAGACCTGGTGTCTAGTGCAGTTGAAGCAGTCTACCTGCCTTTGCAGTTCTCGTTTATTCACTCTGCAGTACATCTAAATCTACATGGCTACTCTGCAATTCACAGTTAAGTGCCTGGCAGAGGGTTCATCGAACCATTTTCATACTACTACTACACCATTCCACTCAAATGGAGCATAGGAAAGAGGAACACCTAAATCTTTCCATTCGAGCTCTGATTTCCCTTATTTTATTATGACTATCATTTCTCCCTGCGTAGGTGGGTGTCAACAAAATATTTACGCATTCAGAAGAGATAGTTGGTGATTAAAGTTTCGTAAATAGATCTCGCCGCAAAAAAAGCCTTTGTTTCAGTGACTGCCACCCCAACTCTCATGTCATATCAGTGACTCTCTCCCCCCTATTGTGCGATAACACGAAACAAGCTGCTCTTCTTTGCACTTTTTTGATGTCCTCCGTCAATCCTGCCTGGTAAGGATCCAACACCATGCAGCAATATTCCAGCAGAGGATGGACAAGTGTAATGTAGGCTTTCTCTTCAGTGGGTTTGTCGCATCTTCTAAGTCTGTGCTGCTCAAATGGATGTTACTTTTCTAGTTGAAATCTTATTCAAATATGTTTGTAATGTTAAGAGAATGTGACTTTTGTTTGGTAGGATGAAAAGGTAGTTCAAAGCAACATTGCAATTATAAGAGCTGCCATCAAGCAAAGTCCAACATGATAGTTTCATTGATGGTCTTAACAGTAATCTGCAAAAAAGGCAAGTAGGTGGTGGGTGGGTTTGCAGCAACTAGTTGCAGTGTACCAGCCAGTAGCTTCATGTTATCAGACTTGTGTAACTTCAGTTTTTCTACAACTTTGCTATTGCAGTGCTGCCAAGCAGCTAGCCTGTATAATCTCCGAGGAATGATATGGAGTGAAGCAGCACATTCAAATTTGAAGACACTGAGTGACTGGACTTCTGTTATCTTTGGAAAGAAAGACATTTCGATGTTATATTTCTGATTGACTCTGCAATTTAGTGCCACAATAAACTCCAAAATGTGTTTTAATTTTATTATTTGGCCTGTAGCTAACCAGTTATTTGACAAAACCAGCTGAAAAATGCTCCTGGCAGAGCACAAAAAATGTGAATATGTTCATCATTAACCCTAGCAATACCAGTGAATTTTCTGTAATGTGGTTTACCAAGGAGGTTACTTCATACTGATAAAAAAAAGGTAAACAAAATGTATTAATTGTTGTTGACTTAGATTAGCAATATACTTTTCAAAGAGGTTGTGATGTTAATAGGGTCTGGAAAATGAAAATCTTTCAGCACACACCTAGCAATATCAACACACTTGCAATAACAGTACTATTAAGGGAGGGGTTCTTTAAGGCCACCCTTAAAAAATGCAATATTCATTATATTTTTCCTAACAGTCTTTTTAAACTAGCTTAAGGTCCTCTATATGAAAATATCGAAAGTGACATTCATTAGAGAAGTGGCCCTTACTACTGCGACTTATTTCTGGGTTAATTTTAACTGAAAAATTTAAAACATTTATGGAGTCTGATAGAAAAATTCATTACAAACACTAAGCAGTCTTTCAAAATTTTAAAGTAATTGACTAGATTACAGTGTTTGTGAAGGGTGGGCATAAAGCCACCTACCCCTCCTCCCAACCATGCCATTGGAATTACGGGGTTAAAAGGCTAACAAAAAAGAGCACCAGCCGCCTCATTCCGCATTCACCAGTCTCTTTGTAAATGAAATCTCCATATTCAACATCTCTCTCTCTCTCTCTCTCTCTCTCTCTCTCTCTCTCTCTCTCTCTCTCTCTCTCTCTCTCTAATATGCAGGGTGTTACAAAAAGGTACGGCCAAACTTTCAGGAAACATTCCTCACACACAGAGAAAGAAAAACTGTTGTGTGGACATATGTCCGAAATGCTTACTTTCTATGTTAGAGCTCATTTTATTACTTGTCTTCAAATCACATTAATCATGGATTGGAAAAACAGCAGCAGAACGTACCAGTGTGACTTCAAACTCTTTGTTACAGGAAATGTTCAAAATGTCCTCTGTTAGCGAGGATACATGCATCCACCCTCCGTCGTATGGAATCCCTGATGCAGCCCTGGAGCCGACAACAATACGAGCACGAAGAGTCTCTACATTTGGTACCGGGGTTGTGTAGACAAGAGCTTTCAAATGCTCCCATAAATGAAAGTCAAGAAGGTTGAGGTCAGGAGAGCGTGGAGGCCATGGAATTGGTCCGCCTCTACCAATCCATCGGTCACCGAATCTGTTGTTGAGAAGCGTACGAACACTTCGACTGAAATGTGCAGGAGCTAGATGCTAGTACTGTAGAGCAATGAGTTGCATGTCAACACAAGCACCGAAGTCAACATTACCTTCCTTCAATTGGGCCAACTGGCAGTGAATCGAGGCAGTACAGTACATACTGACGAAACTAAAATGAGCTCGAACATGGAAATTAAGCATTTCCGGACACATGTCCACATAACATATTTTCTTTATTTGTGTGTGAGGAATGTTTCCTGAAAGTTTGGCCGTACCTTTTTGTAACACCCTGTATATATATCACACACACATCTTTGTCTCCCAGTGGTGCTAGTGCTCAGCACAAAAAAGCAGAAGTAAGTGTGCATGCCAAAATTCTTGGGGAGTGTGATGCAGTTGGTACCCAGTTTTGCCACTCTTTGAGAGAGGAGGATATTTGTCTTTTTTGTGCTCCAATGGGAGCATTATTCATCTGATTGTTCTTCCTTTAACAACAGGGCATCCCGCATATATAAAACTAATTCTGTAGGTTATGGTGGTTGTCATCTTTGTCACAACTACTACAGCATTGTTTCACATGTATGGGAAGCATTCCTAACCACAAGCACTGCTTTCCAAAGGAAAGTAGATGACTGACCATGGTCAACTCTAGTAGCAGATGACCACTACATTGAGCAACAAGGCACCCACATAAAGTGCTAATATATGGGGTGACAAGTGAGTTTGAAGTGTCTGTCACCTTTTTTGTAAATAAGAGGCAGTTTATATCAACAGCTAAATTGTTGTGTACGTAATTTTTAGAAAGTTGCGTAGCAGAGGAAAATAGGTCAAGGCAGTATTTTATGGTACATTACAAGTGACTTCCATCAGTTATGACTTTAATTAATTTGAATGAAATGTTTCATACACACACATCATTTTATTAAATTACTTCAGCATTGTTGTTATGATGATTTTTGAGGAATGTGTATTTTAAAACAATGAAACGGTTCCTTGTTTATTCCCCACAGTTGTCACAACTAAGTGAAGTGTCATTTGAATAATGAAAACAGACATTTTCCTTACACCAGGCATGCATTATGAAAGAAAAATTAATGCTTTTGGGCATGTCATTGTAATTACTAGCTTTATAGAGACAGAACTGCAGTAGAGTAGGAAATGGTCCTGGTCATTGCCCTGCTTATTGTGGTGTAAACCGATCATATTTGAAGCAGTACATAAAGTGTGCTGATGTAAACTGCTAATGCACAAATGACTGAAATGGGAGAATACTATTCTCCTAATAAACATGACACAGAGCTATCAGAAATTATATTGTCTGACATATTTGTTAAAAATACTTTCTGTTGTTGGAAAAATTCTTTACTGGAACTCACTGGTTGTTAAAGGTGGACTCTGTGTTGTATTAATTCTTTACGTTGTCGTTCTGAAAGCCAAAGGTATTGTTATGTCTAGATAGAGTCCAACAGAAGCAATGAATTAATTTCTGCAACTGTTTAGAAACTATTTTGAGTGAAATTTAAAAAAATTATTCTTTCTTGTTTTTCCATAATTTGGTAGGTTAATAATAATTTATTATCTTTGTTGTGATACAGTCCGCAGCTGTGATGAATTTTTTGAAAGATTTTGTGATGCCTTCAGCTGCCATTTGATGTACAATTTCGGCCTTAGGGCATTTTCAAATGGCTCTGAGCACTATGGGACTTAACATCTGTGGTCATCAGTCCCCTAGAACCTAGAACTACTTAAACCTAACTAACCTAAGGACATCACACACATCCTTGCCCGAGACTAGGACATTTTCAGGTATCTAAAATAGAACCATTATACATTGAATGGATTAGTAACACTTAGGAATTTAACATAGGTACAGATTATATCTCAAGATATACTAGGAAAAGTATAACTTTATGGATGTTTCTCTACTTGTATATTATGTCTTGTACGTCCTCGGTCCTATGAATTGTCAGAAAATAAATTAGAAATAGTTTTTCGCTATTTTAGGCGCATGTTACTTTTGAGTAGCTGTTGCAAAGCTCATATATATGGTTCATAATTATTTTACAGAAATTTGTTCATTGAGCTATATATGTCTTCATTCTCAATTATATTTATCATTCATGGTTGGCGTAAATGTGAATGTATGCAATTTTTTTGAAAAAACTTGTAAATATTTGTTCTGTTATTGTGGGAGCATATTTTTTAATAGTTGTTACTAAGCTCTTACATGTAAAGTTGATCATAGTACTCTAATCAGACAGTACTGAAAACCATTGAAAAATGAGGAGAACCTTTCATGACATCTTTCATGGTTGTGTGATCCTTTGCTCATTTGTTAATGAGTGTAGCAGTATCTATACATTCTGTGTTTCAGTAATGCTTCGCCATATACCTATTGTAAAGTTGTCTAGGAATTTCCCATTTTGCAGGTATTTTTAGTGACTTAAAACTGGGATTGGTCTTTAAGGTGGGTGTAAATTTAAATTTCTTCCACCACATCCACGATTTTACCTTTCTGTAACTTATGTAATGTACTTTTTCTTCTGAAGTGTTTCGAAGATGCTACTCCAGGCGGGTGTGAAATGAATGTGCGCAATAGAAATACTGAACGTGAAAATGAAGATTTGGCCCTGTTTGACTACCCCCTGAAGCAGATCTTAGTATCTGTTAATGGTGATTATCTCCTCCTTGCTCTTTAACATACAAATTACAGCATAAACATAAATGAATGATTAAGGGAACTAGTAACTACCAAATGATAAATGCTGTTTCCACTTAAACACTTATTATAGATTAAAACCCCTTTATATTACAAATGTTTATATATAAATGTCCAATGGACATAAAGAGATACAAATGAATTTCTTAACTAATACAGTTGATCAATTGCCCAAATCTGCCGCTCTTAGGGCTACACGATCTAATATAAATAACACAAGACGACCGATATCATCTACGTATCAAGCACTAGAAGGCACTAATTTCAAAGATCATCTACAGTGGTGTGCAACCTCAGTGGAAATAAAATTTACGTAATCACAGCTGTTTAATAAGCCGAAGGAATTAGCAATATGTGTGTACTGAATCCGGTGTGTCGGGGTGATGGTTCTTCTACTTGTCTGCGGCTATGGAAGGATCCCAGCCACAAAATAAAACTCTTTCAAACACTAGGATGGCAGAAGTTGGTCCTGTGACCATTATAATCTAATACTGTCTTCTCCTCTCTGTGTCCTACAGACAAGAAACACAAATTTCCGGCCACAAGGATGGAATTCAGATAATGTCTCATAATCACTGAACGCTGCATACTCGACGACGACAACCTACTCAGAGGCAAAATCCAGAATCGTACAAGTTTGCAACAGTACAGTGCCTAATCGTCCTAACTATAAAATCTCTTGGGAGCAAAGACAGCAAGTCCATCTATACCAACAAAAGCTGATACTGAGTGACTTTCAAACTTGGGTGCTGAAAATGGAAGACCGCTTCTCTCCACCGCTGGCTTCCCAGCAAACCTCGGCTCCCCTCCTTCGCAGAAGGCGAATCATATTCTCGAAACCACAGGATATTCTTCCTCTCTACAGATTCTTCCGATTGCCAGCCAACCATATTTTAGTCTTTTGTCATTTAGTGCGGAAAGTTTGCGAGGAGATACACTTCTCAGAGTAAAAAATCCTTGGAAATAACCCAGCCTGCAATTTCCGAGGTAACGCTTCCTCATTCCTTTCTGCTGTGTCTAAGATTTTCAGAGTTTCCAAAGCATTATCCGGTTATCCTTCCAACCCCACTACAAAACCGGCCGGCCACTGCTGTATTGTGCTTCTGTGCTCAGGTGCCCAGACCTTCCGTCTTGGCACTTCCTATGTGAAGCAGGACCAACACACCTGTGCGGGCTTTTCTACCCAGGGCTTGAGTTACACCTGCCGTTTCATTTCCACTGGCATTCCAAGCTCTACTAGTATAGGCAATCATTCATTACGCCATTTTGATAGTAAAGACACTCCGTCACCTTTCGTGCAATAAGCGTTAACAACTATTTACAAGATGTATGTGACAAGATGTGTTTAAATATTCACATATACACCACCTATCAAATTATATATAATTGTGGTTGTAAATCACGGCAAAGTATGTAAATGAGTGCTTGTAAGGTGTGAAATTGTAGCCACCTTACATGTTAACAGAAATACCAGCTAATGTACGTGCCAAGCATTAACCCATTGCTACCCCATCTTCTTGGAGACATATTTTGTATTGGAATGACAAGTAACTGTAGGCAGTGATTTGTGGTTAGTGTCTTTTGTGTGTGCAGCAAGAGTGGATTGGCTGTTGTCACTTTGTGTCATGTGCTCTTTAAAATGTGGGCTTGCTTTCCTTCATGTTTGTCAAATATAAAAGTTTGAACATCTTCATAATTAATTTTGATAATTCCTGATTGCGAAAAAGGCTCTGAATTCTGTGGTATATGTCTCAATCATTGTAGATTGTTAGTGCTCCTGTACCTAGTGTATGATTCTGTATTCTTGAAACTTTGAATAATTTTGTCAGAAGCAATATCTAGATATGACCATACAAAAACTTTGATTCCCTATTCGTTTGTGTCTCTGATTAAAGTTATTTTATCTATGGAATTGGCGTGTTTCGTGGGTTTTCTTTCTGAATATTGGGTCCTAAGTTTCTAGATACCCTTTACTTATAGCAACATTTTGGAGAAATTTAGCTCTTTTTTCCAGTAGTAAGTTGATCAGTCTGTGTATCGTAGAATGAAAATATGAGAGCTTCTGTGCTATCTACTGGTGTAACTGGTTGTGGGTAATACATCTGTTGTCGATAGTTTACAAAAAAAAATTATATCAAAATGGTTCAAATGGCTCTGAGCACTATGGGACTTAACAGCTGTGGTCATCAGTCCCCTAGAACTTAGAACTACTTAAACCTAACTAACCTAAAGACATCACACACATCCATGCCCGAGGCAGGATTCGAACCTGCGACCGTAGCAGTCGCGCGGTTCCGGACTGCGCGCCTAGAACCGCGAGACCACCGTGGCCGGCAAAAAAATTATATATACATATATATATATAAAACAGGGAAACATTCCACGCGGGAAAAATATATTTAAAAACAAAGATGATGTGACTTACCATACGAAACCGCTGGCAGGTCGATAGAAACACAAACAGACACATACATACACACAAAATTCTAGCTTTCGCAACCAATGGTTGCTTCATCAGGAAAGAGGGAAAGACGAAAGGATGCGGGTTTTAAGGGAGAGGGTAAGGAGTCATTCCAATCCCGGGAGCGGAAAGACTTAAAAAAGGACAGATATACACTCGCGCACACACACACACACACACACACACACACACACACACACACACACACACACACACACATATCCATCCACACATATACAAACACATTCAAAGGCAAAGAGTTTGGGCGGAGATGTCAGTCGAGGCGGAAGTGCATAGGCAAAGATGTTGTTGAATGACAGGTGAGGTATGAGTGGCGGCAACTTGAAATTAGTGGAGATTGAGGCCTGGTGGATAACGGGAAGAGAGGATATACTGAAGAGCAAGTTCCCATCTCCGGAGTTGCCGCCACTCATACCTCACCTGTCATTCAACAACATCCTTGCCTCTGCACTTCAGCCTCGACTGACATCTCTGCCCAAACTCTTTGCCTTTGAATATATATGTGTGTGTGTGTGTGTGTGTGTGTGTGTGTGTGTGTGTGTGTCTATATATATATATATACCTGTCCTTTTTTCCCTCTAAGGTCTTTCCGCTCCCGGGATTGGAATGACTCCTTACCCTCTCTCTTAAAACACACATCCTTTCGTCTTTCCCTATCCTTCCCTCTTTCCTGACGAAGCAACCGTTGGTTGCGAAAGCTTGAATTTTTTATGTGTGTGTTTGTTTGTGTGTCTATCGATGTGACAGCGCTTTCGTTTGGTAAGTCACACCATCATTGTTTTTAGATATATTTTTCCCACGTGGAATGTTTCCCTCTATTATATTCATATCATTAATTTGAACCCAACAATTATGTTTGTTATTGTCACTGTTGCATTTCGAAATCTTTTCTGTCATCTTATTTTCTCTTTCTGTTTTGCCAGTAGTATCACTTTGTATTCACCTTCTCCTCTTTACCGTAATCTACTTTACAATTTTATCCCGCCTATATATACTCAATAATACGTCACCCACTTCCAAACCATAACCAAAAAAATTTTTTTCCGCTTTCAACACTACCGCTGCTATAAAATCCACCTTTTCTAGTTCACAAACAGTTCCTTTCACCTAATAAACAACCATTTCGGCTAGTTCTGATAACTTTTGATTTATTTCCATTTTTCTCACATCACTGATAATTTTTAGCCGCTTCCCACCGGTTTTAACGTCATTATTTCTTCGCCAGACAATTGTTAGCCTCATTTTCATAATCTGCCACCACAAAACCATTCTTTTTAATACATTTACACGCAGTTTTTTAGAAATTTTCCCGAATTTCTCCATCCTTTAACATGTTTTGGCGGCAACACAACCACCTAACCTTTGTGCACATCGTTGTCTACCAACCCAAGTTCACCACAGGATCAACATAGCCCAGCTTTAACCAACACTTTTTCGCCTTTTTTCACAACAGATCTCCAGTTACTTTCTAGTTCACCTTTATCTCTCCCCATATATTTTTATTTTCATTTTCATTTCAGCCTCGTGTTACACTTTGCACCTCCTAATACCATGTCACCCTCACAACACCCCCACAACGACCCCACTAAGTTTTATTTACATTCCCTCCGCAAACATGCCTTCACCCTAGCCAGATTACGCTCGCATATTTTATTTTCTCAGGCTTGTCTGACGTTTGGCATTACCCCCAAAGGCCTCACACTTAAAGTTCCCATCTCTGGCTGCAACCCTTCTTTCCATCAGTCCCTATACCAGTTCCAAACTGAACAATCCATTGCCCTCACCCACATAATCCTTCACCTACACATCAAGTCAGCCAATGAACACACCCGTCAACTCCTATCCTTAATAAAAGTCCTCAATCTTTCCTCTCCCACATCCACACCGGCTGTTCAGAGCATCCTCCTACAGGCCAGCCGCAAATTTGAACAGCATGCCACCCTTCACCTCAAAAAACTATCCAATCTCCTGGTTTCCCACCTCTGGAAAGGCAACTCACTCACCTTTCACAACCTTTCCAGCAAACCTTCTCTCATTGCAAAAAAAAAAAACCAGTCTCTCCCATCTACTCCATCTCCCACTTCCAGCTCCACTCCCCCCAAAACCTCAAAATTCTAATCAACACAAACTGGAACCACAAAACCCTAATTCAGTAGTTAACCTTTCCTCCAAACCTCTCTCCCAATCCGAAACCTCTGTCCTATCCAAAGGCCTCACCTTCAGCCCCACTCCCAGATTCAACCAAACAGCCCTCATCAAAGATTTACTGTCCTACACTCGTACTCTCTGCTGGAAATATCACTTTGGCACGAAGAAAAATGATCCTAATCCTACTCCTAATGGTCCAACTCCCCAAGACACTATCCAAATTGAACCCTGCCTGGAACAGTTCCGTCCTCCGTCACAGCGGGACCCACCTCCTCTTCCTCAAAATCACCCTCTCCAAACCTTCCAGGAATTTCTGACTTCCAGCCTTGCCTCTCAGTCCTTCTTAAAAAACCTTAATCCTACTCCCAACATCACCACTGCTGAAGCCCAGGCTATCCGTGATCTGAAGGCTGACCAATCCATCGTCATTCTTCCGGCGGACAAGGGTTCCACGACTGTGGTACTTGATCGTCAGGAGTATGTGGCTGAGGGACTACGTCAGCTTTCAGACAACACCACATACAAAGTTTGCCAAGGTAATCCCATTCCTGATGTCCAGGTGGAGCTTCAAGGAATCTTCAGAACCTTAGGCCCCCTACAAAACCTCCTGACCCCACCGACACCCCGCACCCCTACCTATTACCTTCTGCCTAAAATTCACAAACCCAATCATCCCGGCCGCCCCATTGTAGCTGGTTACCAAGCCCCCACAGAACGTATCTCTGCCTACATAGATCAACACCTTCAACCCATTACATGCAGTCTCCCATCCTTCATCAAAGACACCAACCACTTTCTCGAACACCTGGAATCCTTACCCGATCTGTTACCCCCGGAAACCATCCTTGTAACCATTGACGCCACTTCCTTATACACAAATATCCCGCACGTCCAGGGCCTCGCTGCGATGGAGCACTTCCTTTCACGCCGATCACCTGCCACCCTACCTAAAACCTCTTTCCTCACTACCTAGCCAGCTTCATCCTGACCCACAACTTCTTCACTTTTGAAGGTCAGACATACCAACAATTAAAGGGAACAGCCATGGGTACCAGGATGACCCCTCGTACGCCAACCTATTCATGGGTCGTTTAGAGGAAGCCTTCTTGGTTACCCAGGCCTGCCAACCCAAAGTTTGGCACAGATTTATTGATGACATCTTCAAGATCTGGACTCACAGTGAAGAAGAACTCCAGATTTTCCTCTCCAACCTCAGCTCCTTTGGTTCCATCAGATTCACCTGGTCCTACTCCAAATCCCATGCCACTTTCCTTGACGTTGACCTCCACCTGTCCAGTGGCCAGCTTCACACGTCCGTCCACATCAAATCCACCAACAAGCAACAGTACCTCTATTATGACAGCTGCCACCCATTCCACATCAAACGGTCCCTTCCCTACAGCCTAGGTCTTCGTGGCAAACGAATCTGCTCCAGTCCGGAATCCCTGAACCATTACACCAACAACCTGACAACAGCTTTCACATCCCGCAACTACCCTCCCGACCTGGTAAAGAAGCAAATAACCAGAGCCACTTCGTCATCCTCTCAAACCCAGAACCTCCCACAGAAGAACCACAAAAGTGCCCCACTTGTGACAGGATACTTTCCGGGACTGGATCAGACTCTGAATGTGGCTCTCCAGCAGGGATACGACTTCTTCAAATCCTGCCCTGAAATGCGATCCATCCTTCGTGAAATCCTCCCCACTCCACCAAGAGTGTCTTTCCGCTGTCCACCTAACCTTCGTAACCTCTTAGTTCATCCCTATGAAATCCCCAAACCACCTTCCCTACCCTCTGGCTCCTACCCTTGTAACTGCCCCCGGTGTAAAACCTGTCCCATGCACCCTCCCACCACCACCTACTCCAGTCCTGTAACCCGGAAAGTGTACACGATCAAAGGCAGAGCCACGTGTGAAAGCACCCACATGATTTACCAACTGACCTGCCTACACTGTGACGCATTCTATGTGGGAATGACCAGCAACAAACTGTCCATTCGCATGAATGGACACAGGCAGACAGTGTTTGTTGGTAATGAGGATCACCCTGTGGCTAAACATGCCTTGGTGCACGGCCAGCACATCTTGGCACAGTGTTACACCGTCCAGGTTATCTGGATACTTCCCACTAACACCAACCTATCCGAACTCCGGAGATGGGAACTTGCTCCTCAATATATCCTCTCTTCCCGTTATCCACCAGGCCTCAATCTCCACTAATTTCAAGTTGCCGCCACTCATACCTCATCTGTCATTCAACAACATCTTTGCCTCTGCACTTCCGCCTCGGCTGACATCTTTGCCCAAACTCTTTGCCTTTGAATATGTCTGCTTGTGTCTGTATATGTGTGGATGGATATGCGTGTGTGCGAGTGTATACCCGTCCTTTTTTCCCCCTAATGTAAGTCTTTCCACTCCCGGGATTGGAATGACTCCTTACCCTCTCCCTTAAAACCCACATCCTTTCGTCTTTCCCTCTTTCCTGACGAAGCATATATACATATATCTGTGTGTGTGTGTGTGTGTGTTCAGATTTCTTGTTTGATATTTTTAAATCCAATATGTGATACTCTTAATTTTTTCACTTTCTATAATGATATTAATTTCTTGATGTAAACTGTTGAATTGTGAATGCATGATGTTACTCTCTTCTATTATGCTGTCAAACAGGATTAATATATCATCTACATGTCTGTAGTAATAAAGGATTTTTTTTGGCTATTTGACTGAACTTCTTAAATAAAATTTGCTTCTGAAGTGTTAACAAAAAAATCAGCTCATGTACCTGCTAGGCACAAACCCATCGCTACCACATCTTCTGGGTGATATATTTTGTTCCAGAATGAGAAGTAATTGTAGGCAGTGATTAATTGTAGGAGTTCTGTTATTTCATAAACCTCTGCTTCAGTGATTTTGTTATGTTGGAGAAGGTTGTTTTCAGTGATTTCTATAGTATCTTACTGGAATGTTTGTATTCATGTTAGGTGTATCACGTGATAGTCTTCTGTTTTCTGCTGTTTATGTATTTTTAATTTTGTTGATAATATCGTAACAACTTTTTTTAGTGTGTTCTTTGTCAGATGTGTAATGTTCCTTGAGGAGTGCATTCAGTTTTATTTTCTTACTAAGTGCATGTGGTGTGCTATTAACCATGTTAACAACTGTATGAATCGGGACTTGTTGTTTATGTATCTTGGGCTAGGCATGCAGCGATGGTGGTGTTGATTTCATTATTATGGAATATCTTAAGCCATTTTCTGTGAATATGAAGTAACATCTTTCTAGTGTTTTCTTTGACTGAGCATTAAATTTGTTAGTTGGGTCCCATAGATAGCTTTAATATTATTTTATTCGACAGTTTCTATTGTAATATTCTTCTAGCATAATTGACAATGTATTGGCTTTATATGGTTTTACACTGTGATTGCACAATGTTTTTAAAGCTTGTTATTAATTTGACAATTTTATTACTGTCCTTCATTTGTAAATTGATCCTACTGTCTCGTTTTACTTGTGTTTGTACTAATTTTGCAAGGAATGTTGTTTTTTCATTATATGGCAACTGGGATCCAGCACTACAGTTAGTGTTTGCAATATTGTTTTTAATCATACTGTTCCCAATATGTGGTTGTTTGTTAAATTTGAGGCCTCTGTTTAGTATGTTCATTTTTGTGGGCGTGAACATTATGTTGGTCAGATTTTCTACCTTCTGGAGGGATTTAAAGTTACTCGGCACATGATATTTTTTTCGTTGAATGTATAATCGCATCACATCAAATCATGTTATCTGTTTACCGATGCACTGTCAGCTAGGGATATGTGCTCACAATATTGTGTGTGCACAATATGCCACAGTTCAGGTAGGGATATACATTTTTGCAAATTTGGTACTTTTCGACATTTCAAGTCTAGTAATGTGTCATAGCAGCTGAAATTTTGACAGTGTCTTTCTTTTGGTGTATTCTTCTTGT
The DNA here is from genome assembly GCF_023864345.2 of Schistocerca serialis cubense. Taxonomy (NCBI): domain Eukaryota; kingdom Metazoa; phylum Arthropoda; class Insecta; order Orthoptera; family Acrididae; genus Schistocerca; species Schistocerca serialis. The sequence continues at coordinate 343,417,997 of NC_064646.1, forward strand.
ATAAAGAATCTCAGGCCATGTTTTTACATGTCTGATTGGACCATTCCCTTGTGAGTACTGATTCTGAACCTACCCTCATTTGGCAAGAGGTGGGGAGATACAATGCACCCAGGAACATTGTCGAACCTGATCATTTAGATCGTCCAGATGTGCGTTATGGTGTGGGGAAACAATGTTGCATGGATGTACTGACCTCAAAGTCTTTCAACATGGTAATATCACTGGGAACAATTGACAGGAATGGGAGAAAGAAATACAGTAGAAGAAGAATGGGTAGCTTTGAGGGATGAAATAGTGAAGGCAGCAGAGGATCAAGTAGGTAAAAAGACAAGGGCTAGTAGAAATCCATGGGTAACAGAAGAGATACTGAATTTAATTGATGAAAGGAGAAAATACAAAAATGCAGTAAATGAAGCAGGCAAAAAGGAATACAAACATCTCAAAAATGAGATCGACAGGAAATGCAAAATGGCTATGCAGGGATGGCTAGAGGACAAATGTAAGGATGTAGAGGCTTATCTCACTAGGGGTAAGATAGATACTGCCTACAGGAAAATTAAAGAGACCTTTGGAGAAAAGAGAACCACTTTGCATGAATGTCAAGAGCTCAGATGGAATCCCAGTTCTAAGCAAAGAAGGGAAAGCAGAAAGGCGGAAGGAGTATATAGAGGGTCTATACAGGGGCGATGTTCTTGAGGACAATATTATGGAAATGGAAGAGGATGTAGATGAAGACAAAATGGGAGATACAATACTGCGTGTAGAGTTTGACAGAGCACTGAGAGACCTAAGTCGAAACAAGGCCCTGGGAGTTGACAACATACCATTAGAACTACTGATAGCCTTGGGAGAGCCAGTCCTGACAAAACTCTACCATCTGGTGAGCAAGATGTACGAAACAGGCGAAATACCCTCATACTTCAAGAAGAATAAAATAATTCCAATCCCAAAGAAAGCAGGTGTTGACAGATGTGAAAATTACCGAACTATCAGTTTAATAAATCACAGCTGCAAAATACTAACGCGAATTCTTTACAGCCAAATGGAAAAACTGGTAGAAGCCGACCTCGGGGAAGATCAGTTTGGATTCCGTAGAAATGTTGGGAACACGTGAGGCAATACTGACCCTACGACTTATCTTAGTAGAAAGATTAAGGATAGGCAAACCTACATTTCTAGCATTTGTAGACTTAGAGAAAGCTTTTGACAATGTTTACTGGAATACCCGTTTCAAATTCAAGAAAAGTTCGGAGTAGGTATTAAAATCCATGGAGAAGAAATAAAAACTTTGAGGCTTGCCAATGACATTGTAATTCTATCAGAGACAGCAAAGGACCTGGAAGAGCAGTTGAACGGAATGGACAGTGTCTTGAAAGGAGGGTATAAGATGAACATCAACAAAAGCAAAACGAGGATAATGGAATGTAGTCGAATTAAGTCGGGTGATGCTGCTGCGGGAATTAGATTAGGAAATGAGACACTTAAAGTAGTAAAGGAGTTTTGCTATTTGGGGAGCAACATAACTGATGATGGTCGAAGTAGAGAGGATATAAAATGTAGACTGGCAATGGCAAGGAAAGCGTTTCTGAAGATGAGAAATTTGTTAACATCGAGTATAGATTTAAGTGTCAGGAAGTCGTTTCTGAAAGTATTTGTATGGAGTGTAGCCAAGATTAGATGGGTAGATCACATAACTAATGAGGAGGTATTGAATAGAATTGGGGAGAAGAGCAGTTTGTGGCACAACTTGACTAGAAGAAGGAATTGGTTGGTAGGACATGTTCTGAGGCATCAAGGGATCACCAATTTAGTACTGGAGGGCAGGGTGGAGGGTAAAAATCGTAGAGGGAGACCAAGAGATGAATACAGTAAGCAGATTCAGAAGGATGTAGGCTGCAGTAGGTACTGGGAGATGAAGAAGCTTACACAGGATAGAGTAGCATGGAGAGCTGCATCAAACCAGTCTCAGGACTGAAGACCACCACAACAACAATATCACTGGTCATCCTTGTTAATGACAGTGTACTCCTTCCCCTGTGAGTCTTTTCAGACACTGACTTTATTTGTATTGATAACAGTGTGCGACCACATCGAACTGCACAGGTCGAGCAGCTCTTGGAACGAGAGAATAGTCAGCGGATGGACTGGTATGCTCGATCCCCCGAATTGAATCAAGCACATGTAACATGCATTGGGGAGATATATTGCAGCACCAACAACCATCCAACAGTTGTTGACCAAGTTTATGGAGAAATGGAATGCTCTACCGTAAGAACTGCTTACCAACTTTATGGTCAGCATGGGAGCACACTGTGTAGCATGCACTACCATTTGTGGTGATCACAAAACTGATTAAGAACTATGTCCATCTTACGTAATGTCCAGGAGACTATCATAAATGGCACTGACTTCAGTGTAATTACTGTTTTTGAATAAAAGCGTAGTTTCTGTTCATCTCAGTGTGTGCTTCCTGTTATTTTCTGTATTATACCGTATCAGACCTTCATATATATGGTGCCAAGTTGTACTGAGCTGTTATTTGGCAGTTATGCACAATGTGAAAGTAACTTTCCATTTTGCTCATCATTGTTGTATGGATTTAAGTGCAGGTAAATATTTTATGTTAAACAAACCATTATTGAACAGAGAAAAAATAGCATTAAGGGATTTTTTTTATATTATTAGTACACTTGCTGCTAGTCAGTATCCAGGAAGTGTCCCAGCTTTGATACTGAACTGAAATGTCTGTTGGGCTGATGGAGTTTTGGGGAGGGGTGGTTTCAGTTGCCACTTATTGTTTATGTCCATTACTCTGCACTCTGTGCAAGAAGGAAATGCTAAAGATGTGATCAACTCCCCTATTGTATATGTTTGGCTGCAATCTTTTATGTGGACACGACTCTTACAGATGTGTATTGTGGGTAGCCACAGCCCTGGCCCAATATTAACACTATACTGGGACATCAAATGTAAGTATCAGACATCAACTCAACTCACCAGGCTGTTTACAATGAAGCCTCACAGTCTTCACAGTATCAGGGTACACCAGCATTGCCGATACACAGCTTGCAGATCAGAGTAAACAACACTGCAGTCGCAGGCACTGCTTTCCTACACAAAATCACATGTCCACTAAACGCCATATCAGTATCCATCCGTTGGTTGGAATTAGACCACTGCCTTGCCATTCTGTAGTCAGTGCACTCTTCAGGCTCGACACAGGCCCATCAAACGAAGTCATTGCCATCGCCATAGTCACCTGCCATTGAAAGCTCTCTGCACAGCTGGCCTCGAGTACCATGCTCCGTTGGATCTGCCTTGGCCACTGCCAAGCTCATTGTTGAGGACTTTGTCTCAACTGTCCCCAAACCCAACGCCTGCTTGGAAGCTATCATTAATCATAAAAATGCAATCAATCTGAAACTTCCTGGCAGGTTAAAACTGTGCGCCCGACCGAGACTCGAACTCGGGACCTTTGCCTTTCGCGGGCAAGTGCTCTACCAACTGAGCTACTGAAGCACAACTCACGCTCGGTACTCACAGCTTTACTTCTGCCAGTACCTCGTCTCCTACCTTCCAAACTGGCAGAAGTAAAGCTGTGAGTACCGGGCGTGAGTCGTGCTTCGGTAGCTCAGTTGGTAGAGCACTTGCCCGCAAAAGGCAAAGGTCCTGAGTTCGAGTCTCAGTCGGGCACACAGTTTTAATCTGCCAGGAAGTTTCATATCAGCGCACACTCCGCTGCAGAGTGAAAATCTCATTCTGCAATCAATCTGCTCTTCACCAACTATGGCTCTTGTCATTGTGAGCCATTCCAGGCAACATCAGGAATTGACCTTTCAGTTTATAATCAAGTAGTGTCAACACTTGGTGGCCGAGCGGTTCTAGTCGCTTCAGTCCAGAACCGCGCGACTGCTCCGGTCGCAGGTTCGAATCCTGCCTCGGGCATGAATGAATGTGTGTGATGTCCTTAGGTTAGTTAGGTTTAAGTAGTTCTAAGTTCTAGGGGACTGATGACCTCAGATGTTAAGTCCCATAGTGCTCAGAGCCAGAAACCGTGTATTGAGTTCTTTTTCTCAGTTAATAAACAAACAGCTGCTACCTGTGCATTTCAGCTGGCACCTTTCACACTCCTTGGCCACAGGCACCAAATCCCTCTGGTCCCTACTGTGACAGGTTGGCTGATGTGTGGTACTGTAGGTGCAACCCCACTTGATGGGTACCTGTGGTAAGGCATGGCTGATACAGTTTGTGAGGAGGGGCACAATTTTTTGAGTCATTGCAGGGGAAACTGCCTGGATGAGTGTCCTCAGTCTTGAGCCTATATTTTGCGAATTAAAAGTTTACATCTGCTCAAAATAAGCGTAAAATACTAAATTTAAAAAAAAATAGTTGTGATTCACCATATTATTTGGGCTTATATATTTCACATCAGGACTCTGAAGTTTTTTGTTCTTGTAATATGTTTTCAGGGATTCATTTCATGGATTTTATTTATAAACTGACTACTTAAATACAGAGGTACCACAAAACATTTTATTATTACATCTGAAAATACAATTTGAAACTTTGTCACACCAGGGGACTTCTTAAACTTAAGTCGCATATTATTATAGCAGTAACATTTACTGAATACTGCAGTACACCTCAAAGTGATGGAGATAGTTGCAACTATTTTTCAACATAGTAACCAAATCCTAGTAAACAATCATCATAACATTCTACCAATTGTTCAATCCTCGACGATAGAAATCTGCTCCTCAGTCTTGTAGTCAAGAATATCTGTGTGAATCTCTTCATCACTGGAAACTGTGATTGGTGCAAATATGTTCCTCATTTGTCTGTACATTGTGGCCTGTGGTTGTTGACGACAGCCTTCTTGGCGACCATCAACACTCCCTTTGTCCCCCCAGGGGACTCGCAACTCTTTGGCGGGTTCGTGCTTTGCTACCAAAGAGCCCCAGCCTTTGCTGCAACTTCTCCTTTCTGTGCTGCATGTCTATCCTCTTGCTATTCTTTTTCCTCTCGCTTGTGGAGCGTGGTTGGGATGTTTTTGGGAATCTTCCACGATGTTTTTCGTTCCATATTCCTTTCTTCATTCACCTGCACCTATCCTTCCTCCACTTTGGCGTTTGAGGCTCCTCCTTGTGCAGTCCTGAAGGCTGGGCCACACGTCTGATATTTAACAGGTGACTAGTTAACACCTAATTCCCAGTCCCAGCCAACAGTTAGGGCTCTCACGTACCTCCTGGTACAGGCCAGGCCCAGGGAGGGATGATAGCAGCTCGGGCTACCTTCTTAAATTGCCAATTGGTCCCTATGTCAGGTGTTCGGGAGCTGTGACCTGAGGCGTGAACAATCACCTAAGGCGTGTGTGCCCCCTTGTGATGGGGCCCCCAGTTAGAAGAAGCACGCTATCAGAGATGCTGGCAGTCGTGGGGAATTTCCTCACAATGAGCCAATCATCATCTTTGCAGACCACGTGTACCAAACGTAAACAGAATGAAGCTCTTGATTCAAAGACCCTCCCAGCTGCACCACAGTTCCTAATGGTTTACATACTGAAGACAGTCAGCCCTTCACAACGGTAAATCCGTTTATTAATCATAAATGTGTTGCAGCAATTGCCGGCCCTGTGAAGTCCTGCTCTCATTTACAGAATGGCACTTTGCTTTTGGAGACTACTTCCGATTCTCAAGCACAATAACTGCTTGCCGCTTTGCTTCTCCATGGCTATCCTGTTTGTGTCGAGGCCCATAGAACTATGAATTCTTCCCGTGGTGTTATTTTCATTAGGCATCTCGATGGTGTCACTGACACAGAAATTCAAACACATCTCTCTGGTCAAGGTGTCATTGCCGTCCATCGGGCGATGAAAAAGGTAAATGCCTTCTTAGTGCCCACTCACACTCATTTTCTCACCTTTGATAGAGTGGTGCTTCCGTCCAATATGAAAGCAGGCTATGAAGTTACCACCGTCCGACCATAAATTCCGAACGTGATGTGCTGCTACCAGTGTCATCTGTAATGTCTTGTTGAGACCCGGCCAAATGTGTAAGGATGTGCCTGAGGGCGATTGTCCGCCTCCTCCCCACTGTATCAACTGCAGTGGTGGCCATGCTGCTGCCCCTCTAGATTGTCCCATGTATTTCGAAGAGTGGGCCATCCAGGAGATCTAGGTAAAGGAAAAAGTACCTTACCCGGTTGCTCATAAGTTATTGGCTAGTCACAAACTCTGTGTTCTACCACCTGGCACTCGCAGTGCTGTTCTTGCTACATCTTGCTGCGTGAAGGATATGGCCACTCAGACATGCAACCTCAAATTTAGCTCTGGGGTTGTGAAATTGCTCAGTGTCATGATAGCATCGCCATCGCCTCGCCCAGTAGTGCAACAAGCCATTAAACTCTCGCCTCATGGGGCGAAATAACCAGCTACACTACCAGGCGGCCAGAAAGGACAGAAGGAATACTCCCTCCAGCCAACCAACAACTGAGTCTTCCTCTGCTAACCGGAACGGCTCGATGTAGTCCAGCAAAGGCAAATGGTATTCTTCTTCACAGACTCGAAGATCCTCTTCAACAGTGTAACCATGTGATATGCATGCCTGGCTGGCCTCCATGTTGCTGGTGCACGCCACCAACTGTTCTTCTGTGCTGGACTCCGAAGGTCAACAGCAGAACAAAGCCGACGCTTCTGTGGACCTCGTGGAGCAGGATCCTTCTGCCTCTGTGCCCTGTAGCAGCAAGTCTTCACAGGCTGGCACTTGGCAGCCGCCTAGGTGACACCCCTTCATTTTTTCCTCATCATGACTCTTCTCCAATGGAATGGTCATGACCTTCAACCCCCGCGTTCTTAAACATCGTCCTACGATGGCAAACTGCATTCTTTATAAACAGTTGCCTGCATAGTGTCGTCGTTTTCTTTGGGATAGCAAAAAAATTAGCTGGATTTCATTCACTTGTTCTTTTAAGAGTTCCACTCCCTCTTCTATCACGTGGTCCAACCTCTGACGGCTCTCTAGGACCAAGATCCATCCCCAATTTCCGACCTGACAGGAGCAGACGATGTCATAGTGTCTCCATCACCTTGGGTCTCCATTTTGCAGAGATTTTGAGCTCCTCCCAGTGTCACCCTGCCTTTCTCCGTTGGAAACAAGTGGAGGAGGCTCAGGCGATACCCTTTTCTTCTCAGAATTGTGAGTGCTACAATGCCGCTTTTACTATGAGGGAGCTAGAGCATGCTCTCACTATATCCCAATCCTCCACCCCAGGGCCAGACTATGTTCACATTCAGATGTTGCAGCACCTTTGTCTTGAGGGCGAACACTTTCTGCTTCATATGTACAACCACATCTAAGCAAAGGGCACGTTTCCCACATGCTGGCGTGAAGCCATACTCATACCTAAGTTCAGTAAGGGCAAATACCTTCCTTCCAGCTACCGCCCCCATTTCTCTCACCCGTTGTGTTTGAAAGTTGATGGAATGTATGATTAATGTGTGGCTGGTATGGTGGCTCGAGTCTTGCAGTTCACTAACAACTGCACAGTGTGCATTTCGAGAGTGCCTTTCTGCAATTGACCATCTCATTACTTGATCCACCGAAGTCATGAATGGTTTTCTGTGGGAATTCCAGACTGTAGCTGTGTTTTTCGATTTGGAGAATGCATATTACACCTGCTAGAGGACTGGTGTCTACGCTCTGTACATGTGGGACTTCTGTGGCCACATGCCCCCTGAGGAATTTTTAAAACACCGAGTTTTTAAGGTACATGTGGGTTCTGCCTTGCAGACACTTTTATCCAAGAAAACGGTGTGCCTCGGGGTTCCGTCCTGAATAACATCCTCTTTGCTATCGCCATTAACCCTATAATGGGCTGTCTCCTGCCGGACATTTTCGGCTCCCTTTTCGTTGACGATTTCGCCATCTATTGAAGTTCTCCATGCTCCTGTCTCATTGAGCGGCGTCTTCAGCGATGTCTCGATCGTTTTTACTAATGGAGCATCGAAAATGACTTTCGTTTTTCCTCTGACAAAACCTTTGTATATGAATTTCTGGCGGCGCAATTGGTTTCTGCCACCATCTTTACATTTTGGGCCTGTCGCTCTTCTGTTCATTGAAACTATGAAATTCCTGGGGCTCCTGATCGATAGGAAACTTTGTTGGCCCTCCCACATGTCTTACCTGGCAGCCTGCTGTATGCGGTTTCCGATGTCCTGTGTGTCCTCATTGGTACTTCCTGGGGAGCAGATCGCTGCACCCTCGTCCGTTTGTACCGGTCCCTTTATTGCTCGATACTAGACTATGGGTGCATTGTTTATGCATCTGCATGTCTGTCCGTCTTACGCCATCTCAATACTATTCACGATCATGGCATCTGTTTTCCACTGTCACCTAGCCCAGTTGAGGGTCTGTATCAGAAGCTACTGAACAACTGCTGTCCTACCGCTATGCCGTTTGTCTTCCATGCGTGGCCACCCATCCTATGGCTCCTTCTTCATTGACTTCTTTGATCACCAGTATGAGGTGCGTCCCTCTTCTCTGTTACCGCCTGGAGTTAGCTTTTGGCTCTTACTCCAGCAGATTAACTTCATGCTCCCTCCAACTTTTCCAGCGGGTGTGAACCCTTCACCCCTTGGCTTCGTGTGGCAGCCCATGTTCAGCTTGGCCTTCATTCGCTTCCGAAGGACACTACTCCAGCCTTACTCTAACGTCTCCAGTTTGATAGTCTTTGCATGGAACTTCATGATAGTACCTTAGTGTGCACTGATGGCTCTTACTTACTGTGGTGTCGGATGTGTCTTCGTCATTGGCGCCGACGTTTTTCGTTATCGGCTATCGGCAGACTGCTCAGTATTTACAGCAGAGCTCTTTGCTCTGTGTCAGGCCACGCAGTACATCTGGCTTTTCAATGTCACCTCGGTGCCCTTCAAAGCTTCTATGTGCTGTACACCATCCATCCCATATTGCAGCGGGTCCAGGAAAGCTGTCACTTGCTCACTTTTGATGGAGCCACTGTGATTTTTATGTGGATTCCTGGTCAAGTCGGTCTGACAGGAAACAAGGCTGCTGACGCTGTTGTAAAGGCTCAGGTCCTTGTACCTCAGCCCACTATTTCTTACATTCCCTCTGATGATCTCTCTGTTGCCGTCTGTCAGGTGGTGGTGTCATTTTAGCATCCCCACTGGACCTCCCTTCACGGGAATAAGCTCGGTGTTATTAAGCCTCTCCCAGTGGCTTGGACGACTCCTCTGGGCCCTCCTGCCGCGAGGAGCTCATTTTAACTAGGTTGCACATTGGGCACTGCATTTTTAGCCATCGCCATTTGTTAATTGCTGTTCCCCCACCACTTTGTGCACATTGTGCCCTACTTTTAACTGTCCGCCATTTCCTGGCTGAATGCTCTTTTTCAACCGTTTACTTTCCTGTTTGGAGTCTGAGCTATCGGGCATTTTAACGACCGACGTGCGGGATGTCAACAACGTTTTACTTTTTATCTGTCGTAGCAATATGGCGGAGGCCATTTAATTTTTGCTTCTGAACCTCTGTTGCCTCTGTGGCGTATTTTGTGAACCTTTCTTCACTTCCCTGTTTTTAGCTGTCTTATCTTCCTTCGATTGGGATTGACGTATAGTCGTTTGTAACTCTTCTTTTCATGTTTCACCATTTTGACAGGAGTGCGTATGACTTTAGTCGTTTTTGCACTGTAAAACAAAACAAACAAACCACTCACATTGTGTGGCCTTGGTCAAACTGTGGGCACCGTTTCACTATGGCTGGATGTAGCATTGCAATTGTTTCATATACCGTCAGACTTTCACACATGCTGTGATGCACCAGTTATCTGTTCCACAGTATAAATTGTCTGTAGGACACCTTGACCATATAGTCCCTTCTGACAATATGCCACTCTTGAATAATGATCTTAGTGTGGGGCGACACTTGTAACATATTTTTTGGAGTCCACACATATATGGTCCCTTCTGTTATTTTTTATGGAATTGAAAAAAACAGTTAATTTTTTCCTGTGGTATGAAGATATGCAGGGCGACCCAAACGCTCATTAACATTTGTAAATGTACTAATTCCTGGAATAATGTAGGTAGAGCAGTAAGAGTGACAAAAACTGGAGAACACATGGCACCAGACAGCAACATGCCAGTGATGCCAAATGAAAATCGTATATAAAATGAGCTGTAGTTAGAGAGGAAGTTAGAAGTGCCAGCAGTTCTGACATGTTGATTTTACCAGAAAAGATATTGTTCGTGAAGCTTCGCTAACAGTGCCTTTTCTTCTAAAGTCAAGATGCTTTAATACCAGAAAGAAGAATTTGCTACTGCAGCTTTGTGAACTTATCGCCGTAAGAATAGTATTTAAATGGGAAAAGGTCCTGTGACAAGTGTTACTGTGAAGAAAATGGTCACCAAGTTTGAAGTGACAGGTTGTTCAGACGACTGGCTGCATAGTGGGCGACAAGATGCATGTGTTGCCGCTGCTCGAACAGTTCCGGAAGACATTGAGCCTTTAGCAGCTTCAGCTCTGCAGCGTGAAGTCAGCACTCCTGAAGATGCACTGGCGTTCCATGCGCTACTGTTTGTAGAGCACTAAGGCATACCCTCCAGTGCTATCCATACAAAATCCAGCATCATAATGAACTGTTAGCCACAGATTTTGTGAGACAGAGAGCACTTCCAGTGTGGGCATTTGAAAAATGGGGGAAGACGATAATTGGTTGTGTAACATGTTGCGGACTGATGAAACCCATTTCACACTTGCGCCTGCAGCTGCAGAATTTTGGGGTACCGAAAATCCTAGAACTGTCATGGAAACCCAGTCATATTACGAGGAAGACACGGTGTGGTGTGGATTTAGCACATCAATCGTGTCACCCTTATTCTTCGAGGAAATCTGTCGTGCTGTTTTCAGACTGTCACCATTACACTATGTGATCAAAAGCATCCGGACACCCCGAAAAACGTAAGTTTTTCATAATAGGTGCATTGTGTTGCCATCTACTGCCAGGTACTCCATATCAGCGACCTCAGTAGTCATTATACATTGTGTGAGAGCAGAATGGGGCGCTCCACGGAACTCATGGACTTAAACGTGGTCAGGTGATTGGATGTCACTTATGTCATACGTCTGTACGCCAGATTTCCACACTCCTAAACATCCCTAGGTCCACTGTTTCCGATGTGATAGTGAAGTGGAAACGTGAAAAAACATGTACAGCACAAAATCATACAGGCCAACCTTGTCCGTTGACTGACAGAGACCGCCGACAGTTGAAGAGGGTCGTAATGTGTAATAGGCAGACATCTATCCAGACCATCACACAGGAATTCCAAACTGCGTCAGGATTCATTGCAAGTACTTTGAAAGTTAGGCGGGAGGTGAGAAAACATGGATTTCATGGTCAAGCGGCTACTCATAAACCACACATCACGCTGGTAAATGTCAACGACGCCTCGCTTGGTGTAAGGAGCCTAAACATTGGACGACTGAACAGTGGATCCGATGGCAGGGTGTGGGTACGGCGAATTCCCGGTGAACCTCATCTGCCAGGCGTGTGTAGTGCCAACAGTAAAATTCGAGGACGCTGGTGTTATGGTGTGGTCGTGTTTTTCCTGGAGGGCGCTTGCACCCCTTGTTTTGCGTGGCACCATCACAGCACAGGCCTACATTGCTGTATTAAGTACCTTCTTGCTTCTCACTGTTGAAGAGCAATTCGGGGATGGCGACTGCATCTTTCAAGACGATCGACCACCTGTTCACAATGCGCTGCTTGTGGCGGGGTGGTTTCTCGACAATAACATCCCTGTAATGGACCCCCCTGCACATAGTCCTGACTTGAGTCCTATAGAACACCTTTGGATGTTTTGGAACGCCGTACCAGGCCACACCGACCGACATCGATACCTCTCCTTAGTGCAGCACTCCGTGGAGAATGGATTGCCATTCCGCAAGAAACCTTCCAGCACCTGATTGAACGTATGCCTGCGAGAGTGGAAGCTGTCATCAAGGCTAAGGGTGGGCCAACACCATATTGAATTCCTGCAAGTCGCCATTTCTGTCACGCTTGGCGGTGGCGGCGGCTGAGTGGTAGTCGCCAGGACATCATTTGTGAATGCAGAGTGAGACGCAGCATTATTCTGTGGCGACGAACGCGCGGACAATCTGCTTTACTCTTTGAGTTTTATTAGCATTCTTTGTATTGATTGAGATTTTTCTGTGGATTGGTGTTCGAGGTTAAGGAAATAAAAAGTTATTGCCTCATTACCTTGTTGTCTCTCTTTAGCAGACGGAGATAAGCTGTTGTTGGCTAAATATGCATTGCACAAATGAGGGAACTTATAATTGAAACGAATGTTCTCGATTTTATTCACGATATCAGCTAGATGCATAGTATGGAAAAGTTGTGCTGTTGGTATTGGCACAGGCTTTGGTGTTCTGGGGCGTTTTCACACTGGAAGTCAACCATCTTTGTCATAAAATTCCTCTTATACATCAGATTCCGAAGGTGGCAGGGGTAAAATACAGGGAGCGAAAGGCTATTTACAATTTGTACAGAAACCAGAAGGCAGTTACAAGGGTCGAGGGGCATGAAAGGGAAGCAGTGATTGCGAAGGGAGTGAGACAGGGTTGTGGCCTATCCCCTATGTTATTCAATCTGTATATTGAGCAAGCAGTAAAGGAAACAAAAGAAAAATTCGGAGTAGGAATTAAAACCCATGGAGAAGAAATAAAAACTTTGAGGTTTGCCGACGACATTGTAATTCAGTCAGAGAAAGCAAAGGACCTGGAAGAGCAGCTGAACGGAATGGACAATGTCTTGAAAGAAGGATATAATATGAACATCAACAAAAGCAAAACGAGGATAATGGAATGTAGTCGAATTAAACCAGGTGATGCTGCAGGAATTAGATTAGGAAATGAGATGCTTAAAGTAGTAAATGAGTTTTGCTATTTGGGGAGCAAAATAACTGATGATGGTCGAAGTAGAGAGGATATAAAATGTAGACTGGCAATGGGAAGGAAAGCGTTTCTGAAGAAGAGAAATTTGTTAACATCGAGTATAGATTTAAGTATCAGGAAGTCGTTTTTGAAAGTATTTATATGGAATTGAAACGTGGATGATAAATAGTTTAGACAAGAAGAGAATAGAAGCTTTCGAAATGTGGGGCTACAGAAGAATGCTGAAGATTAGATGGATAGATCACATAACTAATGAGGAGGTATTGAATAGAATCGGAGAAAAGAGAAATTTGTGGCACAACTTGACTAGAAGAAGGGATTGGTTGGTAGAACATATTCTGAGGCATCAAGGGATCACCAATTGAGTATTGGAGGGCAACGTGGAGGTTAAAAATCGTAGAGGGAGACCAAGAGATGAATACACTAAATAAATTCAGAAGGATGTAGGTTGTAGTAGGTACTGGGAGATGAAGAAGCTTGACAGGATAGAGTAGCATTGAGAGCTGCATCAAACCAGTCTCTGGACTGAAGACCACAACAACAACATCAATTTCTTCACCCTCTTCTTCCTCTTGTATTTATCTTGTGATCGTGGAAATATAAGTCGTTGCTGAATGTAAACCGAAAAAAAGTTTTGCAGTATTGTTGTGAAGAGATAAACAACCACTTATTTGATAGCATAGGATATATTACCATATCACAGCATATTGTACACACATTATAGTTGAAATTACTGAAAGCAAGCCGAAATTACTTTTATTTTCCAGTCATTTTAATATTGTGATAAACAGCGTTCTTCAAACAGATTCTGACACCTGCCGGGAGCTTGCAGAAACGGAAAGAATGGTTGAAAGAAAGCACATTGTCACCCCGTTTACATGGGTTTCCCAAAACCGAATTTCGTATACCGGATTTCCAGTACCGCTTCTGGATGGTCATGTAAATACTTCAAAATCGATTCTGGGAATGCGCTTCTGGTTGCCGGTTTTCCAATTCCGCAATCGATTTTCGCTCTCATGTAAACACAACCGGTATTGAAACCTTCATGGGCTCTCAGGTTTCATTGGTTTTTAAAAATTTTCGGTGAATGTGGTCGGAATGACTCTTTGTGCAGTGAAGGATAAGTAGGAATATTAGACTGAAGATATTTACAGATCGTCTTATTGAAGAGAAATAGCGATTGCGCTGACTAAATCATAAACTACATCAGCTGCTTTCCAGTCGCCATATTGAACTGGGCTAGCAAATCCGCTTCAGACTTAACGTGTAAACACGACAGCGAAAAACAGTTTCCGGAATTTGGTTTTCGTCTTTCGGAAGCTGTGTCGCATGTAAACATAGTGGAGCTGGTAAGTACTAAGGCTCGTCTCAATGTCTTGTAGAACACGGTCTTCCAAATCTGGTGTACACACAGTCCGCCGCCTCCCTGCACGTTCGTTTGTCTGAAAGGACCCATGATCTCAAAAACGCCCAAAATGGGCTTGAAATGTGTGGTGTGGTTGTTCTGTGAGGGTATTTCTTTTGGTATAGCAGTGCTGCCTCTCGACCGTTCCCATCGGTTTGGCCAAGACCACCTACAATAAATCAGACCTTAAGGCAGATATCGATAGTTGACAATATGGCGGCAATCGTGGGGGAAACAAACCAGCGTGCTTGTGTTTCCATAACGCATGTGTGTAACAATGTATACGTGACGTTCAAGAGAAGTGAAAGCATTTATTACTAGCTGTTATTTATGCTATATGCTGTGAATGTCGTCACAAGTGCTACGCTAGTATTTATTTTCTATATTCTGTAGTAAGTTCTGCATAATTTAAAGTGTAAACTGTTCTTGCGATGGGTCGTAGTTGTTGTGTACCAGGATGTAAATCCAATTACGGCAAAACATACGATACCTCAACATTTAAGTTTCCCAAGGAAACAGCATTGAGAAACAAATGGATTAAACTAATTCATAGAGATAATTTTGAAGTGTACGATAAAGCTGTGGTGTGCATTAAGCATTTTGAACCTAAGTTTGTGGTTAGGGAAGACATTTTTCCTGTGGAAAATAGTGAACCAATACATGTGCCACGAAAAATACCAAAAGTAACAAATGATGCAATTCCAACCATCTTTCCTAATCAACCTTCTTATCACACAGTACCAGTTCCTAAGCAAAGGAAGAATCCTGAATATCGTGTTCAACAGCTACTGGAACGTGATGAATGTAGTTTTAGTAAGTGGTGCGAAAATGACAATATACCTGACTTTCAGCATTTTAAAAGCGAAGTGCAGAAAAGGAATGTTTGTCCATTTACAATTTTAGTAAAGGATGACTACATATCTTTCATTAAATTAAAGGATGATTCAGTCAGTGATGTGCCATTAGTTTCAGTGTGCTAAAAGATATCAACTTCCTTGGAAGTAAAAGTGTTTCACAAAAATGTGTGTTTGCCTACGGAAACCTTGAAATGCATACTAAGTCTGGGGAGGAAGAGAACTTGAAATGTGACAAGTGGACGAAATTTGATAATCTGGTGAGTCACCTAAATGGTTTCACAGATAACTCTACTGGCACCATTGACAAGATTATAATTTTAGTCAATGTTCTCAAACAAGCACTAAAAGCTGGTAGTGATTTTGATGCTGAAATAGCACCTAAAATAGAATTTGTTTTGGAGCAATTACAACTCGCAATAACAAAGCAAAGCAGTTATTCTCCTGAGCTTTCGATATGGGCAGCAACCATTTGCTTTTCATTTCCTGGTGCCTACCGTCACTTGAGAAAAACAAATGTATTAACATTACCTCATCCTGTCTATTTAAGGCAGTTTCTATGCAAAATGGGTCCAAATAAACCTTGTATTGGTCCATCACAGGTTGCTTTTTTGAGGGAAAAAAATAAATTTCTTCAGGGAAGTGACAAGGTAATTTCAGTGATGCTAGATGAAGTTTATGTTAATTCAAAATTCTCTTATAAGGCAGGAAAGATACTTGGTGTTGCTGAGAATACTTCAGATACTACAACAGCAGGTACAATGCAGGTTTTCATGGCATCATCTTTACATTCTGATTATAAAGAAGTGATAGCTCTCTTTCCTGTAAAAAATATTAATTCTGATACTCTACTGAAAATGACAATTGATGTATTAAAGTTAATGCATGAGCTGCAGTATGATGTTATATGCCTGGTAACAGATAACCATAGCACTAATAGAAAAATGTATCAGCTTATGTGTGGTGGCACTTTACAGCCGTGTATTACAAATCCAGTCGCTCCATCCAGATTTCTCTTTCTTCTGTTTGACAATGTGCACTTGCTTAAGTGTATCAGAAATAACTGGTTGAATGCAAAAAATGAATCCTTCATAATGCCAAATATTGAGGATACATTTGCTTTCATCAATACCTTTCTACACAGTGATGAAGGGAATGCTGCATGTGAATATACTGTCAGTGAAGCAAAGTTTTCAGATTTGAGGAACCTGTTTCATTCTGAGAAAAATAAACTGTTGAAACTTGCCCCAAAGCTAGTGAGAAAGGCAGTGTATCCAACTTCTATTGAGAGACAGAATGTTACCCTTACTCTCGGTGTTTTTGATTCTAAAAATGTGGCAGCACTAGAAATTTTGAAAAGTCAGGGGATTGAGATTTCTGATGGCACTATTCAGTTTTTGAAATTAATCATTAAATGGTGGACAGTTTCTAATGTACAGCATCCCATGAAAGGCAAATACACATCAGATGATAATTCTAGCCCAATCACTGGACCTACTGACTCCAAACTTGTGTTTGTTGAAAATTTGAAAACATTTCTTGATATCTGGCATGCTTTGCCTACTCATGGAAAATTAACCAATGAAACATATACTGCTTTCTCTCACACACTTGCAGCAACAGTTCAGTTATGCAGATACATTTTTAACACTTACAACTGGTCCTATATTCTTACAGCAAAATTACAAACTGATGCTTTGGAAGCAAGATTTGGAGCTTATAGAAGGCTAAGTGGCTGCACATATAATGTTTCAGTTGAGCAAATCTTGGAATCTGAGAGGAAACTGAAAGTAATAAGTCTACTAAAGCTCAGATCTACTAAACATGGTGAATTTACATTAAATGATTTTGCAGCAAAAGTAAGTTACAGCATAAAAAACCAAAAGTATGAAAATTTGGATAAATTAGAACCTGCTCTAGAGGAACTAGCAAACATTCCTATGATGGATGAAGACTTAAAAGTCTTGGTCTGTATTGCTAGCTACACCAGCAAAACAGTGCTTGAGAAGCTGCAAAAAGGTGGAAAATGTTCAGGCTGTGAAGAAATGTTGCAGACACAGGATGAAATTTTGTTGCAGTGTGAAACCAAAGAACTCCTTTCCTATTTCAACCAACTGAATCGTGGGGGATTGAAGTGTCCTTCTTCTATAACGATTTCCTTGTGTTGTAATATATATAAACTTTTTCAAGTTCTGATTAGCAGCACATATGAACCAGAATTCCTAAAACTTGAAAATCAGAGAGATGCAGTACTTGCCTTAGGAACTGAATTGTGTGAAAATGCCGTTAGTAACCTCAGTGATGTGTGCAAGTGTGGCATTCCTTTAAAGACAATAATCAAGAAAAGTATTAAAGTGCTTTCAAATATTTTTATTAATAATTACACAAAACTGTTGAATGAAAAGTGTGTTTCAAAGGAAATTGTTCGAACACTAGTCAAACAAAAAAGAGGAACTCATGAAGACATTGCAGCAAAAATAACAAAACGCCAAGTGGCCAAGCTGAGCAGCAAATAAATCCAACAGGTACTCAAAATAAAACACTTCTAACACATTACGTAATGACAGTGACTAGAAATAACTGCATATTGTTTAATACAATTTTGTGCTTTAGTTACACGCTTCATTTATTATTGCTATGTAGCTTCTATTGTGCAAATTATTATTAGTGTCCAAATATGCCATTTACATGTGTTTTGTAGTAGTTTTTTGGATTTGATTTTGAGTTGCATCTCATAATTTTACTTCGTCATAGTTCTTATTACGTAATTTGTGGCTTTAGTGACAACTTTTTATTTAAGTTTGAAGATAGAAAAATACATAACAATACATTTCTTACGCAATTTAGAATCTACTTTCCATTTATGAAGTCTGTAAATTATTCGTATTAGGGTAGCGCTGAAATACTTGGCCTAAGACGGCCGCCGTCTTGGTTTCTGTGTTGTGGTCTGATGTAGGTGGTCTTGGCTTGGCCTTACACAAACACATCTTGGCTTGTTCCTGACGTGAATAACGGACTATTCTGCTGCTTACATCACACTGCGTCAATCACACAGCCTACAACACACAACAAACACATGGCAGGTGATCAGAGGAAATGTCATCCGTTAGCTCCATCTACCATGGCAATGATGCATTTCCGGACCCATGTTCATAGGACCTTTTTTCCTTCATTTCCAGTGAGAAATCCATCCTTTCAGTTCGTCGGTTCCACTAATGTTCACCTTGCATATGTAAGATTCGAGAAAAAATCGTTCGACCCCATACAATGTCGGGACTGTGTCCACAGCTCGTGGTCTAGTGGTCATGGTTTCGATTCCCGGCCGGGTCGGGGATTTTCTCCACCCGCGGTCTGGGTTTCTGTGTTGTCCTCATTATCTGATAATTAGGGAAGTGCCGAGAATGGAAAGGGACAGATTTGGAACTTGTATGAACGCTGATGGCCACGATTTTGAGCACCCCACAAACCATCATCATCATCATCATCATCATCACGAGGACTACCTTAGAGAATCTCTTCCGCTTATATGGTCTACATCGGAAATGCAGAACGTGGCCCTGTACTAGTGCAGTATTAGACTCTGTGCGTACTATCGACCTCTGGGTTTAGACATGTAGCTACATAGTCCCATTTGCTATTCCATTCAGACGTCATTTGGAATACTTCGATACTACAGTTTTATGAAAAATTGCTTCACCATAATCAGTTCAAGTTCCAGTGCTTACATTATCATGATCAATCACACTTTGTTCATGTGTATACTTACTGCTCTTGATATTAAGAGACTCCAGTAGTAGGATGCGCATTTCTTATCTCTGAACTGAAATATTCCAAACAGTTTCGTCTGTCCCCATATGCGTTAGCGATTCGAGAGGCTCTCAAATTTGGTCATGCAGGGCTCCAGAAGCTGATAGTGTCACACTCAAAAAACCTATTGCAAACTACTGAAAACCGAAAATCAAACAATAAACTGACTATTAAAAAAATGGTTCAAATGGCTCTGAGCACTATGGGACTTAACTTTTAAGGTCATCAGTCCCCTAGAACTTAGAACTACTTAAACCTAACTAACCTAAGGACATCACAAACATCCATGCCCAAGGCAGGATTCGAACCTGCGACCGTAGCGCTTGTGTGGGTCCAGAAAAAATGGTTCAAATGGCTCTGAGCACTATGGTACTCAACTGCTGAGGTCATTAGTCCCCTAGAACTTAGAACTAGTTAAACCTGACTAACCTAAGGACATCACAAACATCCATGCCCGAGGCAGGATTCGAACCTGCGACCGTAGCGCTTGTGTGGGTCCAGAGTGTAGCGCGTAGAACCGCTCGGCCACCCCGGCCGGCTGACTATTCAAATACTGCAAATTGTACGAGAATGATAAATAAACGAAGAGATGTGAGAATCTCCTTCCTAAGGGCCGCAGCTCATGTAGAAAATTGTTCAGTTGGCGAAAGAGGCCAGTGTTTCATGGCCATGTAATGAACCTTGGTCTATTATCCTCCAAGTTATGGATGCTGCAGCTGGGCGAGTAAGATTGGGCCATAAAGATCAATACTATAGTGCGATTTAACCATTATACTGAAGCGCCAAAGAAACTGGTATAGCCGTGCGTATTCAAATACAGTCTGTAAACAGACAGAATACTGCGCTGCGGTCGATTCCCGCTCACGCCGCGGTGAGTTACGCATAGCTGATTGTCGCTGTTGCTACTCGAGATGTCGGGACGCGGAAGGGGACGCAAAGCTGCTGCCTTGGCGGAGTTGCTGCTCACGCTAGCAGGAACGTCCGGGAAGAAGAAGAGGAACACTGCAGCGCAGTGCTGTCGCTGCCAAAAGCTTGGCCGCGTCGCCAAGCACTGCAGCGGAGCAGCTGCGTGCTTGAAGTGTGCGCAAGCACACGACACACGTGGCTGCAAGAAGCAGAAGGACGCCCCCTGTACCTGCGCCAACTGCGGCGGCGCACACGCGGCCAACGCCCGTTCCTGCGCCTACAGAAGAAACTGGCGCGGACCGGAGAAGAAGACGCAGAAGCAAGTGACCACCACACACGAAGAGGTGGTCACTTGTACAGAAGACGTCGTCACCAGGCGCCTTAACGACGCCGTACAAGAGGCCATGTCCGCCTTCAAATCCTCCATGGCGGAAGAGAGGGCGGCCATGCTGGCGGAACTGGGCGAGGCTCGGCGTCAGATTGCTGTGCTGACGCAGGAGCTTCGATCAGTCAAGGAAGCTTCCGCCACAACAGACACCGCCACCCAGACGACTCCTCCATGTGAGAAGGAGTTCGCGACGGTGGCCACGCAGACCGACGTGCCTGCCGAAGGGGAGGCAACACAGCACAAGACACCGAAGCAGCAGCGCAAGAAGGAGAGTGGGAAGAAGTCCCATTCCTCCCGCTTCCAGACATGTACAGCGCAAGCGCTGTAACGAAGAAGATCGCTGGCTCGCTTCGCGATGGTACCTACCCCCACCACGACAACCCTTATCCCTTCGTTCCACCTAACCATCCTAAACCCCACCTCCCTCATCACCCACATGGGTATCCAGAAGGCCTTATTGGTCTTTCTAGGGAGGAATTCAATCTGATTGATTCCTACCCTATCTTCACACAGTTGCAAATGCGCTGTATCATCATCTCTCTGGTCAATGGAGAATATGATAAAGCAGGAATCCTTATGCACGGTATCCCAAACCGAGGAAGAGCCCTCAGTAACAAGCAAGAAGAAGAAGAAAAATCGTCATATCGACAAGTACAGGAAATAGGTCATCGGCACTCCTTGCCAGTCCAGAAATAGCTACCAATACAGAAAGAAGATTCGACAAGATTCCCAGGGGAGTAAAGGCCAACAGGCCACAAACTTCCAATCGAACATCCTCACAGTGAGGAAGTCACAAAAGAAGCGCAGCAGCGCTGTGGTCAGCAACGCCTATATAATACAACAAGTGTCTGGCGCATTTGTTGGATCGGTTACCGCTGCTACAATGTCAGGTTACCATGATTTAAATGAGTTTGAACGCGGTGTTATAGTCGGCTCACGAGCGGTGGGATACAGCATCTCCGAGGTAGCAATGAAGTGGTGATATGATCATTTCATGAGTGTACGGTGAATACAGGAATTCGGTAAAACATTAAATATCCGACATTGCTGCGGCCAGGGAAAGATCCTGTAAGAACGGGACCAGCGACGGCTGAAGAAAATCGTTCAACGTGATAGAAGTGCAAGCCTTCCGCAAATTGCTGCAGATTTCAGTGCTGGGCCATCAACAAGTGTCAGCGTGCGAACCATTCAACGAAACATCATCTATATGGGCTTTCAGAGCCGAATGCCCACGCCCACTCATGAACCCTTTATGACGTGTTGCCTGGTCGGTCGAGTCTCGTTTCAAATTGCATCGAGAGGATGGACGTGTACGGGTTCGGAGACAACCTCATGAATCTATGCATCCTGCATGTCAGCAGGGGACTGTTCAAGCTAGTGGAGGCTCTATAATGGTGTGGGGCGTGAGCAGTTGGAGCGCCCGTCTAGATACGACAGGTGACTCGTACGTAAGCATCCTGTCTGATCACCTGCCTTCATTCATGTCCATTGTGCATATTGGCGGACTCGGGCAATTCCAACAGGACAATGCGATATCCCACACGTCCTTAATTGCTACAGATTGGCTCCAGGAACGTTCTTCTGAATTTAAACACTTCCGCTAGCCACCAAACTCCCCAGACATGAACGTTATTGAATATATCTGGGATACTTTGCAACGTGCTGTTCAGAAGAGATCTCCACCTCCTCGTACTTTTACGGATAGCCCCGCAGGATTCATGGTGCAACTTCACTCCAGCACTACTTTAGACGTTAGCCGAGTCCATGCCACGTCATATTACGGCACTTCTGCGTGCTCGCGGGGGCCCTACACGATATTAGGCAGGTGTACCAGTTTCTTTGGCTCTTCACTGTAAAAGCTTCCCCTAGTTTCGAAAATTTCTGGCGGGCATTAAACTGACATTTACCTTGATACGAATTCTTACCAACCACAGTTCGATTCCGTACCATTTACATCAGATAGACGTCAAAGATACCCTTCCTGCGACTGTCAGAATAAATAATAATAATAAGAAGAAGAAGATATAAGCCACTTGTTGCTTTTCTGCAGTTTCTGCGTAGCACAGCAACACCACTTACTGCCAGCTCTTATGATACTTAAGGGGGTCTCTTCCAACAAGTGGTCCTATTTTAATTTGTCAAGAAAATCCTCAAAGACGCAAAGTCCTTTGTCGCTTTATACGAGATGGTAATGTGTGTTTATGAAATTAGGTGTTTTGTCCGTGGTTGCGTAATCATTCTAATCTCCTTCTGTTGAGTTTCCTTGTTTATGTTCTATTTTGTCTATAGGTGACAGTCACGATTCATTAGCTATATGCTTTGAACCTATGTTAAACTTACAAAATAATTTACAATCACTGTTCGCACTACTTATATTATTGTGATTCCTTTGTACATATGATTTTATATTTACACCAAGTTGTTCAATAAATCCAAGCCAGATAATAAAATAAAGAAGAGGTAAAGGAAATAAATATATATATATATATAACCAGAAAACACACACGTGTGCTACACATGGTGAGGAGAGCTATCCAGAAGTTTGGGACTTTCTGAGGTAAGACACAGAAAACTGGAGCAGATTATAGGGTCAAGAAACCAAATTAGTATTGTGAGGCTGTAAGCATATCTATCGTGTAACGTAGATGGCAGGGTAACGAAGTAAGAGATAGTGTATCGTTTTATAGCCAGCTCAGTACCATTTTTTGACACAAAGTAGAATAGGTTTGATTCTGTTAGGGTAGCACGTATCGTTTCACTTTGACATTAAATGCCTGTGTTTATTGTGAAATGACGTAAAAAAAGATGTGTTATAAACATACAAGGTGTACAACTTTTTTTCCCAACATTTGAGGTTTTAATGAAACAAATTGGTTACACATGTATCATTCAAAGTATTTTTCATCGCTGGACACTACTTTCTCCCTTCTTTCGGGCAGTGTACGGATTCTGCGTCGAAAAAATTGTTCCTCTTTTGAAGCGATCGACGAATCGATATAATTAGTGACTTCTTCATGAGATCGGAAGTGTTGGTCAGCCAGGCAACGCGGCATTGATCTAAACAGGTGATAGTCAGAGGGAGCAATGTCTGGAGAATACGGCGGGTGGGGTACGACTTCCCATTTTAATGTTTTCAAGTATGTTTTGACCTCTTTTGCAACGTGGGGTCGAGTGTTCTCGTGCTGCAAAATCACTTTATCGTGACTTTCGCTGTATTGCGGCCGTTTGTCTTTTAATGCTCTATTCAAACGCATTAACTGCATCCGATAACGAACACCTGTGATTGTTTCACTTGGTTTTAACACCTCATAGTACACGACGCCGAGCTGGTCCCACCAAATGCAGAGCATGATCCTGAAGCCGTGAATATTCGGTTTGGCCGTCGACTTGGAATCATGGCCGGGATAGCCCCATGTTTTTTCGCGTTTAAGGTTATCGCAATGAATCCATTTTTTGTCCCTGGTCACAATGCGATGCAGAAATCCCTTCCGTTTTTGCCTCTGAAGCTACTGTTCACAAACACACAAACGCCGTTCAACGTCTCTTGGTTTCAACTCACACTGGACCCAAGTTCCTTCTTTCTGAATAATGCCCATAGCCTTGAGACGTTTTGAAATGGCTTGCTGTGTCACTCCCACTAATCGTGCCAATTCTTCTTGAGTTTGAGGCGAGTCTTCACTCAGCAATGTCTCCAATTCTGCATCTTCGAAAACATTCTCTCTTCCACCAACAAGCCCGTCTACGACGTTAAAATCACCGTTCTTGAAACGTTGAAACCACTCACGACATGTTCTTTCACTAATAGCGTCCTTACCATACGTACTTGAGTGCATTCGATGAGACACAGAAACACCTCCCGCAAATCACAATAATTAGGCTCGTACGATGACGTTTTCAATGAAGAACAACTTTATGACGCAGACACAAATCGACCAATGTTTGAATGAGGTTTTGTTGACCGAGGTCCAAGCTAACTTCCTGACGTCTGCGATCTGTATCTTTCGACCGTTACTTTTCTTGTTGTTCTGTGCGCTACTTACCGTTTGTCGCCACCTATCGGGAAACGGGGGAAGCAAAGTTGTACATCTTGTATTTCATTTTGACAAACGCTGAATTACAGAGGAAGTGAAAAATGGGTAGTAATATTCGTTATTCTAATATCGCTGGAAGAAATTTAAATCGAAATACGAGTTACAGATGTTGAATCCGTATTGAAATCAGCATCTATTTATAAATTTCGTCAAATCGATCAACTTCTAGCGCAGGGGCAGGGGCGCTCAATCTTTTTAGGCTTGAG
Source organism: Schistocerca serialis cubense (assembly GCF_023864345.2). Taxonomy (NCBI): domain Eukaryota; kingdom Metazoa; phylum Arthropoda; class Insecta; order Orthoptera; family Acrididae; genus Schistocerca; species Schistocerca serialis. The sequence goes on from NC_064646.1 coordinate 343,442,625, forward strand.
ATCTATTATATTCACTTAAGTCCATTTGGAGATCTACTGACTTAAGAAAGCGTAAATATTTACGAACAAAACAACACCATGGCCTAAATTAATCATTTTAATTACTCAAGAAACATAAAAAGTAATTTTGTCTCCATCAAAAGTTGTAAGCCTACTATTCAATTTTCAAGATGTCACACGTGTGAAAAAATAAAAATATGCAACATCATAAATGTTGAAAAAAGCTCACTGAGATTCTTGGCTTTGCATGTCATTGCTAAGTTTATTATAATCTGCTGAACAATTTGTCAGAGCCAACCTTACATAGTATGAAAGATGAGGGTCATTCCGTTTATTTCTACGTCGGTGGAAGGTGTCTCATGTATATGAGCTTCAAATGGTTCAAATGGCTCTGAGCACTATGGGACTCAACTGCTGAGGTCATTAGTCCCCTAGAACTTAGAACTAGTTAAACCTAACTAACCTAAGGACATCACAAACATCCATGCCCGAGGTAGGATTCGAACCTGCGACCGTAGCGGTCTTGCGGTTCCAGACTGCAGCGCCTTTAACCGCACGGCCACTTCGGCCGGCATGTATATGAGCTGATTAAAAATATTACGATACCACTTTTACAATTTTAGGGTAGGTTTTTACACTCACAAATTTCTAAAAGTTTCTTCAATCTTTTCTAACTGCCAGGAAATGTCATTTTGAGAGCCTTTTCAAGCTGTCTCACTATAAGAGATAAGAGCACTCTTTTTTTTTGGTCATCAATCTACTGACTGGTTTGATGCGGGAGTAGCACTTGCTACCTACGTCCTCAATTATTTGCTTCACGTATTCCAATCTCTGTCTTCCTCTACAGTTTTTGCCCTCTACAGCTCCCTCTAGTACCATGGAAGTCATTCCCTCATGTCTTAGCAGATGTCCTATCATCCTGTCCCTTCTCCTTATCAGTGTTTTCCACATATTCCTTTCCTCTCCGATTCTGCGTAGAACCTCCTCATTCCTTACCCTATCAGTCCACCTAACTTTCAACATTCGTCTATAGCACCACATCTCAAATGCTTCGATTCTCTTCTGTTCCGGTTTTCCCACAGTCCATGTTTCACTACCATACAATGCTGTACTCCAGACGTACATCCTCAGAAATTTCTTCTTCAAATTAAGGCCGGTATTTGATATTAGTAGACTTCTCTTGACCAGAAATGCCTTTTTTGCCATAGCGAGTCTGCTTTTGATGTCCTCCTTGCTCTGTCCGTCATTGGTTATTTTACTGCCTAGGTAGCAGAATTCCTTAACTTCATTGACTTCGTGACCATCAATCCTGATGTTAAGTTTCTCGCTGTTCTCATTTCTACTACTTCTCATTACCTTCGTCTTTCTCCGATTTACTCTCAAACCATACTGTATACTCATTAGACTGTTCATTCCGTTCAGCAGATCATTTAATTCTTCTTCACTTTCACTCAGGATAGCAATGTCATCAGCGAATCGTACCATTGATATCCTTTCACCTTGTATTTTAATTCCACTCCTGAACCTTTCTTTTATTTCCATCATTGCTTCCTCGATGTACAGATTGAAGAGTAGGGCGAAAGGCTACAGCCTTGTCTTACACCCTTCTTAATACGAGCACTCCGTTCTTGATCGTCCACTCTTATTATTCCGTCTTGGTTGTTGTACATATTGTATATGATCCGTCTCTCCCTATAGCTTACCCCTACTTTTTTCAGAATCTCAAACAGCTTGCACCATTTTATATTGTCGAACGCTTTTTCCAGGTCGACAAATCCTATGAAAGTGTCTTGATTTTTCTTTAGCCTTGCTTCCATTATTAGCCGTAACGTCAGAATTGCCTCTCTCGTCCCTTTACTTTTTCCAAAGCCAAACTGATCGTCACCTAGCGCATTCTCAATTTTCTTTTCCATTCTTCTGTATATTATTCTTATAAGCAGCTTCGATGCATGAGCTGTTAAGCTGATTGTGCGATAATTCTCGCACTTGTCAGCTCTTGCCGTCTTCGGAATTGTGTGGATGATGCTTTACCGAAAGTCAGATGGTATGTCGCCAGACTCATATATTCTACACACCAACGTGAATAGTCGTTTTGTTGCCACTTCCCCCAATGATTTTAGAAATTCTGATGGAATGTTATCTATTCCTTCTGCCGTATTTGACCGTAAGTCCTCCAAAGCTCTTTTAAATTCCGATTCTAATACTGGATCCCCTATCTCTTCTAAATCGACTCCTGTTTCTTCTTCTATCACATCAGACAAATCTTCACCCTCATAGAGGCTTTCAATGTATTCTTTCCACCTATCTGCTCTCTCCTCTGCATTTAACAGTGGAATTCCCGTTGCACTCTTAATGTTACCACCGTTGCTTTTAATGTCACCAAAGGTTGTTTTGACTTTCCTGTATGCTGGGTCTGTCCTTCCGACAATCATATCTTTTTCGATGTCTTCACATTTTTCCTGCAGCCATTTCGTCTTAGCTTCCCTGCACTTCCTATTTATTTCATTCCTCAGCGACTTGTATTTCTGTATTCCTGATTTTCCCGGAACATGTTTGTACTTCCTCCTTTCATCAATCAACTGAAGTATTTCTTCTGTTACCCATGGTTTCTTCACAGCTACCTTCTTTGTACCTATGTTTTCCTTCCCAACTTCTGTGATGGCCCTTTTTAGGGATGTCCATTCCTCTTCAACTGTATTGCCTACTGCGCTATTCCTTATTGCTGTATCTATAGCGTTAGAGAACTTCAAACGTATCTCGTCATTCCTTAGTACTTCCGTATCCCACTTCTTTGCGTATTGATTCTTCCTGACAAATGTCAGGAACTTCAGCCTACTCTTCATCACTACTATATTGTGATCTGAGTCTATATCTGCTCCTGGGTACGCCTTGCAATCCAGTATCTGATTTCGGAATCTCTGTCTGACCATGATGTAATCTAATTGAAATCTTCCCGTAGCTCCCGGCCTTTTCCAAGTATACCTCCTCCTCTTGTGGTTCTTGAACAGGGTATTCGCTATTACTAGCTGAAACTTGTTACAGAACTCAGTCTTTCTCCTCTTTCATTCCTTGTCCCAAGCCCATATTCTCCTGTAACCTTTTCTTCTACTCCTTCCCCTACAACTGCATTCCAGTCGCCCATGACTATTAGATTTTCGTCCCCCTTTACATACTGCATTACCCTTTCAATATCCTCATACACTTTCTCTATCTGTTCAGCTTGCGACGTAGGCATGTATACCTGAACTATCGTTGTCGGTGTTGGTCTGCTGTCGATTCTGATTAGAACAACCCGGTCACTGAACTGTTCACAGTAACACACCCTCTGCCCTACCTTCCTATTCATAACGAATCCTACACCTGTTATACCATTTTCTGCTGCTGTTGATATTACCCGATACTCATCTGACCAGAAATCCTTGTCTTCCTTCCACTTCACTTCACTGACCCCTACTATATCTAGATTGAGCCTTTGGATTTCCCTTTTCAGATTTTCTAGTTTCCCTACCACGTTCAAGCTTCTGACATTCCACGCCCCGACTCGTAGAACGTTATCCTTTCGTTGATTATTCAATCTTTTTCTCACGGTAACCTCCCCCTTGGCAGTCCCCTCCCGGAGATCCGAATTGGGGGACTATTTCGGAATCTTTTGCCAATGGAGAGATCATCATGACACTTCTTCAATTACAGGCCACATGTCCTGTGGATACACGTTACGTGTCTTTAATGCAGTGGTTTCCATTGCCTTCTGCATCCTCATGTTGTTGATCATTGCTGATTCTTCCGCCTTTTTTTTTTTAACGTATATAAACTTTTATTTACAATTTGTAACAATTACAAGTCTTTACATTATATGGTGTACTTGATTATTGAACGGTGATATTCACTGTCTAGGTTTCTGTTCTGATTGTTCTTTTGATAGTTCTTGGTCGAGTTACAACACGTTTATTCACTGAGTGTCCTTCAGATAGATTTTCCTGTCTGATTTTTTTTTATGTCTTTTAATTACAAAGCTTGCGTTACTTTTTTTTTTTTGAATTTACATGAAAAAAAGGGAAGATACAAATTTGCCTCTATGCTATTTGAAATGCACCTATTTTGGCATGTTTGCTATATGTTTCCCAGAGGCGAAAAAGGGGAGTATAAACCAGAAACATCTATGTGATTAAATTTGTGAATGCCGGGGATTATTAGTCGCAGAGAGGCATGCTACGTTTGGCACATGATGGGCCGAGATTTACAACACAACAAAAAAGCAAAAAAACAACAAACAAACAAAAAACAAAAAAAAACAAGTCAATAAGCAAAAGAACTAAAAACATAAGAGAAAGGAAGAACGTACCTTGAGTGGAGCGAGAGAGCGAGAGAGAGAGAGAGAGAGAGAGAGAGTGAGTGAGAGAACACATTAATTACATGCAATACACTGTATGACATTTTGTTGTTTTCTTGGAGCACTTTGTAACCTTTTCACTAAATTTATCTCTGACCATTTCCTTGCCTGCTTTTATTTGGCAATTGGACACTGTATCGCTACAATTGGCACACGTCACTCTCACTTTTGCACTGCTTCACATATAAACTTTCACTATGTGCACATTTCGTAAAAACGCTTTCCGCGCTGCACCACTCTTGCCGTCGGGGCTTTGGAGGGATCGGTGGGCGACGTCCTCAGCGACTGGGATGTGGGTGTTGTGGGATGGCGTCGGTCACGTCGTGTTGAAGGCGTCTCGGAAGGCGGCGTCCAGCGGGACCTGCAGAAAGTTCTGGAAGGTCTCTCGGTACTTGGAGCGTTGTTTGGCCCTCCTGTGTTCCTCCCACAGGTCCGTGAGGAACTGCGCCTTGTCGGTCTGCCGTTTGGTGACGATGGCGTGCGCCGTCATTGCGATGATCCACATTGTGGCCAGGCGTTTCGCGTTGGGGAAAGGCTTCGCGTCCGGAACAGTGACAGCTGAGACATGTATCGCCCTCTCGTCGGTTCTGTTGATGTGGGCGATCATTCTTCTCGCTGTCGCCCATATTTCCCCGCTCTCTCTGCAGCCAAATCGATGCTCGATGGTGTCGGTCTGGTTGCAGAGTTCGCAGTTTGGGGATTCCCGCATTTTTATGCGTGCCAGTTTTTCATTTGTCGGCACTGTTTGTTGGATGATTTTATACCACGTGTCCCTGGCGTGCTCAGGAAGTGTCCGTTCCGAGACGTTCTTCCAGACCTGCGGCCAGTCGTGATCTGGAAGTCTCGTCTCTATTTTGGATTTTCTTGCCTTCCCCCTCAGAGCTCTGTAGATCTTTCTCGCAGTTCTTAGTTGTGGGTTGGCAACGGCCGCGGTGATGTAACTCTTGTCGATTGCCATCTGTTTTATGTGCCGCAACTTGAATGGTATGTGGGTAGTGTCTACAGGAGCCTCTTCAGATTCAGGTTTATATTCGTTGATCAGGTTGGACGTTATACTGTTGTTGTTCTGGTTCGCCATTTTCATCGCACGGTGTAGAAGCAGTGCCGCGCATTTCGTCTTAACGTCAGTCAGACCGAGTCCGCCTTCGTCCCTTGACAGGAAACACGTCGCCTGGGAGACCTTGAAGATTTCCCGCCTCCACAGCAAGTAGTACGCCGCGCCTCCTATCGCTCGCGCAATTTCCGTCGGAGCACATAGTATTTGGGCCATGTACCACGCTTTCGACAGGATTGTTTCGTTTACTAACTGCACTCTTTGGCTCAGCGTCAGGTTCCGGTTCGCGTGTATCCTCACGAGCCCTCTCGTTGTGTTCAAGACGCTGCGCCAGTTTTGTGCTGCCATTTTCAAAGGGCACTGCTGTAGTTCCACTCCGAGTGCCCTATGGTTGTTTGTCACTCGGTACCAGTGTCTCGCTGGTCGCAGTTTGCCGTTGCCTATTGGTAGTAGCACTGTCTTCCTCGGATTCGTTTTGGCACCTGAGGCCTTTTCGAAGGATTCCATGATAGGGTGGATTATTTCTAGTTCTTCTTCGTTTCGGATGAATATGCCCATGTCGTCAGCATAGGCCGTGCATATTTCGGCTGTTAGTTTTCGTAGTAGTGGGTCGAGGGCTATTGTGAAAAGTTCCATCGATAATGGACATACTTGCCTGACGGATCTTCCCAGTCTTATTGACTTGGAAGTCCATCCGTTTACTGTTATTTTTGAGGTGGCATTTGTAATAACGTTCTTGATTGTTCTTCCGAATTTTGGTCCGAATCCGAGGCGTGCGATAGCGTGCGATAGTTTTCAGCAGGTACCGGTGACTGATCCTGTCGAAAGCCTTGTGGAAATCGACAGAGATTACGGCTGCGGGACTCCTCGTTGTTGCTACGTGTGCTATGATGTCCCTGTATGTGCAAACGGCGTCGAAGATGTTCCTTTAGGGGCAATTTCCCACCCCTAGGACAAGAGAGTGCCCTGAACCTCTATCCGCTCCTCCGCCCTCCTTGACAAGGCCGTTGGCAGAATGAGGCTGACTTCTTATGCCGGAAGTCTTCGGCCGCCAATGCTGATTATTTATCAAAATTTAGGCAGTGGCGGGGATCGAACCCGGGACCGAAGACGTTTTTGATTATGAATCAAAGACGCTACCCCTAGACCACGGGCACTCATTGTACTTGAAATATCTTCCACGTCCAGTTTTTTTTTTTTCATTGCCTTGAAATCTGATAATCGGTTTTCAAACTCGGTCTTCAGTGCTGTCATGTTTACAGTTTCGATTCAATGAGGTTTGTTGATCTGGCTGTATACAAAGGCAACCAGTGTTAAATTTGCTAACTTTATATACCTTTTTCTCTGGATCTATTATATTTATAAATTGGCAGCTGTTTTCAGCATATATTGTTAGCTCACTGAACAAGACCGAGCGATGGAGCGCAGTGGTTATCACACTGGACTCACATTTCGGGAGGACGACGGTTCAATCCCGCGTCCGGCCATCCTCATTTAGGTTTTCCGTGATTTCCCTAAATCGCTCCAGGCAAAGGCCGGGATGGTTCCTTTGAAAGGGCGCAGTCGACTTCCTTCCCCGTCCTTCCCTAATCCGATGAGACCGATGACCTCCCTGTTTGGTCTCTTCCCCAAAAACAAACTCACTGAACTAGAACCAATGATTTTATTTTTGTTTTGTTTTTGTTGGCATATTATTCAAGAAATTCATACCGTTAAACCATTTTTATTTGGAAAAACTTAACTCAAAGTTCCCTGATTCAGAGAATAAGCCAGTTCTCGGTACAATTCCAGTTCGGTGGCCTCCTTTAACTGCTTTATAGTATTTCTCAAAATCTGAATGTTATTGGTGTAGTGGTTTGTAACACTAAAAATGTGAAATGCCAGAAAATGCAATTAAAATAATGTATTATGAAATTCACAAATATCTCTTAATCTGTTATCAAAAATTACAAGCAGAGTAATCAGGGTCATCATCTGGTTCTTCTTCTTCTTCATCTAGAAGCTTTCTTCTTCTTGCTACCCTTGCTTTCTTTGTATTATATCCAGCTGAATATTTCGCTTTGCTTCCTCTCAATTTGCCCAGAAGCTGAAGACCTGTGATGGTGTTAACACCAGGAACAATGCCACACCTTTTCATGACCTTTAACCTACCCACATGACCTTCATTGAATAAAATAACGAATCACCAACTCCCCATTTCAAAGTTTTTATGCCGACAAATATGTTCTGAAGTACACAAGTCCTTATGAGGTTGTTGAACGGCTCATTTTGATTGTGGATACACCTACGAAGACATTTTCTGAGGAGATCAGGACGCCCCAAGGCTCTATATAGGATGATTTTTTTCCCGCAAACTCTAGGGACTAATCGATGCTAGGATACGGACCAAAAGAATCTAATGAACTTATGTCCGGAAATGCACGGTTTCCATGCGAGAGATCATTTATTCACTCATACATTGTTACAGAGACTGCGCAGCCACAGTTACAGTATGTGTTGAAAATGGTTTCCTTGTGTCTCACCGCATGCGCCGTAGTATGTTCTGTCTCACACACTCACACCGGCCAGGCTCATCCTGTATATCGCATGTTCCTCTAAGAGATGGCTCAACCATCTCCGAGGAGTGCATTACCCAACGGAGGAGGCTTGCATGATTACACTGAAATTCACAATTAAGTACCTGGTAGAGGTTCATCAAACCACCTTTAAACTACTCCTCTACCGTTCCACTCTACAACAGAGTACGGGAAGAACGACCACTTAAATCTTTCCGTGTGAACTCTGACTTATTTTATTATAGGGATCAAATGGTTCAAACGGCTCTGAGCACTATGGGACTTAACTGCTGTGGTCTTCAGTCCCCTAGAACTTAGAACTACTTAAACCTAACTAACCTAAGGAGATCACACACATCCATGCCCGAGGCAGGATTCGAACCTGTGACCGTAGCTGTCGCGCAGTTCCAGACTGAAGTGCCTAGAACCGCTCGGCCACTCCGCCCGGCTATTATAGGGCTCATTTCTCCCTATGTAGGTGAGTGCCAACAAAATATTTTCACATTCTAAAGTTGGTAATTGAAATTTCATGAGAAGATCCTGCCGCAGCGAAAAAGTCTTTGTTTTAACGGCTGTAACCACAATCCGAGTATCATATCCGTGGCACTCTCCCCGTTATTTTGCGATAAGACGATACGAGCTGCCCTTCTTTGCACTTTTTCGATGTCCTCCGTCACTACTATTTGATGTGGATCCCACAATGCACGGTAATACTCCAGAAGAGTTGGACAAGCGTAGCATAAGCAGTCTCTTTAGTAGACCACTTATGTTTTCTAAGTGTTCTGCCAAAAATCTCATTCTTAGGTTTGCTTTCCCCAGAACATTATCTATGTGATCGTTCCAATTTAAGTTATTCGTAATCGCAATCCTAAGTATTTACTTGAGTTTACAGACTTTACATTTCTCGTGGTCGTGCGGTAGCGTTCTCGCTTCCTACGCCCGGGTTCCCGGGTTCGATTCCCGGCGGGGTCAGAGATTTTCTCTGCCTCGTGATGGCTGGGTGTTGTGTGCTGTCCTTAGGTTAGTTAGGTTTAAGTAGTTCTAAGTTCTAAGGGACTGATGACCATCGATGTTAAGTCCCACAGTGCTCAGAGCCATTTGAACCATTTTTGAACCAGCCTTTACATTTGTGTGATTTATAGTGCAATTGAAATACAGCAGATTATTTTTAGTGCTCGCGTGGATGACTTCACACTTCAGATGATTTACAGTCAATTGCAGCTTTTTGCACCATACAGATGTCTTGTCTAGATCATTTTGCAATTCATTTTGATCCTCTGATGATTTAACATGTCTGTAAATGACAGCATCATCTGCAAACAATCTAAGAGTATTACTTAGCTTGTCTCCTAAATCGTTTATGTTGATCAAGAACAGCAGAGGGCCTACAACACTTCCCTGGGGAACTCCAAATAGTACTTCAGTATTACTTGATAACTTTCTGTCAATTATTACGAACTGTGACCTTTCTGACGGGAAATCACGAATCCAGTCACACAACTGAGACGACACTCCATAGGCACGCAGTTCAGTTAGAAGTCGCTTATGAGGAACGGTGTCAGAAAAAGCCTTCTGGAAATCTAAAAATATGGAATCAATCTGATGTCCCCTGCGATAGCATTCATCACTTTGCGAGAATAAAGAGCTGGTAGTGTTTCACAAGAACGGTATTTTCTGAATCTGAGTTGACTATTTGTCAATAAATCGTCTTCTTCGAGGTGATTCATAATGTTCGAGCACAGTATATGTTCCAAAACCGACTGCGAATCTACGTTAGTGATATGATCTGTAATCCAACGGATTACTCCCTTTCCTTTCTTCGGTATGGCGTGACTTGTGCAACTTCCCAGTCTTTGGGTACGGCTCTTTCTACAAGCGAGCGGTTGTATATGCTTTCTAAATATGGAGCTATTGCATCCGCATACTCTGAAAGGAACCTGATTGCCATGGAATCTGGAACGGAAGCCTGGCCTTTCTTAAGTGTTTTAAGCTTCACTACGACGAGGATATCTACTTCTAAGTTATTCAAATTGGCAGTTGTTCTTGATTCGAATTCTGGAATATTTACTTCGTCTTCTTTTGTAAAGGAAACGCGGAAAATCGTGTTTAGTAACTCTGCTGTTGTGGCAGTCATCAGTGACATCACCATAGTTATCGCGTCTAGTCACAGACGTACTTTTGTACTTTACATACGACCAAAATCTCTTTGGGTTTTCTGCCAGATTTCGAGACGGAGTTTCGTTGTGGAAACTATTAAAAGCATCTCGCATTGACGTTCGCGCTGAATTTCGAGCATCTGTAAAACTTTGCCAATCTTTTAAATTTGGTATGCTTTTTTCGTTGCTTCTACAATATTCTGACCTGTTTTGTGTATCATGGTGGATCAGTACACCTCTTATTAATTTATTTGTTATACATTTCTCAACTGCCGTCGATACTATTTCGTTGAATTTTAAACCATATCTGGCCTACGCTTACGTAGCCAGGTCGGAGTCTCTCAGGAAGGTATCTAGCGAATTTTTACCTGATTTCTTAAACAGCTGCAACTGTAGACTGTCTAAACAACCGGAATGGAACGACGCATAGAGTCACTAGGTAACCATGTGCCTGAGAACTGACCAAGTTACAGAATACTGTATAACTATTTTGCATTCTACAGGCATGGAACAGAATCAAAACACTCTGCATAGAAAGAACCCCAGACACGGCATAAACATTTGAACAAGAATGCAAGAAACAACTAACAAGACTGCTGGACATGTGGTGCTTGGCTACTGACATCCGACACTCGGTATATGTATGTACTAAACCAAACTGCCAAACAGCTAGGGTTGCCAACTATTTAAAGTGGAGGTAAGACATAATAGTGTATAACAGAAGTGAAAAATGGGATAAATGCAAAAATTAAAGGACCTAAAGTTGACTACTCGTACAGAGTAACAAAAGGCAAATAACCACATTGCATTATTATTCTCTAAAAATTATATTACTACAATAAAAATTACATACTTTCCAGCAAATACAGAAAATAAATAAAAAAACACACCAGAACAGAGGTTCAACACTTGACAGATTACGCTTACAGTGATTTGAAGCCTCATCTTTTAATTATTGATGGCGATCTGGTATTTGGCAACAGATTATTCAAAATTTACACTAACCTGAAGTTCTAATTTTATTAGATTTACGTTACTCTTATTTCGTTTGTCACTTCATTTATTATTCATTAACTAAAAAATTAACCGGCCGCTGTGACCGAGCGGTTCTAGGCGCTTCAGTCCGGAACCACGCTGCTGCTACGGTCGCAGGTTCGAATCCTGCCTCGGGCATGGATGTGTGTGATGTCCTTAGGTTAGTCAGGTTTAAGTAGTTCTAAGTCTAGCGGACTGATGACCTCAGATGTTAAGTCCCATTGTTTCTGTACCTGCATTTTATCTGGGCACGCTGAAAACAAATCCAACTACCCTTAAAAGATTAGGCAAATTGACATTTCTATTGTTTTGGAGAAGCGAAAACATAAGCAGGCACTTCTTTCCTGAGAGATGAAATTTTTTAAAACAGCGCACGAATTGGTAAATTCCTCATACAAAGCAACTTTAGCATTTCCTAGCCAAAGAAATTTCAGAAGTTTCTGAACGTGCTTAAATTTATGTACAGATACTAAAGTAAATGGCACCCAAGCTTCTACTGGAAAAGTTTTATCAAATTTGAAGTACTGGTTTAGATATTCAAGCAAAGCGGAATAGAAATTTGAAAACGGTATCTCAATAACTGCCCTGGAACAAGTCAATTCGCTTAAAACTTAATTTGTAGCACTACCAAAGATTTTATAGGGTATTCTTTGATTGATTTTACTGCTTACAGTTTTCACTGTTTCAAAATACTCAATTATAGTGATGTCAGCGCTTTCCATCACAGTCATTTTTCCAATACTGGGAAAACTTTCCTGTTGTTATGGTACAAAGAGAGAACAATAAGCTGGATTTAGATGGGTATTCCAAAATTTCAGTAAAATCGGACACATTTTTGGAGGCCAAAATGTTTTTCACGAGACTTTCAGCTTTATGTGCGACTACACTGCTTGTTTTTGAAATACATGAATCACTGAACACTTCCTTAGCTAGTTTCATATTACAATCCATGCTATTACGAGGGCTATTCAGAAAGTAGGCGAATCTTTTGGCATTAAAAAAAAACTAAGTACAAGAAATACATTTTATTATATACATCTAAAAGAGCGACTGACATACTACTTTTCCACATAGTCACCAAACACATTGAGGCACTTATCATAGCGGTGGATAAGCTTTGAAAGACCTTCGTCGTAAAACTCTGCTGCCTGAGACTTCAGCCAGTAAGTCACGCCCGCCTGGATTTCTGCGTCGTCATCAAAGAACTGCGTTGCAAGCCAGTCATCTTGGGAAACAAGTGGAAGTCGCTTGGTGCAAGATCGGGCTGTAGGGCGGATGAGAGAAAATTTCCCATTTGAATGAATTAAGAAGTTCTTCAGCGCAGTTTGCCATGTGAAGTCGGGCACTGTCGCGCAAAAACAAAATTTCCTCGGCGTTTGTTTTGAACTGCTCTTCTAAGGCTCTGCAAAGTTTGACATTACCGGCCAGAATTTATGGTTGCTCCATGTTCGAGAAAATCAATAAGAAGGACACCTTGCCTATCACAAAACACTGTCGCCATCAGCTTCCCTGCTGACAAGGTTTGCAAACATTTTCTTGGTTTTTTGGGGGGCCTTGTGTGCCCCCACGCTATGACCTGTAATTTTGTCTCGCAATTGACGTGTTTCACCCGAGTCTCGTCACCGGTTACGATTCGATCCAGTAATGAATCACCATGTTTGTGGCCTCCAGAAATGTCAACATTGCCCTATTCGCTGTTCTTGTGCTCTGTAAGCATTTTGGGCACCAATCATGCACAAAATTTGTGGTAGCCTAGCTTTTGAGTGACAATTTCAAACAACAAAGTCCGTGAAACTAGTGAAAAAGAAAGCAAAAACTCCGTTATTGTGAAGCGATGGTTTTCACGAATCGTTTCATCAACTTTAGCGACAAGATCGTCAGTCACAATGCTCGGGCGTCCGCTCTTCTCTTCATCATGAATGTTGGTTCGACCATTTTTAGCCGAATGCGACATTTCCGGACGGAACATTCACTCATTACGTTGTTTCCGTACACTTCGCACAGTTCACGATAAATTTCTATAGGTTTTAGGTTTTTTGCCAACAAAAACTGTATCACAAAATGGTTCAAATGGCTCTGAGCACTATGGGACTTAACGGCTGTGGTTATCAGCCCCCTAGAACTTAGAACTACTTAAACCTAACTTACCTAAGGACATCACACACATCCATGCCCGAGGCAGGACCGTAGCGGTCGCGCGGTTCCAGACTGAAGCGCCTAGGCCCGCTCGGCCACTCCGGTCGGCCCGTATTACAGACCGCACCTCACAAATGGCGGGATTTTCGATTGTAGCGCACATGTCAAATTCGAATATCGAAAAAACCAGACGCGCAGAGACGTTGTCTCTGTCGCAGGTGGATGCTGACTGAGCTGCCGAGCACGCACATGCTAAAATATACGCAATCGGCGCGCGCCTAGCGGCGTCAGACGGAAACGTTCCCTACTTTCTGAATAGCACTAGTATAACTGAGGTTATATTTTACATTGTGATACACAAATGCCAGTTCTTCTGCAGTTGCGCTGCATAATTCTTTTTGTGATGCGCCGATGAGGAAGTTAGATGTTTTATTTGCCTGCTTGGCTTCCCTTTCCCTCTCTCTGTGACCTACCATGACCTAAGAATAACTAATCAGTCGCTGCTGCAATTCCTAAATTACGAATTGAATAACGTAAAATAAATAGTGCCTATAAGGCTATAACTCATGCTACTTACCCAACGTTTTAAAATGCTGAAGACTGTCTGTATTGTCACCATGTGCAATAGTAAAATCCTTCTTGTAGAAAGAACAATGTGCTTTTAGACGTTGATTCGTTACATGTGCAATCCACGAATACGTTTCCGCCCAATTAGTGAGATACACGCGTACACTGATGAGGCGAAACATTATGACCGTCTATGTAAAAGTTTGTTGGTCCAGTTCTGGAAGGCAGTTCAGCAGTGATCTAGAGTGCCATGGATTCGTCAAGTACTTGATAGGTTGAAACTTCCTGGCAGATTAAAACTGTGTGCCGAACCGAGACTCGAACTCGGGACCTTTGCCTTTCGCGGGCAAGTGCTCTACCAACTGAGCTACCCAAGCACGAGTCACGCCCCGTCCTCGCAGCTTTACTCCTGCCAGTACCTCGTCTCCTACCTTCCAAACTTTACAGAAGCTCTCCTGCGGACCTTGCAGAACTAGTTGGTAGAGCACTTGCCTGCGAAAGGCAAAGGTCCCGAGTTCGAGTCTCGGTCCGGCACACAGTTTTAATCTTCCAGGAAGTTGGATATCAGCACACACTCCGCTGTAGAGTGAAAATTTCATTCTAGACTTGATAGGTTTCCAAGTGTTTGTGGCACCAGGTGCCTACTCACACACTTCCCGTAATTTACGGGCAGCTGGTTTGTGTACTGCCAGTCGATGTGCCCGAGCGGTTCTAGGTGCTTCAGTTCGGAACCGCATGCCTCGGGCATGGATGTGTGTGACGTCCTTAGCTTAGTTAGGTATAAGTAGTTCTAAGTCTAGGGGACTGATGACCTCAGATGTTAAGTCCCATAGTGCTTAGAGCCTTTCGAACCTTTTTTTTTTTTTTTTGTGGACTTGGTACTGGCGTCCGATAGCGTCCGAGTTGGGTTTCATCGGATAGAGATAAGCCGAATCTGATGGCCAAGATATCAGCGTGAGTTCAGTATTATGCATCTCAGACCATTGCAGCACGATTCTGGTCTTGTGACATGGGCAGTTATCCTGCTGGAAGATGCCATCTCTGTTGAGGAAGACATAAAGCAAAAGAGGACGCAGGTGGTTCCTAATAATGTTCATGTAGTTCACAGCTGTCTGGCTGCCTTCGATTACTACCACAGGTCCCATGGAAGACCAAGTGAATTTCTCCTGTAATACGAGGTGCATTCAAGTTCTAAGGCCTCCAATTTTTTTTCTCCGGACTGGAAAGAGATAGAAACTTGCACATTGTTTTAAAATGAGGCCGCGTTCATTGTCAATACGTCCCAGCGATGGCAGCACCGTATGGCAGATGGAATTTTACTGCCAGCGGCGAGAATGAGAAGTTTTAAATACTTAAAACGGCGACGTTTTCCTTACTTGAACAGCGTGCAATCATTCGTTTTCTGAATTTGCGTGGTGTGAAACCAATCGAAATTCATCGACAGTTGAAGGAGACATGTGGTGCTGGAGTTATGGGTGTGTCGAAAGTGCGTTCGTGGGTGCGACAGTTTAATGAAGGCAGAACATCTTGTGACAACAAACCGAAACAACCTCGGGCTTGCACAAGCCGGTCTGATGACATGATCGAGAAAGTGGAGAGAATTGTTTTGGGGGATCGCCGAATGACTGTTGAACAGACCGCCTCCAGAGTTGGCATTTCTGTGGGTTCTGTGCACACAATCCTGCATGACGACCTGAAAATGCGAAAAGTGTCGTCCAGGTGGGTGCCACGAATGCTGACGGACGACCACATGGCAGCCCGTGTGGCATGTTGCCAAGCAATGTTGACGTGCAACGACAGCATGAATGGGACTTTCTTTTCGTCGGTTGTGACAATGGATGGGACGTGGATGCCATTTTTCAATCCAGAAACAAAGCGCCAGTCAGCTCAATGGAAGCACACAGATTCACCGCCACCAAAAAAATTTCGGGTAACCGCCAGTGCTGAAAAAATGATGGTGTCCATGTTCTGGGACAGCGAGGGCGTAATCCTTACCCATTGCGTTCCAAAGGGCACTACGGTAACAGATGCATCCTACGAAAATGTTTTGAAGAACAAATTCCTTCCTGCACTGCAACAAAAACGTCCGGGAAGGGCTGCGCGTGTGCTGTTTCACCAAGACAACGCACCCGCACATCGAGCTAACGTTACGCAACAGTTTCTTCGTGATAACAACTTTGAAGTGATTCCTCATGCTCCCTACTCACCTGACCTGGCTCCTAGTGGCTTTTGGCATTTTCCAACAATGAAAGACACTCTCCGTGGCCGCACATTCACCAGCCGTGCTGCTATTGCCTCAGCGATTTTCCAGTGGTCAAAACAGACTCCTGAAGAAACCTTCGCCGCTGCCATGGAATCATGGCGTCATCGTTGTGAAAAATGTGTACGTCTGCAGGGCGATTACGTCGAGAAGTAAGGCCAGTTTCATCGATTTCGGGTGAGTAGTTAATTAGAAAAAAAATCGGAGACCTTAGAACTTGAATGCACCTCGTACACCACTGTCCATTAAAAATGCTACACCAAGAAGAAACGCAGATGATAAACTGGTATTCATTGGACAAATGTATTATACTAGAACTGACATGTGATTACATTTTCACGCAATTTGAGTGCATAGATCCTGAGAAATCAGTATCCAGAACAACCACCTCTGGCCGTAATAACGGCCTTGATATGCCTGGGCACTGAGTCAAACAGAGCTTGGATGGTGTGTACAGGTACAGCTGCCCATGCAGCTTCAACACGATACCACAGTTCATCAAGAGTAGTGGCTGACGTATTGCGACGAGCCAGTTGTTCGGCCACCATTGACCAGACGTTTACAATTGGTGAGAGATCTGGGGAATGTGCTGGCCAGGGCAGCAGTCGAACATTTTCTATATCCAGAAAGGCCCGTACAGGACCTGCAACATACGGTCGTGCATTATCCTGCTGAAATGTAGGGTTTCGCAGGGATCGAATGAAGGGTAGAGCCACGGGTTGTAACACATCTGAAATGTAACGTCCACTGTTCAAAGTGCCGTCAATGCGAACAAGAGGTGACAGAGACGTGTAACCAATGGCACCCTATACCACCACGCCGGGTGATACGCCAGTATGGCGATGACGAATACACGCTTCCAATGTGCGTTCACCGCGATGTCGCCAAACACGGATGCGACCATAATGATGCTGTAAACAGAACCTGTATTCATCCGAAAAAATGACGTAATGCCATTCGTGCACCCAGGTTCGTCGTTGAGTACACCATCGCAGGCGTTCCTGTCTGTGATGCAGCGTCAAGGGTAACCGCAGCCACGGTCTCCGAGCTGATAGTCCATGCTGCTGCAAACGTCGTCGAACTGTTCGTGCAGATGGTTGTTGTCTTGCAAATGACCCCATCTGTTGAGTCAGGGATCGAGACATGGCTGCACGATCCGTTACAGCCGTGCGGATAAGATGCCTGTCATCTCGGCTGCTAGTGATACGAGGCCGTTGGAATCCAGCACGGCGTTCCGTATTACCCTCCTGAACCCACCGATTCCATATTCTGCTAACGGTCATTGGATCTCGACCAACGCGAGCAGCAATGTCGCGATACGATAAACCACAATCGCGATAGGCTACAATCCGACCTTTATCAAAGTCGGAAACGTGATGGTACGCATTTCTCCTCCTTACACGAGGCATCACAACAACTTTTCACCAGGCAACGCCGGTCAACTGCTGTTTGTGTATGAGAAATCGGTTGGACACTTTCCTCATGTCAGCACGTTGTAGGTGTCTCCACCGGCGCCAACCTTGTGTGAATGCTCTGAAAAGCTAATCATTTGCATATCAGAGCATCTTCTTCATGTCTGTTAAAGTTCGCGTCTGTAGCACGTCATCTCCCTGGAGTAGCAATTTTAATGGCCAGTAGTGTATGATGTTGCTCCTACCGGCCTGAGCCCCGTAGCGCGCTGCATGTTTCGAGCAACCATTCGACTGGATGACAGCGTATCTGGACACTATAAACGGGATTCATTCGGCCAGGCGACACGATTTTATTGATCCGTGGTCCAATCTCGATGTTTCCGTGCCCGTTGGAATGTCAACTAACGTCGTTCTTATGTCAACATGGAAACACCACGTTCAAAAACAGTGCACTGAACGGTGTGTTCCAAAACGTTTGTGCTTGCGACGGCACAGTACTCCGTCGTTAAGATCGGCCACGTATCGCCGCCTATCCTGCTTTAGAGAGCGGGCAAGCCTCCATTACCTACGTTCTGTGATGAGATATGGGCGTCCAACTTCTAGTCGTTACTTCAGCGTTCTTCAGCCACTTTCCATAGACGCTCAGGATAGCATCATGCGAGCAGACGACTAGCTTCGCCGTTTCCGAGATGCTCGCGTCCAGGCATGGGCCGCAGCAATCTGGTTCTTGTCAAAGGCGCTTAAGTCGGCAGATGTCCGCATTTGCGCCACTTATCGTCGCTAGAAAAGTACCGCATTCGACCCAGCTCCGGTCATATACTTCTCTTACCGCGTCACGTGCACTCAGTGAAACCAGCCAGCATACAACATAGCAGCGGGCACCGGTCATAATGTTTTGCCTCAACAGTGTAATTCCTTTACTTTCTTCCTTAGCGAATTTTCTTCTCCACCATACACACCAGCATCGTATTGTATTGTATGTTAACCGGGGGCCTGGAAACGACGGAGAGGCTCCGTCCTCACCGCAGCCGCAGTGGTCCACAACCCCACGACGACTACCGCAGTCCAGTTCAACCCTCCGTCACCCCACATCGAACCACTTTTTTAGGGTTATTGTTATTGTGCGGTGGAGGCCCCCCCCCTCCCACCCCCTGCAGTGAACGTCTCACACCAGATAAGTATAACCCCTACGTTTGCATGGCTGAGTAATGGTGGTGTACGCGTACGTGGAAAACTTGTTTGAGCAGCCGTCGCCGACATAGTGTAGCTGAGGCGGAGTAAGGGGAACCAGCCCGCATTTGCCGAGGCAGATGGAAACCTCCTGAAAACCATCCACAGAGTGGCCGGCTCACCGGACCTCGACACAAGTCCACCGGGCGGATTCGTGCCGGGGACCAGGGGCTCCTTCCCAATCCAGAAAGCCGTGCGTTAGACAGCACGGCTAACCGGGTGTGCTTCACACCGGCATCACTCATATTTAACTTTTTACAAAATAATTCAATGCCTCACGAATACACACTGTCCTATCAGAATACAACTACAACCACTGAGCGCCAGTGAAACAAACAGGAATACCTTCGTCACGTATCCAGATGTATCGGTCCGGCCGGCCGAAGTGGCCGTGCGGTTAAAGGCGCTGCAGTCTGGAACCGCAAGACCGCTACGGTCGCAGGTTCGAATCCTGTCTCGGGCATGGATGTTTGTGATGTCCTTAGGTTAGTTGGGTTTAACTAGTTCTAAGTTCTAGGGGACTAATGACCTCATCAGTTGAGTCCCATAGTGCTCAGAGCCATTTGAACCATTTTTTGTATCGCTCCAGCGCAACACCGAACGGAAGTCATATTGGCGAGCCAAAATTCATCAATGGGAGGAGGAGGAAACCAGAGGAAAGGAAGTGAGAAAGAGCATCAAAGCAGTCATCAGTTAATTTAAAAGAATACATGGCGGGAATTCTGAAAATACGGGACATATCTCAAAAATGCGAGACACCGGGTTTTCGTCTAAATTAGGTGAAAATACGGGATTTCGCGGGATATATGGGACAGTTAGCAACACTGTGAACAGCACAAAAATTAATCCTAACAGAACAAGCATGCCGTGACTGTGTGGGGACTGGCGACTGGCCTCCAGTTTAGTTCAGTGTGCTTTGTTTACGGAGATAATACGTTATTTTAGAAATATTGAGTGATTTTTAGTTTTGGATTTAGTGATTAGGTTTTGTTGAAGAATCACTGGGACACATCCAAGTGGAAAGTGAGTTCATGAATGTTATTATACGAGCATTTCAGCCGGGAATCGTCAAAGTAGACAGTACTCACAGTGCTGTTAGGAAGAAGGGCCGCGCGGGGTAGCCGCGTGGTCAAGGGCGCCTTGCCACGGTTCGCGCGGCTCGCCCTATCTGGGGTTCGAGTCCTCCTTGGGCATGGGTGTGTGTGTTATCCTTGGCGTAAGTTAGTTTAATTTAGATTAAGTAGTGTGTAAGTCCAGGGCCCGATGATCTTAGCAGGCGGGTCCCTTAGGAACTTACCACCATCAGGAAGAAAGCAAGAGCGATGAAGCTGGGCAAGGCAGATGGAGGAAATGCGGCGCCATTTCGCAACTTAAGGGAAGGTTTCCTATCTTTGGCCCGAAAAAAGCATGTTCTTTGAGAATTTTTTTCCCGGGATGTGTTATAGATATCAATGTCAAATTTGGTCAAAATGTTTATTGATATTTCCTCTACAAACTGGAATTTTTTCGACCGAAAATGTCGAAGAGCAAAGGCGGAAGTACCGTCGGAACGATGTAGACCTCCACGGGCGGTATGTCACAGATCAGCCGGCTCGTCTGAAATCAAAATTGACGTTAGCGAAGTATATAAGATTCTTTAGGAGTTGTACCTCGCTTAAGTTGTTTGGACCATAGGAAACAAAATGGCTGCCATTCGAAAAAAATAGGGTTTTTGTCATCGATTTTTCGACTTCGTCGGCCAAGTAAAAATGTTTATAGTTGATGGATCGGAATAAAAGTGGTACAACTCCTAGACAATTTAGTTAGCTTCGTCGGAAACAAAGAATCATGGCAATCGGTTCAGTAGGTTTGAAGTTACCATACCGCGCGATAAAAAAAAGTCATTTCCAGAAAAACGCGTTTAAAGTTTTGACTGCATATAAATGCAATATTATGCAACTTACGTTCAATCTGCTATTCCGGGTCCATAAACTAGACCTTTCTCTTCCTCACAGAGGGCGTTCTGCTCGATCTGGGCCATCCTGTGCTGCTCCAGAGCCGCTCGTACGGCCGGTGACAAGCGGTTTTCGGCCGCTTGAATCCGGTGGTCGTCCGAATGCTTGGCGAACTGCGTCGAATAGAGTCCCAGGGTGACGTCCATCGTTGTGATGGGTCTTCATAATTGCTGAATACCCTTCGTTGAAGCTGGTCACTGCCAGGAAAGTCGAAATTTCCACAGTCTTCGCACCAGAATGCAAATGCTTGGGGGCTAACTTCCAAACACACGCGTTCAAAATTTCATTCGAATTTTGTGTGTTTCCTCCCAAGCACCGGTACAATATAACTCGTCCTCCGAAAGGGCCTCGTAGATCGGATGAATCACTTTTTGAACTTCTTTGGAGAGCGGCTGGTCGTATTGATATTCGTCCAGATGTCCGGTAGACTCTGCAATGCGCCACTTGCATCAGCTAGTTTCCCCAGCTGGGCAGTTTTGGTGTTGTGGGTGGTCATCCGTCGACCACGTGTGGAAATACGTTGCCTAAATTGCCTTATTCATCTGTTACACCGAATTGGGATGCCGTCGGATTGCCAAGCCGTAGTACGTCGTAAGCTCCTTGATCACTTTATCAGTTTCAGTCCTGGGCAAGCACATAGAATAATTTTTCGCAACCACAAGTCGAAATTCCAGAAAAATCTGGTGCGTGAAACACGCCGATTTCAGGCAGGTGCATTTTTTTGTTCAACCGCGAATAACAAATATTTACGTTCTGTATTCGGAAAAACCTTTCAGGGGTGGATTCTAAACACTTTTACGGATCGCCGGCCGGGGTGGCCGAGCGGCTCTAGGCGCTGCAGTCTGGAACCGCGCGATCGCTACGGTCGCAGGTTCGAATCCTGCCTCGGGCACGGATGTGTGTGATGTCCTTAGGTTAGTTAGGTTTAAGTAGTTCTAAGTTCTAGGGGACTGATGACCTCAGAAGTTAAGTCCCACAGTGCTCAGAGCCATTTTAACCATTTTTGAACTTTTACGGATCCAAAAATGCAATTTTTAAAAAATTGATTTTTTGCACTAAAAAATAGTAAACCTCCCCTTAACCGGCGGCATGAGACGAACCCCTTTGAAATGCCTGAGAGCAGCTTTGTGGTGAGGTACAGACTGAGGCGGGAAGTGGCCCGTAATTTGGTTGAGGAACTGTGTCCACACATGAGAGCCCGTGAAAGAACTACAGCCATCATTTGCTTAGCAAGTCCTAAAATGACTAAATCAGTTGAACAATTCTTATCAGTCATCATATGCAATAGTTATTTTTTTTTCGTCAAGGCTTTGACATCTCTTAACTTGTTGGGACAAGCATACAGTCAAAAGGGGGAAGGGGCTGACAGTTCAGCTGTCATGAGTGAGCCAAGCGTCTCACGGTGCACTAACGAAATTGTGAGGACTCTCAATGCACCTGCAGTCGTAAACGATAATGGGAATAGAGTGTCTGGTGTCTGCGTCGGCTGGCTGCTTCTGTGGTGCGCTGTGCCAGGCGCGCAGCCGCCGGGTGAGCACGTCGGTAGCTGTGCTTACTTGTCTTTGATCGGATGACGCGAGGAAAGTCGGCAGCGTGGCACGAGGCCATCTCGATTCCTCAGGAGCCGCACCGACTCGCTGTTGAACGGCTTACGGAATTGCACGGAGGCTCAGTTGCAGTAACCCTTCCGCTCGGTGCGCTCGCCTAACGAACTGATCTGCAGACAGATACGGCAAGTTACAGAAGAGAGTGTGAGGGAGAGAAGGATGTACGTGTATGTATTACAAACCTCGTCCCTCAAAAACATTTCTTTTCTTCATACCTCCTCTGTGTTACCAGACGACGTGTCACTGATCTCATTTGTACTAAGATTGCAGTACACACGAGGTACCTATTTGCTTCCACCGCCCTGAGTGGAATCCATAAGTTCTAACAAATGTTCAGCAACCTGTGAGACTCCCTACTAAACCCGCCAGGACAGAAGAGGTTGTTGAAGTTGTGGAAAGGGGCCAAAATAAGCGGCTGTCAGTTACACTCGAACATACAACCTCTTGACATTACAAGAGCCAAGAAAATAAAAAAAAACACAGTTTTAGTTTTGGAACTTAATTAGCGGCTGAAAGCGCCGTACAATCTCATGCCTTAAGGGCAAGACCACTTTAATTTAAAAACGGCTGAAAGCCAATAACTTAAAGCTCAACCAAAATCAGAAATTTAAAAGGCAAAGCTTTATCTTAAAACAGTTCCTTAATTTGGCTGAAGGCCCAAAGAATCTGACACTTTAAGAGCAAACAACTCAAATTCAAAATCGACTGAGGGCCCAACACTTAAGACTCAATAACATTAGCTTTAAAAATGCCAAAGGCTTTACGTAAAACAGTTCTGAAATTAGGCTGAAGGCCCAAACCATCCGACAGCTTAAGAGCAGAACAACTTTAATTCAAAATCGGCTGAAGGCCCAAAGAATCTGACACTTTAAGAGCAAAACAACTTAAATTCAAAATCGGCTGAAGGCCCAACACTTAAGACTCAGTAAAATTAATTTTAAAACTGCCAAGGCTTTACGTAAAACAGTTCTTATATTAGGCTGAAGGCCCAAACCATCTGACGCCTTAAGGGCAAAACAACCTTATCTAAAAATCGGCTAGAAGCCATACAACAACAAGAACAAACAAGAAAAGGCAGTACACCCAAGGGCGCTCAGAAGTTCCTAGGGCTGGCCTGCAATTCAAACACTAACGCTTGCTTAGGTGAGACAGGAAGTCGGCCCAACCATTCTCGATCCGACGACAACCCATCCGACAGACAGTGAATGGACCCACCAACAAGATAACCTCCGCTTCACCCTACCAGCACACAACAGCAATTATGTATTGAGCTGTCAAACTACACACCATGCTGGACAGCGACAACACGATAAGGAAAATACGCTGCCTGAATTTACATCAATGGCCAGGACAGGTAACTGGAACGTTAACGGCCACAAGGCAGAAAATTCTGCTGGTGCACTTCAATTCAAATAATCAAGTACAGTTAAACTCCACCGGAGGGTGGCTAAAATTTGTCAACTTGAAAACACACGTTATTGCTCATGGGAATATCCCAACAGCCGATAATGAACTCTAAATGACGCAATGTGAACAGTCTTGACTTGCTGGTAGATTAAGTCAAAACCCAACTTTCATGTCCAGGATCGGTGGGCCACAAACCTCGTAGCAATGGGAACAGCACCACACACTCCGACACCGCATAGAGGCCGCCAGCGGGCCCGGCCAAACTATGCGCTGCGAAGATTTCCTCACTGCTCCACGCCAACCGACCATCTGCCCAGGCCCGGAAACGGTGGTAGGATCAAATATACGTCGGCCGATGAGACGACCAACCGAACGACCAACCAATGGCTGTCCCGCTCCAATCTCCCTCTGTCGGAGAGTTCATGTGTGTCGCCATCGGTCAGCGAGCACTGGCTGTTGGAGCCTCAGCGGCGCTCCGTCCCCCGACCTCACTGCTGCTGCGTCCCGACTGCACTGCTGGTCCAACTGACTGCCAGACACACGACGACCCGGAAATACTACCGGTCGCTCCAGAGATGATACGGCAGCGCACTTATCGATACGCGCTGCTGATGCCGCTTACAGGCAAGTAAGGCAGGAAGTTAGTGGCGCCAGCAGATGGATCAAGAAAACCAAGCAGCAGTAACATTATAGAAGATGACAAACAGTAAATAGGATAAAGGCGAGCCGTTCACGGTTCAACCTGTAGTCTTCTATAGTTGTTGTCCCCTGCGCAGAAAACAGCACGTATGTCGTGAATCCGTAATCTTGAGGGTGTAAGAAACTCTTGGCAAGGAACTGTTATTTTAGAAACTTTCCGCCATATACGGGAAGCCACTCGCTTTTTGTTAGCAGAACACTAGAAACTGTACAATTTTCTTGGCTTCTTGGGACATTGGTTTGATCAAAAGTGAATGGTGTCTGATAATTCATCTGCCTGTACAGTTTGGTCTGTGCAATATTTCTGGCTTTGCAGCCATCATATTAGGCTACAAGAAGCTCTTTTTGGAGCAGTTGAGAAGGCAGCTGTGGTAAGATGATGTAATGTGGTGTGAGGTACCAATGACAGATGGTTTGTTAGTTATAATGGGAAAGACTGCCCAAATTTTAGTCCTTCCCTGCAATTGGCTGCTGCTTTCGGAAGTTGCGCGCCAAAATGGTAATCTTCTATTATTAATATTAGACAAACTACACAGCGTATTTACATGCATGTCATACCTAAAGTATCTCTCAGTAGCGTGCTATCATTCCATTTTTCACAAGTATTAATAACCGTTGCATTTGATGACTGCAGGACGGACGATGAACAGACTGAGAGGGCTGTCTTCTCGCCACCAGCTCTGTTTCGGCCGGCCCTCCTGCGATAGCCAGCCCTGTCGGCACCAGCGAGAAGACTGAAGAATGCACCGACATCGACGCTAACAATTGGCGCCAACAGTAGCCATGTTCTCTACTGTTCGGTTGTTCTGCCAACCAGTTCGTTATGTAAGCACACCGAGCCATACGGTTACCGCGCAATTCTGTAAGCTGTGCAGTAGTGAGTCGGTTCACCTCCCGAGGAAACGAGATGGGTCCATGCCGTGTTGCCGTCTGTCCTTGCGCCAGCCGATCAAAGACGTATGACCACAGCTGCAGGAGCGCACACTCGATGACTGCGCACCCAGCACGGTCCGCCACAGTGCGCATAGCACCCAACACCCACAGCCGCAAGCTGAAACAACTACCAGATGCGCTATTTCCTTTATTGTTTTCGAAAAGTGAGTTTTTAGTGAATACTGTTGGTCATATAAGTGGAAATGATAGAAGAAAATGAGGAGATTAGTACATCCACATCCCAATTACGCCGAAATGGTTTTGCATATTGCCATTGTATGTTTTGTTATGTGTCGCGGCACCACCAATTAGGATAGGGAAAGTTAGTTTTTTGCAATATTCTGAGCACAAGTTACAGCCAGGTGTGGGCCAGATTGCAGTGAGTTACACATACCACCAACTGCGAAGTAGAATAGAGGCCACAGGGCGGTCAAATTGCTGAAAAAGTATACGTGGCAGTTTTGCATGTCGCATATCACAGGCAGAAGGGGCCCACTGACCAACCTAGCGTGATGCGGTGCATATGGCAAAACAGAGGCGCACAGCCGCGTATAAATAGGTGCGGGTTTCTAACGAGATGCATTCAAGTGTGGCAGCTCTCCTGGACATGTCACATCACCAGCAGCAGATGGGCGCCAGCGTTCCAGTCCACGGCGGGTCGCTGGTTCGACCCTCTGAGGCCGATGCGGGTTCCATAACCAGCCGGCGGCGGGCCACTCCACAGTTCGCTGCCGTGGGCAGTCGTCCTGGCTTCCAACACATGCCAGACGCATCCCGAGGTGAGGGCCACAGATTCAGACTGGATTGTGGGTGCTTGTTGTCACTGTGGTCTTAGCCACACTAGCGAAAAGCATGCAGCCTGCCACCTGTGGCTCACACTGAACAGCGCTGAGTCAGCGGGGACGCAGACCACTGAGTCAACTGCTGGCATCCTGACGACACCGCAGCTCCGCTGCCGTACAAGGCCGACACACAGCAGCGCGTGCACGGGTCACCGAGGCAGCCATTCCGCGCCAAGCTGTTTTGCAGACAGCAAAGTGGTGTCCTCAGCATTGCAGGACCCAGTGACACAGATTGAGAGCAACGGAGGCACTGTAGTTGGAAACAATAAATCATTTGGAAAGCTCGGATGAGTCTTAATACAGTGCCTTCTACCTCTTCCCACTACATTTGGTGTTGCTGTTACATTCAGTGGCAGGAGTTGCCTCTACATATGTATGTGTGCTACACTCAAAACAAAACCAGCAATTAGGCTGCATGAATGCAATAACTTTTAATCTAAGGAAGCACTATTCAGCATGACGGAGGTCAACCCTTAAAATATCTTCACGTAATAAGAAAATTATGTTCTTGTGCCTCAGGAAAGGGGACACGAGCCCTCAAAAATGCAAGTTCTTTGATGGCTCTCACAACTTTGTCATTGCACTTTTGAGACACTTGCCTGACTTATGGCAGATGAATTATCAGACACTACTCACTTTTGATCAAACCATTGTCCTAAGAAGTTAAGAAAAAAATAACCGTTGAATTTGATGACTGCTAAGAACTATTCAATAGATCTAGTCATTTCAGGGCTTTGTAAACAAATGTACTCAGGTGCAAAGGGATGGCTGTAGCTCTTTGACGGGCTCTAGTGTTCAGCCGAATTTCCCCAACCAAACAATGGTCTGCCTCTGTGGTCAGTCCGTACCGTGCCACAAAGTTGATCTCATGCATTTCAAACGGGTTTGTCTCGTACCGCAGTTATGATACCAAATGGCGCCACATTTCCTCGAGCCGCCTTGTCCACCTTCGTCATTCTTGGTTCCTTCTTGGTACTGTGCATATCACGTCCACTTCCATGATTCTTGGCTGAAATGCATGTGCAACAACATTCATGAATTCATTTTCCACTCGGATGTGTCCTGGTGATTCTTCAATAAAACCTAATCACTAAACCCAGAGCTAAACTCACTTAATTCACTAGTGGCTATTAAAATTGCTACACCACGAAGATGACTTGCTACAGACGTGAAATTTAACCGCCAGGAAGAAGAAGGTTGACGTCAGTGGCGACACCTACGACGTGCTGACATGAGGAAAGTTTCCAACCGATTTCTCATACACAAACAGCAGTTGACCGGCGTTGGCTGGTGAAACGTTGATGCCTCGTGTAAGGAGGAGAAATGCGTACCATCACGTTTCCGACTTTGATAAAGGTCGGATTGTAGCCTATCGCGATTGTGCTTTATCGTATGGCGACATTGCTGCTCGCGTTGGTCGAGATCCAATGACTGTTAGCAGAATATGGAATCGGTGGGTTCAGGAGGGTAATACGGAACACCGTGCTGGATCCCAACGGCCTCGTATCACTAGCAGTCGAGATGACAGGCATCTTATCCGCATGGCTGAACGGATCGTGCAACCACGTCTCGATCCATGAGTCAACAGATGGGATGTTTGCAAGACAACAACCATATGCACGAACAGTTCGACGACGTTTGCAGCAGCATGGACTGTCAGCTCGGAGACCATGGCTGTGGTTACCCTTGACGCTGCATCACAGACAGGAGCGCCTGCGATGGTGTACTCAACGACGAACCTGGGTGCACGAATGGCAAAACGCCATTTTTTCTTATGAATACAGGTTCTGTTTACAGCATCATGATGGTCGCATCCGTGTTTGGCGACATCGCGGTGAACGTACATTGGAAGCGTGAATTCGTCATTGCCATACTGGCGTATCACCCGGCGTGACAGTTCGGGGTGCCATTGGTTACACGTCTCGGTCACCTCTTGTTCGCATTGACGGCACTTTGAACAGTGGGCGTTACATTTCAGATGTGTTGCGACTCGTGGCTCTACCCTTCATTCGATCCTTGCGAAACCCTACATTTCAGCAGGGTAATGCACGACCGCATGTTGCAGGTCCTGTACGGGCCTTTCTGGATACAGAAAATGTTCGACTGCAGCCCTGGCCAGCACATTCTCCAGGTCTCTCACCAACTGAAAACGTCTGGTCAATGGTGGCCTAGCAACTGGCTCGTCACAATACGCCAGCCACTACTCTTGATGAACTGTGGTATCGTGTTGAAGCTGCATGGACAGCTGTACCTGTACACGCCATCCAACCTCTGTCTGACTCAATGCCCAGGCGTATAAGGCCGTTATTTCGGCCAGAGGTGGTTGTTCTGGGTACTGATTTCTCAGGATCACCCAAATTGTGTGAAAATGTAATCGTCAGCTCTAGTATACTATATTTGTCCAATGACTACCCGTTTATTATCTGCATTTCTTCTTGGTGTAGCAATTTTAATGGCCAGTAGTGTATTTCTAAAATAACATTATCTCTGCAACAAAACACATCGAACCGAATGAATGGCCTTACTGACACATCTCCACCTCTCAGTACGAAAAATCGGCAGGCAGACCTGTCGTTAATAGGCCTCAGTAGCGCACAGAATAGCAACTTCGATTATCGGACCGAAAGTGTCGTCGTTACCGAGGCTAAGGCTGGGAACCGAGTGGTGTGGACGATACAGAATAGGGCTACAGGACAGGGCCGGCGGCTGACGTCGTCACACACAAGGGCTGCGCTGAGAGCAGTGGGACTGTCGCAGTAGAACTCTGTGAAATAGAAACTTAGTGCCGCGTGATACATCAGAACCCGACTCAAAGTAGCCCAGTCTTTCACAGACAAAATTCATTGAGGGACAGTCTAGACACTGTTCAGAAACACACCCACTCTAACACTGTAGGGAACAATCTCACTCGAACACTATGGCAGAGACCGCCAGTAATCAAAAATTCAGTACACACTCGGCGCGAATGGAAACAACTATCTCTCAAAGTGCATACCTACCTGTTCCACCAATAAATGATACACTTCTTCTTCTTCTTCTTCTTCAGTAGCGCTACAGCTCTTGCTGAGCCTTGATTTCTTCAACAATCTTCCTCCAATCTTCTCGGTTATTTGCTGCTATTTTACACCTCCAGAGTCCCATACTGGTAATATCCATTATTACCTCGTCGATCCATCTTCTTCTAGGTCTCCCTTTTCGCCTAGCTGAATGGATCATACCTTTCATCATTTTCTTTGGAATTCTATCCTCTGCCATTCTCTCCAAGTGACATAGCCATCGTATTCGCTGTGATTTCACAAATGTTACTGTGTCCCTGCCTTGTATTAACTCGTGTAATTCGGCATTGTAGCGTATTCTCCAGCCTTCTTCCTCCCTTATTGGCCCATAGATTTTGCGTAGTATTTTCCGCTCAATGGTTCTTAGTGCATTTTTATCGTGTTCTGTCAACGTCCATACCTCTGACCCGTATGTGATAACTGTGCGGACTAAGGAATTATGTTTTAGCAGTTTTGTTTTCCTTGTAACAAGGCTATTTTTGAAAAGTTGCATATTTACAAAGTAAGTTCTGTTTCCTGCTTGTATTCTTTGCCTTATAGCCTTTCCCATACTGTTATCATTTGTTACACTCCTTTGAAGCATTTCCCATTGATGTTTAGGTTTTTAGGGGTTCTTCTGCCCTCAGATTGTGACATTACCATTGATTTTGTTTTGTTTTCATTTGTTATGAGGCCAATTTTTAAGGCTTCTGTTTCCGTTGCCCGCTATTTTCTAGGAGTGTATTGATATTTCTTCCTACTATAGCAATGTCATCAGCCTATGCACGTATCTGGCTAGTTTTCATAAATATGGTGCCTCTTTTGTTGATTTTATTTGCTGCACTGTGCAGGGCTATATTGAATAGGAAAGGAGAGAGAGACTATCACCTTGCTTCACACCTTTATTAATGTCAAAGCTTCATCTCGTTCTGTATAAACCATACACTGAGGTGACAAAAGTCATGGGATATATCTTGATACCGTGTTGAACCTCCGTTTGCCTGGCATAGTGCAGGAACTCACGTGGTATTTACTCAGCTAGCCATTGGAAGTCCCTTTCAGAAATGCTGAGCCACGCTGCCTCTAAAGCAGTTCATAATTGCGAAAACGTTGACGGTGCAGGACTTTGTGCACGAACTGACATCTCGATTAAACCTTATAAATGTTTGATGGGTTTCATGTCGTGCGACCTGTGTGGCCAAATCATTCACTCGAATTGTTCAGAATGTTTTTCAAATCAATCGTCAACAATTGTGACCCAGTAACATCGCGCACTGTCAACGATAAAACTTCCAAATGGTCCCCAAACAGCCAACTATAACCATTTTCAGTAAATAATCGATTCAGTTGGATCAGTTCCATATAACCACATCCCACACCACTATGGAGCCACCAACAGCTTGCACAGTGCATTATTAGCTCTTGAATCCATGGCTTCTTGGGGCCTGCGTCACACTCTACCATTAGCTCCTACCAACAGAAATTGGGATGGTCTCGAGCCAAGGAGAGTCGCTGCAGGTTTTGTCATCCCATTAGCAAAGGCACTCACGTCGGTGTCCGCCCCTGGTAGCCGAGTGGTCAGCGCGAACGAATGCCATACCTGACGGCCCGGGTTCGATTCCCGACTGGGTCGGAGATTTTCTCCGCTCAGGGACTGGGTGTTGTGTTGTCCTTATCATCGTCATTTTATCCCCATCGACACGCAAGTCGCCGAAGTGGCGTCAACTCGAAAGACTTGCACCAGGCGAACGGTCTACCCGACGGGAGGCCCTAGCCACACGGCATTACCATTTCCACTCACGTCGTCCGTTTGCTGCCATAGCCCATTAACGCCAAATTACGCCGCACTGTCCTACCGATACGTTCGTCACACGTCCCACATGGATTTCTGCGGTTGTTTCACGCAGTATTTCTGTCACTGAAAAACCTTAGCAAACGCCGCTGCTCTCGGTCGGTAAGTGAAGGCCGTCGGCCTCTATGTTGTCCATACTGGGAAGTAACGCCTGAAATCTGGTATTCTCGTATTCACGCCACACTCTTGACACAATCCATCTCGAAATTCAGTATTATTAACGATTCCCGAAATGAAATGTTCCATGTGTCTAGCCCCACTGCCATTCCACGTTCAAAGTTGGCCAGTTCCCGTCGTGCGGCCATAATTACGTCGGAAACCTGAGTACAAATGACAGCGCCGGCAATGCTATGTCCTTTTATACCTTCTGTACGCGATGCTACCGCCGCCTGTGCATGTGCATCTCGCTACGCTATGACTTTCTGGCCGTCAAATACCAATGGGTGAGCGGGTTGCCAAGCTGTGGCCTCCGCAGTCAAAACCTGAGTGAGCCTAGTTACGGTCTGCAGCAGTGTCTCAGTGTGCTGGCCCTATAACGCAAGAACTTGAATCAAACGTAGTTTCGACGATCGGACAAACATGATAAATCAGAAGGACGTTCAAAGCTTACGCGAAAATACGCTGCTAGCAAACTGAAACCTCTATCTTTAATTACTGAATTGCACTAAAGCACGAAACTACAACAAATAACGACCGAAAACAACGCCAACCAACAGCATCAATGAAGAGAATTCACACTTTTGCAACACATGAATGGACCCCCTGAACTATACAGAGTAGACAATAACTACTAAGAAGCTTGCTTCACGAACGTGCATAGACTAAGAAACTTTCCCTGTTATAGGAATCGCAGATGTGATGAACACCACTGCATGCAGACAATAACAACGCGAGAAGGCAGAAGACTCTACCCCAAAGAATGAACTAGTATAGAAGCAAAAATCCACTTAGTTGAAAAACACGCCAGCGAACTTGAAAAAAGAAATGCCTGCTCCAGCAAATCCGACTAATACACAAGAAACAAGAAAACACTTGCAGAATACTAAAAACTTTCTGCCTCGTCACCAATATATACAGGTGACAAAAAATCGCAACGTCAAAAAATATCAACACCGGGTAATGAAATTTTGGGAATACATTTGTCTACGTTACATATTTAAGAGATTGACATTGCAAGCTCACAGATTAATTAAGGTGCGAGATAAGCTATTGCGCCGGCCGCTGTGGCCGAGCGGTTCTAGGCGCTTCAGTCCGGAACCGCGTTGCTGCTACGGTCGCATCCTGCCTCCGGCATGGATGTGTGTGATGCCCTTAGGTTAGTTACGTTTAAGTAGTTCTAAGTCTAGGGGACTGATGACCTCAGATGTTGTCCCATAGTGCTTAGAGCCATTTGAGCCATAAGCTATTGCAAATATGAAATGCTGGTACATTCAAAAAATGGTTCAAATGGCTCTGAGCACTATGGGACTTAATTTCTGAGGTCATCAGTCCCCTAGAACTTAGAACTACTTAAACCTAACTTACCTAAGGACAGCACACACATCCATGCCCGAGGCAGGATTCGAACCTGCGACCGTAGTTGTCGCGCGGTTCCAGACTGTAGCGCCTAGAGCCGCTCGGCCACCCTGGCCGGCGCTGGTACATTAATAACCGGTGTAAATACTAGAATGTTAAAGGCAGGCGTGCATGTATCCTGTTGTGCAGATGCTGGATGTCAATTTGTGGGCTGTAGTTTCGTGCTTGTTGCACTTGAATGGTCAATGCAGGGATAGGCCTACCATTTTCGATGACGTTGGAGTTGTCGTCCAATCATGTCTCATATGTGCTCGACTGGAGACAGATATGGTGATTGAGCAGGTCAAGGCAACAAGTAGACACTCGGTAGAGCATGTTGGGTCACAACAGCGGTATGTGGGCGAGCGTTATCCTGTTGGAAAACGCCCCCTAGGATGCTCTTCGTGAATAGCAGCACAACAGGTCGAATCACCACATTGACGTACACATTTGCAGTCAGCGTGTGTGGGATAACCACGAAAGTGCTCCTGCTGTCATACCAAGTCGCACCCCAGATCATAACTCCCGGTGTAGGTCCAGTGTGTCAAGCATGCTGACAGGTTCGTTGCAGGCCTTCAGCTGACCTCCTAACCAATACATGACCATCACTGGCATCGAGACAGGATCAGCTTTCATCAGAAAACACAACAGACCTTCACGTGCCCCCCCTCCCCCCCCCCCCCCCATTTGACTCTCGCTTGACCCCACAGACGTCGCAAATGACGGTGGTTTGAGATAAGTGGAATGCAGTTTACAGGGTGTCTGGCACGGAGGTGCCCTTGAAGTAAACGATGTGTCACTGGGATTATCAAAATTGGACATGTTTGTCTCAATGGGAATTCCGCGATCGTTCATTAAATAAAATATGGCGTTTCAGTCTTCGAGCGCTATTCTTTATTTTCAATTACCGGTTTCGGGCTAGCTGCCCACCTTCAGATCATATATTGTAGTTACAGAGTAACTTGTCCGTACAGAACACTCGGGTCACTGTCATGACAGCTGTCATGACAGTGAACCGAGTGTTCTGTACGGTAGAATCCAGGTTCTGTTTACAGCATCATGATGGTCGCATCCATGTTTGGCGACATCGCGGTGAACGCACATTGGAAGCGTGTATTCGTCATCGCCATACTGGCGTATCATCCGGTGTGATGGTATGGGGTGCCATTGGTTACACGTCTCGGTCACCCCTTGTTCGCATTGACGGCACGTTGAACAGTGGACGTTACATTTCAGATGTGTTACGACCCGTGGCTCTACCCTTCATTCGATCCCTGCGAAACCCTATATTTCAGCAGGATAATGCACGACCGCATTATAAGGTGTATGCTTCGCCGGCGATGGGCGAGGCATGACAGAATCTCTGACCAGAGAGTAGTTTATCGTTAGTTGTTGCTTGTCGCGAGTCTGCGCGAGTCGATAGTAGTAGTCAGTCTGCAGCAGTCAGTCGGATACGATAGTAGGGAGTCGGCATGCGTCGGCTGTGTGCTCTGGTCGCGACTCTGGTCAGGACTCTGGAGGATGAGTATTGTTGTAGAAGGTAAAGAAGCAGCCTTGCGCATATTTAATAATGTATGTTAATTGTAATTTAATTTGTTCAGAAAAAATGCCCCAATAATAAATTTTTTATAAAGTAACTCTTTTAAAGAAAAGTATTCATTTCAATTTAAAGAATTTTTCCACTCTTTTGAAGAATTTCAATTTAAAGAATATTTCCTTAGTATTCCTTCCAAGAATCAAATATATATATATATATATATATATATATATATATATATATATACGCCAGCATTGCACGAAGCTGTGTCTATAAATAAGAGCAGATATAGTTGCAGTTTATTGAGGTAAGAATTTTGCTTTTGTTATTCAGAATACAGGGCCGAAGTTCAGCGCTGCTGTCCTTATAAAATTTACCACATATTGTTATTTCTGCTGAGAGGTTGCATTTTTTTCATGGTTCATTATTCAATTAAAGTTATTGTGTGGGTTTTTGGTCAATTTTCATTTATCAATTTTTGTGTGGGGAGTTTAAGCTTGGCTCCATTTCCATTTCAAATTTTCATTTAATTAAAATTACGTGTCGGGAGGTTACAACATGTTGCAGGTCCTGTACGGGCCTTTCTGGAAACAGAAAATGTTCAACTGCTGCCCTGGCCAGCACATTCTCCAGATCTCTCACCAATTGAAACCGTCTAGTCAACGGTGGCCAAGCAACTGGCTCGTCACAATACGCCAGTCACTACTCTTGATGAACTGTGGTATCGTGTTGAAGCTGCATGGGTAGCTGTACCTGTACACGCCATCCAAGCTCTGTTTGACTCAATGCCCAGGCGTATCAAGGCAATTATTACTGATTTCTCAGGATCTATGCACCCAAATTGCGTGAAAATGTAATCACATGTCAATTCTAGTATAATATATTTGTCCAATGAATACCCGTTTATCATCTGCATTTCTTCTTGGTGTAGCAATTTTAATGGCCAGTAATGTATATCAACGCCTGTCGACAGCTTAGGATCTTGATTTAATTATCATTTCATTCGAAGCGAGCTGCATGGTCGCCGATGGTATCTGTTCTTTCGGACATGTCTGTGGTATGTGACATGTCCGAAAGAACAGATACCATCTTCATACAGTCCTGTGAGACTGGGAGTTCAAAGGCAGCCCACAGTTGCGCAGCAAGGCGCCGTAATGACATGGCCCCATGAGGTGATGAATCTGTTGACAGTCACATGCGAATACTGCGATGCGGTGCCCTCGGAAGTCGCTGTGGGGGAGGTTCAGCGGTAGACATGGCTCACAGAGAGGACGGCCCGAGCCCTTGGTGGCAGTAGGAGCGGCGGGGTCGTTGCGGAACTGCTGGTGGAGACTTCGAGAGGCTGACTATCTGAGCCCGGAACGTAAGTGCCTTTGGAAGCGTGAGCGCCGACCAAGTACATGCTTGTAGAGGGATGGAAAATACTGAAGAATGTCGGCTTTGACCAACGACGTCGCATGATACCACAGATCATGCATTGCAAAGATTTAAAAGCATGGATCAATGTTGAGAAACGAACGATTGTAGTGCAGAGAAAACAGATCGTGGACATATACCATGTACATCCATATTTCGAAAGTAATGTTACGTATATCATTTTTTTCACTGTAGAAAAGTTAGTATACTATTCTTGAGTTGATCAATATAGAACAACTGGAGGATAGGATACTAGTGGTAGCGCAAGCAAAAAAAGCAATGTACGTAGCATTGGCATTTTACGTATGTCGGTTTTTTCGCCTTCGCTAGTACTAGTATGGATTGAAGAATACGATACTATTGCTAGTGAAGACGGAAAAATCGACAAACGTAAAATTTGTATCCTGGACTTCAGTTGAAGTGCTCAGATCAACTGAAGAGTAGGATACTAGTACTAGCGAAGGCGAAAAAAGCGACAAACTTAAAATTTCGATAATGTGCTTCAGTTGACTTAAACAGGTCATCTGGTACTAGCACTGGCGAAGGCGAAAAAAGCGACAAACGAAAAATTTGGATTCTTTACTTAAGTTGACCTATACAGGTCAGTTGTAGAATGAGATACATCCTTCGTAGCTCGGCCGATGCACAGGATGCCAGTGTTACGTACGTCGCTCTCTTTCTTTTGCTGGTACTAGTAACCTATTCTTCAGCTGACCTCATTTATTTCTATTTACGATTATGACGCTTCGCCACAGAAGATAATAATAATTCGGTTATTTATAGCTCGAAAAGTGACAAATTAATGTCTATGACTAAAATACGAGGGCAGTTCAATAAGTAATGCAACACATTTTTTTTTTCAGCCAATTTTGGTTGAAAAAACCGGAAATTTCTTGTGGAATATTTTCAAACATTCCCGCTTCGTCTCGTATAGTTTCATTGACTTCCGACAGGTGGCAGCGCTGTACGGAGCTGTTAAAATGGCGTCTGTAACGGATGTGCGTTGCAAACAACAGGCAGTGATCGAGTTTCTTTTGGCGGAAAACCAGGGCATCTCAGATATTCATAGGCGCTTGGAGAATGTCTACGGTGATCTGGCAGTGGACAAAAGCACGGTGAGTCGTTGGGCAAAGCGTGTGTCATCATCGCTGCAAGGTCAAGCAAGACTGTCTGATCTCCCGCGTGCGGGCCGGCCGTGCACAGCTGTGACTCCTGCAATGGTGGAGCGTGCGAACACACTCGTTCGAGATGATCGACGGATCACCATCAAACAACTCAGTGCTCAACTTGACATCTCTGTTGGTAGTGCTGTCACAATTGTTCACCAGTTGGGATATTCAAAGGTTTGTTCCCGCTGGGTCCCTCGTTGTCTAACCGAACACCATAAAGAGCAAAGGAGAACCATCTGTGCGGAATTGCTTGCTCGTCATGTGGCTGAGGGTGACAATTTCATGTCAAAGATTGTTACAGGCGATGAAACATGGGTTCATCACTTCGAACCTGAAACAAAACGGCAATCAATGGAGTGGCGCCACACCCACTCCCCTACCAAGAAAAAGTTTAAAGCCATACCCTCAGCCGGTAAAGTCATGGTTACAGTCTTCTGGGACGCTGAAGGGGTTATTCTGTTCGATGTCCTTCCCCATGGTCAAACGATCAACTCTGAAGTGTATTGTGCTACTCTTCAGAAATTGAAGAAACGACTTCAGCGTGTTCGTAGGCACAAAAATCTGAACGAACTTCTCCTTCTTCATGACAACGCAAGACCTCACACAAGTCTTCGCACCCGAGAGGAGCTCACAAAACTTCAGTGGACTGTTCTTCCTCATGCACCCTACAGCCCCGATCTCGTACCGTCGGATTTCCATATGTTTGGCCCAATGAAGGACGCAATCCGTGGGAGGCACTACGCGGATGATGAAGAAGTTATTGATGCAGTACGACGTTGGCTCCGACATCGACCAGCGGAATGGTACCGTGCAGGCATACAGGCCCTCATTTCAAGGTGGCGTGAGGCTGTAGCATTGAATGGAGATTACGTTGAAAAATAGTGTTGTATAGCTAAAATATTGGGGAATAACCTGGTGTATTTCAATGCTGAATAAAACAACCCCTGTTTCAGAAAAAAAATGTGTTGCATTACTTATTGAACTGCCCTCGTATGTCGTCATTCGTCAAAGTCGGCGAGATGTATCCCATTCTTCAGTTGACTCCTGAGCCAGATGCTGACGTAAGAGTAAAACTCAGCGAATCCACAAAAATTGTATATACACTTGTCACATCAGCAATTCAGTGAAATAACTTGGTTTAGTTTTATTAGTCTACTGTATCACGTGTTAAAGTTCCACACAGTGATAAAGTTAAATCTTCATTAATCCTGACGCAGCACATCATTCTTGGCTGAGGTTCCTCAATTATAGTTATAAACAATAGCACTTTTCTTTCTGCACAATAAACCAATCAGGCTGCAATGTTTTGGAATTTAGTTTCATTTTTAGTTCATTAATGTCTTGAACGGTATCTTGCCTACGAGTTTCAGACAGTGTTTCCTCGTTTTCTGCAAGTGCAAAAGCTAGCTGTTCATTTTCTTTTCCCGTTCTCCTAATTTCTGGATCCTCCTTCCTTGCTGTATTTTTTTTTTACATATACGACGGACATTTTGGAAACACTGATGGTACAGTTACTGTAACAAAAGAAGTTCATAACAATTTCCGTAGGAACAGTTATGAACAATGTGCTCAGATCTAACTTAATAACCTATCTAAATTCTATAGATTATTCAATTATTTCCTATTGGAATGCTTGTTAAATATCAAAATGACTTACCTTTAACCAACCTAGGCTTCAATAAGGGTGCCCTTAACAGCCTTCCAGTTTTACTGTCATACAAACTGGTTTGTCTTTCCACATTCTGCTACTGAAAATGCAGTTCACATATCTAGATGATAAAAATGGCATAACATTATTTGGCAGTCTGTTTCACAGTTAGAGATTATTAAAATCAGTTTAGCGGATGTTATAACATATTTAAGGATAATCATATTACTTGTCCTGGAATTACTCGTTGGCTTAAAATCATCTCTACAGATAGCTCGAATCCACAGCTGCTTTTCTACTTCGGCTTCTTGAAAGGAAAAGAGACTGTCCTTTGGGCCATTTGTGTAGTTCCCTCTACAGCTAGGCAATAATCATTTGTAAGGCATTGTGAACAATATGACACGCTACAGAGAATAAAACATTTCACACTTCGAAAACGGTCGCACAAACAAAAACAAAGAATACAATGACGGCAACTCGCAAATCAACGGACCAAACGTGATAATGTCACTACCACTTGGAGTCTACGTTGACAGGACTGTTTTTAAAGAAGAAGAAAACGCTACGTAAGGCTCTCATAAAAGAGCAAACATATTCGCTGATATCTGGCCACGGATGTGTCAAATAAACCTGTACACGTACCAACAAAGTGTGTCAATTCCCTCCGTGAAGAAATAGTACAGAGCCAATTTGTCAATTTAATCTTACTTTTGAAGCAGACGTTTTTCGAGTATCCTGTATTTTGACATTAGTAGGAATGGTTAAAAACGCAGATGAAGCATTTCTAACGTTGACTATGGCACTATGTTTAATAAAGAAGTAATAAAAAAGATACTGGGTCCAGGTAATTGTTTAAAAAGGGAGAGAAATGTTACACTCAGAACATTTCTGTGGATGAGCAGTGAAACTTTCAATAACTTGCTCCGAGTTAGTCGCCATTACACAAAGAGCAGACACAAGAATGTGAAAATTTATTCGCTTTTACCTGGTCCTCTAATGACAGTTCACTGAAATGCCACAACGTGGAAACATGTAGCCCACATCATCCGTGGGGGAAACAAGGAACTTCGTATTTTTATTTCGTTGCACTCCTGCTTATGAGTTGGGCGTAGGATATTGATTTTCTTCTTACGAGTTAAGCGTAGGATATTGATTTTCTTCTTATCTCTTCCTGCGTCTGGGAAAGATGCGACACCACTACCATTTTGGCAATTATCAGTGCTGTTTTGTTTTTTGTTTTTTTGACCGTAGTTTCAATAATAAATAAATTGTAATAAAACTATTTTTCACTAAACATATGCAGTGGAACATCGACGCAACGGACTTTCAAAAATTTTCGCCAACACTACCTATTCTTGACAAACACACCAAACAGGACAGTACACGGTCCAGTGTTAGGCAAATACAGTAAAGTTTGACAAATTTTTTGATCGGGTACAGGAGCCTTAAAATATAACCAATATCGCCAACTGCCTTGTGTTTTCCGAAAACTTCGGCCGGCCGAGGTGGCCGAGCAGTTCTAGGCGCTACGGTCGCAGGTTCGAATCCTGCCTAGGGCATGGATGTGTGTGATGTCCTTAGGTTAGTTAGGTTTAAGTAGTTCTAAGTTCTAGGGGACTGAAGACCACAGCAGTTAAGTCCCATAGTGCTCAGAGCCGTTTTTTTCCGAAAACTTGGTCCTAATGACATACCGCGCTAACTAGAGATATTGTGGGGCAACGCTCACCTGTAATCGGCTTTCGCACGGTGTCGGCAGGTGGCATTAGGTACGCCGCGTCGCTAAAGCTTCACGAACTGCCCGGCAGGTGGCAGCGCACTCGGAGTGCGGCCAAACAACAGAGCTCAGTAGTGCACTGGCTGTCATCGGTGAGCGCGCGTCGCGTACGTCTAGCGAACGCGGTCTCTTTCGCGCGCGTGAAGTGCTCTCAGCTGTCGAGTCGTGTAGTGTCGCTGCTGGCAGACAGCCCCGATGTCTGCCTCCGTGAACACGCGTACCGTATCAGCGCGCCGCCACGGGCACTACTGCTTCGCGCTGCGGTGAGATTTAAGGAACGAAGGGCGCGTGCTAGTGATGCTGCAGGATAAGATGAAACCCAAGTACGCGCTCGAGGACTACATTTACGAGATGGAGGCTCGTAGCCTGGAGGCCGCGTCGGCGGCCGACGACGAAGAACAGGACGTCTACACGCAACTACAGCAAAAGGAAAAGGACCTCATCCTAGCCGCCGAACTGGGCAAGGCGCTGCTGGAAAAGAACGAAGAGCTCAGCAAGCAGAACGAGCGGATCGCAGAGGAGTACTCGCAGAATCTAGAGGTGAGTGCATGCCTGCCGCTGTGTGCAGTGTCGTGTATGTTTTGGAAGTTGCTTCGGAAAAGGGAACCATTTCCGACGTCGTAAACAACTCGACGACCGAGTTGTATCGCTGTTCTACCACTATGGGCCAACAGCAGACATGAAATGGAGGTGTACTGTTTGTCGAATTGCTACCAATACACCTAGATTTGTATCTTTAGCACACTACTTTGAATCAGGCCATAAGGCCTCTAGAACAATTGCCAGCTGTTCTTAGATAGTGTTTCTGTGGTGAAGGGGACGTTGGCGTAACTGCATTCCTTACAACGTTTTCACGGATATGTAGAAGGCGATGAGCACTTACTCATCTTCGCTACCTGACGCACATCTCATCTACTGAAAGCTCTCTGCTTTCCGTATTTTAGGAAGTGCTAGTGTGGATCAAAAAAAGAAAAAATGCCGAATAAATATGGACCATAAAATGCATACTTAACAAGTTGTCAGCACTTGTTCACATTCGCTACTGTGAAACACGTATATTCCACTGAATAAGTGCTCATACCTCTTAACGCATGCATTTTAGAGCCCATGTTTACTGGACATTATTTTATTGTTTTGGTCCAGACTACCACATCTGAATGTTTGTCGGTGGAGCTCTGGCTCGTACTGTATATACAAAGTGCATCTGAAAAGTTCCGTGAATGATCTCAGAAAAAGAGGAAACAAGAGTTAAAAAAAAACAATAATAATCAATGTTAGGTACATCACACTTGTGATATAGGTTGCAAAGCTATTGGAAACTGTAAACAAGTGCTGCTTGTGGAATCGCTCCAAACCCGTTGGTGACGCGTTGTTGATTATACGCATCATTACAGGGAGGTGAGGCCTCGTGCTTCCAATACGATACGGGGAACGAGTGACAAACAATGATATGGTGTTCGTCTCTCCACCTCTCTCGGATAGACAGGAATTCATGATGGATCAAGAAGCTCTTGCTGTCGAAAAAAGTCCATTAACTTCAGCCGACATTTTTTGGGAGGCAGGGAAGACGATGAACACCATGGAAATTACTGCCTATTGGTCTCCGGATTTTATCGGCAGCATCTTGTCTCATCTCCTGTAATGATGCGGATATCCAATAATGCATGACCACTGTGCTTCGGGTGACTACAAAAGAAGCGTCTGCTGACAATTTCCAACAGTTTTACAATCGATGTCGGAAATGGTTGTGACTAATAGTGATTGGCTGCTTTGTTTGTATCTCTTGTTTCCTTCATTTTCTGAGATCATTCACCGTACTTCACATGCGCGCCTTATGTATGCTTATTAAAAGAACGGAGTCGTCATATGTGATTTATTCTTACAACAGTTGTTGCATATTATCAACAGCTATCCTTCAGAATTTAATTATAGTTCGTACGTGAAGCGTCTATACTGTCCGATGAATACATCGGAAATCGCCTTTCGTATGGGAACCATATGATGATCTTTGTTATGTCTCATGTCTGACACGACGTTGTATTGGATAATATCCAGCGACTAACCTCTGACTTTAACAAAATATAAGTTGACTAAGTCTCACAGACTAGTTTGCCAGTTCGTTTAGTCAGCTGAAATACGTCCAGACGGGGTTGTAGAGATACCCGCAACGTCAGTAAAGTACAAGCTACAGTACAGCGCTTTGCAATTTGTACGAACATATGTACGGACGGAACTGGCTTCAGTTTAAGTGTTTGAATATGGCCCGACGACTGAAACACCAGTAACACGAAAATAATAGTTAAAGATTAAGCCAGTTATGGAACCATGTTGTCATTTATAGAATGATTGCTTGGAATTACGGTTGGTATTTTAAATGAACTGCGACGTATTTATGAAGTACCATTTAGCAAATCCTCTCGTTCTAATGAAGCGGACATGAATAAAATACGAGGCAGTGATTATGGAACGGAAGCGGAATTTTCTCGTTTCTCTCTCCCGCTGCGTTGCTATGGCGGGAACATTAATGGCTTAATGTATTCGTGCGGTGCGTTGGCTAGCCATTAAGAACTGCAGACGTGCTTCAATTGGTCCCTGAAGCACTGCTGCCGCAAGAGATTTTGACAACGCTGCACTTTGCTGCATCGATAGTTTGTAAACGTGCTCTCAAATCGTGGGCTGGAGCCTTTGAGTGAGCTTGGTGTCGAAATGTTCATTCTGCCGGGATATGAGAAAGACATCGTCGATCGCCAGCTGAACTGTGTGTTTTTCTGTCGCATACATCTGACGTATTCTCAGCACACGCTGCAGTTCTTGTATCAACAGATCAATAACGAAAAAGAAATTACAGAAAATTCAGAAATATTACAAATGGGATCTAGATGTTTATCGATTAATCCTCAAAACACGAAACTCCGTTGTAAAGTAATACTTCCAGTATTTTCTGTTGGAGCAGCGTAGAAAGCCTTTAACGCTAATTAATCCGTACCTTAAGGAATTACCTTGCCTGTTATTATTTGCTGATTTGGATCTCTCTATTTCAGTGGGTTTGTTTATTAAGTAATGGGTATACCCCAGAGTGTTGTTAACCCCCCCCCCCCCCTCTCTCTCTCTCTCTCTCTCTCTCTCTCTCTCTCTGTGTGTGTGTGTGTGTGTGTGTGTGTGTGTAAATGACAATAACTATATGATAGTAGTTACGTAGGAGTCCCCCTTGCATTTTTCGTAAATTGTGCCTTGTATACACCCATATGCATAAAAGCACTCGTCCGAAATTTGTATATTGTGTAACAGAACTTTTCTGAATTTATCGTGCAATATATTATGT
The DNA here is from genome assembly GCF_023864345.2 of Schistocerca serialis cubense. Lineage (NCBI taxonomy): Eukaryota > Metazoa > Arthropoda > Insecta > Orthoptera > Acrididae > Schistocerca > Schistocerca serialis. Next base: position 343,486,209 of record NC_064646.1, read on the forward strand.
ATAACGAAAAAAATGTTGAATATGAAGCGAAGATAGAGGTCGCTCTACACAGGCCAGAGAAGCAGTACCACACTCGAACCTTCTGTGTTTTAATAACGTTTTTTATCTGGGTACACCAGGCCAGTGACCACCCGGCCAAGCATACAATGGCTACAGTACCATTTTCATCCATTAATGGACGAACTTCTGTCTTTCGAAGTTAAGCAGTTGACGGTGTCAGCAGGTCAATCATACTGCCGTATTAAAACCAAATGGACAATGATAACGAAAACCGTTCTCAGTGCCGTTTTTCTTTTCGTAAAATGCTTTTTCAATGCTATTGTGTTGTGGTACTCTGATGCGCGCCCCTGGACTTGGTATGGATACCAAGTCACGGAGAAAGTCCTCTAAACAAGCGTTAGTAGATGGCCAAGCTGTGCTTTCCTCAGGAGTTCCAAAATTAAACGATATTGGTTGTGGTTTTTGTTGAAAAAGAGTTATAGTAGTTCAAAACCGAAGGCAGTGTTTCTGTGCTTGTATTATCACAAAATGTGGTACACAGTATTCTCGGCACTTGGAACAGAAACATTCTCCCTGCAGTTTTGTCGAAAACTTTAAGACTGTGGCTGTATATAAAAGAAAAGTTGATTCGTGCAAAGAAAAAAACAGCAACCAGTGACTATTAATGGTGCTGTTACAACTAGCGCCGTTACTTGTTTCGATCCGACGGCTTCATCTGCAGGCAGCTGTTCACGTTAATTTTACACTCGCTTAGTGTCCACTGCTTCGATCGCGTAGACTGTATGATCTGCAAAGAATTTTTTTGCTTTTCTTTAATTGAATTTTTATGTTCACAAATTGCAACCTCATCCAAACTTTCTTTCCCAGCCATGAAGCGATTCTGGTAGATGAGTCCAACGTTTTTGTTTAAGATGCTTGTTGCGTTTCTGTGGCGATATTGCCATGGAAACTTTCATCCCGTAACACGTATTTATTTACATCTAACCGAGAAGTGAAGCCTCAATTTTAATAGATTTAGCTTTTTTTTTAACATAACGAAATATTTTCTTAAGAATTTTCATGCCCTGTTTCGCCCTCTTAGGGGATGAATTTCCAGAAACAAAGGAGGACGTATTGTTTATTTCTAATAGAGAAGCAAATACAGATTTGCATGGATTTAGGTTCGAAATTGCTTTGATAACGAAATATTCTATAAAAATTTTCATCCCCAATTTTACACTCTTATGGGATGAATTTGCAAAAACACTGAAACGTATTTTATTTGTAACAGAGAAGTCAAATACCATTTTTCATAGATATAGCTTTAAAAGTACTTCATTTGTACTTTAATAATGATTAATTTAAAAAATAGTTTCACCCCTTATTTCAGCTCCATAGGAGCTACATTTCCAAAATTGCTAAAATACCTTTTTTATCTCTGAGCGAGAAACTAAACACCAATTTTTGACTTTTAAGGCAGAATTATTAGTGGCATAGTTTTAAAAAGTTTTTCATCCCCTTAGGGGAAGAATTTGAAAAAAATCCCTTTTTAAACGACACCTACAGTACAAGATCAACAGCCTCTTCAAATTTCGGGTTTCTATCCTTAACGATTTGGGGTGGGCAATGATGAGTCTTTCAGTCAAGGACATGACCTTTTATATATGTATAGAGTACTTGTTGTAGGGGAAAGAAAAAAAAAAGCAGCCAGCAATGAGGCCATTGTCATCAACCACTGACGTCAATGTTAATGCAGTCGGCAGGCAAGGGGATGACCGGGGGGGGGGGGGGGGGGGAGGAGGAGGTGGCAGGTGGCAACGATGTGGACGTTCACAAAGCGGTGACGACGACGACAGATTTCAGTGACAGAGAGAGATTTTATTTGATATGATGACACATTTGGTCTCGTAAACACCCTATAGTCAGTAGCAACCACATTATTCCGTTATAAGAAATACGCTTGCGTAACCCCAGACAGGTGATAACATTGAAACTTGCGCGTATCTTGACAATGTCTAACTAGTAGTTTCGTCTTGCTCTTTTTTTTACTGGATAACACATTTTCACAGCTTATTTAGTACTTATCGAAAGGCTTGAAAGTTGACTCCAGTCGTCAAGGATCTGTATGGCGTTGATTCCAAGTCATTAATTATTTGACCACATTATGAGCTGCTTATCTTGACAAGATTGCATATTTCACCGCCAGCTGGTCACTGCGCCTTAACTTTCGCATGCGTATGACTTACAAAGCGACGACGCCTACTTTTCATCGTCTGTTTCGTCCAAACTTATGGTATTATACGCATGGTGTCAAGAGAGGGAGCTTCAGAAAGCCAAGCTTTAAGAAAAGAAAATAGCATTTTTGGGGCGGGTTGGGCGACGCATTGGCCATTTTGTTAGCGTCGTAGCCAGGAAGCGGTTGGCGCAGCGGAAGGATTGCGAAACGGTAATCCTAGGGTCACGGGGTCTACTCCTTCGTGGAAACTTTTTCTAATTGCAATTTTTACGTTACACTGCACGTAAATAGACATAATATTCAATATATTATGTTTATTAACATTTTTCGTAAAAGGCATGAAAAAGATATGCAAAGGTAAATTTGGAATTGTAAATGAATTTCCATGACGGGATTGTAACGCATACACGAGAAATTCGTACGTAAAATTCCACTCTCTTCTAATTTTTCGATGGATGATTTACACGGGCTGCGGTAATATTCATCGTAAAATCAGTGTAAGCGGTAATGTTCTCGGCATCTTGCACACGTTATAAAGGCAGCATTTTTACAGTCACATGGTTCTTTAAATTTGATACAGAAAAACACAGCTTGTTTACATTTATAGAAGGGTCTCCCACATCGCACAGTTTGGTTACAAACCACGCTCAACGAAAAATTTCGCCAAATATTGGCGAAGATAGCTGGTGATATGCCATGGAATGTATTCTTATGTAGTCTTTTCTAAAGTTAAAACGAAATTAACTGAATACGAAGTTCTGCGCGCTTTAATTGCAAACCCTTCTTGAAATTTTATTTGCAGAGTCCTCGTGAACGCTGTTAAGTACAATACTTCCTCGCAAATTTGTATGTAACCGCGATTTTTTGCCTTTCGTTTTCAAGCCTCTTCTGAATATGTTAATAATTGTACTTTCAACACCGCGGCACAGTCAGCCATCGTGATAATCTAATATATAAGAAACTATCAGCCTCGATTGCGGTAATTAAACCAACCTTTACCTAGGTTTCAGCCCAAATAATTGAGCCTTCTTCAGAAGATATACCTGAATCTATAATTTGTCTAAGAGGGCATTGTCTAGAAAGTTTTCTCAATTATTTGGGCTGAAACCTAGGTAAAGGTTGGTTTCATTACCGCAATCGAGGCTGATAGTTTCTTATATATTATGTTAATAATTGCAATATGTGATCAAAAGTATCCGAGAACTTCGGCTGAAAATGACAAGTTCGTGGCGTCCTCCATCGGTAATGCTGGGATTCAATATGGTGTTGGCCCACACTTAGCCCTGCTACTCTCGCAGGCTTCCAGGTGCTGGAAGGTTTCTTGGGGAATGGCAATCCATTCTTCACGGAGGGAAGTCGCTCAGAGAGGCGTGGACGAAGTTGGCGTTCCAAGGCATCCCAAAGGTGTTCTATAGGATTCAGGTCAGGACTCTGTGCAGGCCAGTCCATTACAGGGATGTTATTGTCGTGTAGCCACTCCGCCACAGGCCGTGCATTACGGACAGGTGCTCGATCGTTTTGAAAGATGCAATCGCCATCCCCGAATTGCTCTTCAACAGTGGGAAGCAAGAAGGTGCTTCAAACATCAATGTAGGCCTCTGCTGTGATAGTGCCACGCAAAACAAGGGGTGCAAGCCACCTACATGAGTGGCCGAGCGGTTCTAAGCGCTACAGTCTGGAACCGAGCGACTGCAACGGTCGCAGGTTCGAATCCTCCCTCGGGCATGGATGTGTGTGATGTCCTTAGGTTAGTTAGGTTTAAGTAGTTCTAAGTTCTAGGGGACTGATGACCTCTGTAGTTAAGTCCCATAGTGTTCAGAGCCATTTGAGCCCACCTCCATGAAAAACACGACCACAAGTAACACCACCGCCTCCGAATTTTACTGATACTACACACGCTGGCAGATGACGTTCACCTGGCATCCGCCATATCCACATCCTGCCATCGGATCGCCACATTGTGTACCGTGATCAGTCACTCCACAGAACGTTTTTCCACCGTTCAATCGTCCAATGTTTACGCTCCTTACACCAAGCCATGCGTCGTTTAGCATTTACCGGCGTGATGTGTGGCTTACAAGTAGACGCTTGACAATGAAAGCCAGGTTTTCTCACGTCCCACCAAACTGTCATAGTATTTGCAGTGGATCCTGATGCAGCTTGGAATTCCTGTGTGATGGTCTGGATAGATGTCTGCCTATTACGACCCTCGTCAACTGTCGGTGATCTCTGTCAGTCAAAAGACGAGGTCGGCCTGTATGCTTTGGTGTTGTACGTGTCCCTTCACGTTTCCACTTCACTATGACATCGGAAACAATGGACCTAGGGATGTTTAGGAGCGTGGGAATCTTTCGTACAGGCATATGACACAAGTGACACACAATCACTTGACCACGTTCGAAGTACGTAAGTTCCGCGGAGGGCCCCATTCTGCTCTCTCACGACGTCTAATGACTACTGAAGTCGCAGATATGGAGTACCTGGCAGTAGGTGGCAGCACAATGCACCTAATACGAAATACGTATGTTCTTCGGGGTGTCCGGATACTTTTGATCACATAGTGTATTGAGCATAATTGCATTTATCTGCAGTGTAAGTAAACTAAGAATTGAAAATAAAAATGATTTCCACGTACGTACTCGACACCACGACCCTGGGATTACCGTTCTGTAAGCCTTCCACTGCGCCAACTGCTACCTGGAAACTAACATAAATGGCTCATTCCTTTCTCTGCCCGCCCCACAAATGCTATTTCTTCTAAACGCTTGCCTGTCTGGAGTTCCCACTCTGGTTCAAAATGGCTCTGAGCACTGTGGGACTTAACTTATGAGGTCATCAGTCCCCTAGACCTTAGAACTAAGTAAACGTAACTAACATAAGGACACCACACACATCAATGCCCGAGGCAGGATTCGAACCTGCGACCGTAGCAGCAGTGCAGTTCCGGACTGAAGCATCTAGAACCGCTCGTTCACAGCGGCCGGCAATCTCCTTGTTAGTCAAGTATAAAATTGTTCTGCAAAGTTGCAGAGGACCTGATTACATACGAGTAGGTAGTCCGTCCAATTTTGTACTGGCCCTCCGGCGTGTGGAGTCCTTATCGAGTGCACATGACAGTAGACGTTAAAAAAATCCAGAGGCGCTTTGCTAGAATCGGAACAGACCGCTATAGCACTATTGAAGGGTGACAGCGATGCTTGGGTAATCTTTATGTCGAGAAAGCCTGTTGGGTAAATTTGGAGAAGCAGCAGTTGAAGCGGCTGTGTCACAATTCTGCTGCTATCATAGTACACACTGAGGTGACAAAAATCATGGGATAGTGATATGCGCCTATACAGATAGCGGTAGTATCGCGTACACAAGCTGCAAAAGGGCAGAGCAGTGGCGGAGCTCTCATTTGTACTCAGGTGATGCATGTGAAAAGATTTCCGACGTGATTACGACCGCAGGACGAGAACTGACAGACTTTGAAAGCGAAATAGTAGTTGGAGGTAAACGCGTAGGACATTCCGTTTCGGAAATTGTTAGAACATTCCGAGATCCGCAGTGTCAAGAATGTGCTGAAAATACCAGATTTCATACATTATCTCTCGCCACAGACAACGCAGTGGCCGATTGCCGTCACTTACCGACAGAGAGCAGCGTCATTTGCGTAGAGTTGTCAGCGCTAAAAGACAGGCTACACGGCGTGAAATAATCGCACACATCAATGTAGGAAGTACGGCAAACGTATCCGTTAGGACGATGTGAGAAATTTGGCGTTAATGGGCTATGGCAGCAGGCGCTCGACGCAAGTGCTTTTGCTAACATCACAACATCGCCTGCTGCGCCTCAGGGCTCGTGACCCTATCGGTTACACCCAAGACGATTGGAAGATGGTAAGAGCTGATGGTAGGGTTCGAGTTTGGTGCAGACCCCACAAAGCCATGGATCCGTGTTGTCAACAAGGCATTGTGCGAGCTGGTGGTGGTTCCGCAATAATGTGTTGTGTGTTTACATAAAATGGGCCAGGTCCTCTGGTCCAACTGAAACGATCATTGGAAATGGCTAGGATGCTATAGAGGCAAATTGCGACTGGAACCGTGCACTGTGTTAGTCGTTTGGTTATAAGGATCTTGCTTCCGCGTGTTTTCTAAGATCATCAGACCTGCTTCAGTTAGGTCACTCATTTCTTTTTCGCCTTGGAACCTAGGACAAACTTCTATGGTACGATTCTCCTGGTCAAAACATCTAAATTGAACAGAAATTCACCGTGAAGTTCTGGCCGTATATGCCACCAAATGCAACGTCGAGAACAGCCACAGTGATACGGCGCCAGTAATTTGACAACGGCCACCCAGACATGGCTGATACTAATCGGGAAGGAGGTCAATTGACATCGAGAACAGACGACAAATGTCTAGGCAATCGAGGAACTGAGTCGCAGTAACCGCAGATTTTCCGACGATACGGATGTTCGCGCAGCGGTTAACGAATGGCATCGTGACCATGGAGCGGAGTTCTATCACCAAGGGATTGGACAATTGATAGAACGTGTCGACCTTTGGTTACAATGTGTTGGGGACTATTTGAAAAATACTGTACCTGAGTCATGTTGTAATACAGTGCAGCATTCAGTAAAAGTTACTTGGGCTGCTACAATAACATGTAACTTACGTTTTGAAGTTTCCTCGTTTAACACGTGAAAAGGTATATATGGCTACAAAAAACGTGGTTTCCCTTTGCTGCTTTTCAGAAATAATATGACCGGATGTTCAACAGATAAAGAACCCGAAAAAATACATAAAAGAGAGATGTACTCCTTCTTCAGGCCACGAGTGGCCTACCGGGACCATCCGACCGCCGTGTCATCCTCAGTGGAGGATGCGGATAGGAGGGGCGTGGGGTCAGCACACCGCTCTCCCGGTCGTTATAATGGTATTCTTGACCGAAGCCGCTACTATTCGGTCGAGGAACTCCTCAATTGGCGTCACGAGGCTGAGTGCACCCCGCAAAATGGCAATAGCGCATGGCGGCCTGGATGGTCACCCATCCAAGTGCCGGCCACACCCGACAGCGCTTAACTTCGGTGATTTCACGGGAACCGGTGTATCCACTGCGGCGAGGCCGTTGCCAAAAGAGAGATGTGGTGAATCTATTATGGCGATGACTGTAAAGTCGACATCGATATAACCAATTCATTATGAGACTTCGCATATCGAGTCAAAATTTCTCAAGAGATGACAGGTGATTAGAGATAGCGATGTACATGGCTCAAAGTATCATCGCCTTCAAAGAATTGCTCCAACATCATGAAAGTACAGTCGAGCATTACAACCGCACAAGTAGTGCACAACTCGCATGAGACCAATAGGTAACCACATTTCAGTCAGGTAACTGAACAGTTAAAAACCCTAAATTATAATTTTCCATATGCGTCACCTTTTGTTATCGTATCTCCGCTAAGCACCGGACAGATATGGGCACCGGAATACAGCTTATCTTTGTTATCGATGTGCAGGCAGAAGTGGCAGATGGCACTGCTTTTTTGTCGCGTAATAATCCCGAAAATCGAAGCTGCTTCGGTTCGCGTGCATTACCTTGACAACTTCGCGAGACGAGGTGCCAGAATGGCCCAAAAGCAGTAAGTGCGGCGAATAATTGCTGGTTCGCGTGGTGGGAACTTTTTGGCTCTGTCGCCCTTGAGTAGGGAAAAGTTTACTTGCCGTATCTGAACTGTGCAAGTTGCCACGCAATGTGGAGCAATGAATAAGAATAATGTTGGTCCCCCTCGCTGTTTCATTTCCAGGCGGATCCTTTAAGGAGTGATGTAATGCACGCATTCATGCAAACTGCTAAAAAAAGTTTTGCATCATCTTTAGCTTTGATTTTTATCAATTTTTAGTCGGAATTATCTTTCCGAACACCAGTTTGACTGCATAAAATCACTACGTACAGTCGTGTCATGGAGGTAAACTATCTCATCAAAAGTGTCCAGACAACTATTAGTGGGCTTGAAGGGGAGGATTCCTATCTTTTGCTTAAAAAAATCGATTTTTTTTAAATTGCATTTTTGGACCCATAAAAGTGTTTAGAATCCACCCCAGAAACGATTTTTCGGAATACGGAACGGAAATGTTTGTTATTTGCGATTGAACAAAAAAAAATGAACCTGCCTGAAATATGCCATTTTCACGCACCAGTTTTTTTTCTTCCGGAGGACGAGTTATTGTACCGGTGCTTGGGAGGAAACACGCAAATTTCAAATGAAAGTTTGAAAGCGTGTGTCTGGAAGTTAGCCCCCAAGCATTTGCATTCTGGTGCGAAGACTGTGGAGATTACGACTTTTTTGGCAGTGAACAGCTTCAACGAAGGGTATTCAGCAATTCTGAAGACCATGACAAAGACGGACGTCACCCTGGGACTCTATTCGACACAGTTCGCCAAGCATTCACACTACCATAGGATTCAAGGGGCCGAAAATCGCTTGTCACCGGCCGTACGAGCGGCTCTGGAGCAGCGCAGGATGGCCCAGATTCAGCAGAACGCCCTCTATGAGGAAGAGGAAGGACTAGTTTAGGACCCGGAATAGCAGATTGAACGTAAGTTGCATAATATTGCATTTATATGCAGTCAAAACATCAAACGCGTTTTTCTCGAAATGACTTTTTTTTTTATCGCGCGGTATGGTCACTTCAAATCTACTGATCCGATTGACATGATTCTTTGTTTCCGACGAAGTAACTAAATTGGCTAGGAGGTGTACCACTTTTATCCCGATCCATCAAAAATAAATATTTTTACTTGGCCGACGAAGTCGAAAAATCGATGAAAAAAAGCCCCTATTTTTTCAAATGGCCGCCATTTTGTTTCCTATGGTCCAAATAACTTAAGGGGGGTAGGACGTGAAACGGGCTGACTTGGAGCAGGAGAGGCACCATAGGACATTTTAATTTACACTGTGTATACTTTTACAAATAAATTCATAAAACTTTGTCAGCATGACCAGGAAGGATTCAGGATTCACACTCATAGCAGAGGAAGTTCAGAAACATAGCAAAACAATTTTTTTTTACATGTGAAATTTCATCGTTTTTTCACTTGGCTGCATTTGTTGCTGTAGGTACAGTTTTCTTCATAAGTAAGAGAGATTCTTCGATGAATTTTGCACAGCATACAAACCATACTTACAGGTGTATGAAACTCTAGAATTTCCCAAATCTGTTATAAACTGTGGTAAAAATTGAGATAATTAACTAAACAATTAGAGTTTTCTCTAAACAGGAAGTTTAAAACGTAACAGTCCATTCATTTTTTCATAGATTAAATAAATTCTAGAATTTCATACACCTGTAAGTATGGTTTGTAAGCTGTGCAAAACTCATCGAAGAATCTCTCTTACTTATGAAGAGAAGTGTACCTATAGCAACAAATTCAGCCAACAGCAATTGAAAAAAAACTCATGAAATTTCACATTTAAAAAATATTATTTTTTCGTGTTGTTGAACTTCCACTGCTATGAGTGTGAATCCTGAATCCTTCCTGGTCATGCTGACAAAGTTTTATGAATTTATTTGTAAAAGTATAGGCAGCGCAAATTAAAATGTCCTGCGGTGCCTCTCCTTCTCGAAGTCGGCCCGTTTGACGTCCTACCCCCCCTTAAGCGAGTTACAACTCCTAAAGAATCTTATATACTTCACTAACGTCAACTCAATTTTGATTTCAGAAGAGCCGGCTGACCTGCGACATACCGCGCGTGGAGGTCTACATGGAAATTTTGATTCGTTCCGACGGCACTCCCGCCTTTGTTCTTCGACGTTTCCGGTCGAAAAAATTCCAGTTTGTAGAGGAAATAACAATGAAAATTTTGACCAAATTTGACATTGATATCTATAACACATCCCGAGAAAAAAATTCTCAAAGAACATGCATTTTTCGGGCCAAGGATAGTAAACCTTCCCTTAATATGGGATGTGTGCATCCTTCGTCTTCATGGGGGCTTAAACGCTGCTGGGGACACTTTCAGTGAGATTCTGTCTTTGGAGCTATGGCAACCTGATCTTGCTGAAGAAACGAAACCGGAGAAAGCAGTAATGATGATCGCTGTGGTTTGGAGTCAAGTCGACTTTCAAGCTCATCCCAGAGGTATTCGAGTCGGGACTTCGGGCAGGCCAGTCCATTTAAGGAATGTTGTCGTCCACAATCCATTATCTTACGGATGCTTGTTTATGACAAGGTGCACTGTCATCCTGATGCAATCATCTTTCCTCTAACGTACGTGGTACGCTGCAAAATTTTGTCATATACTTCTGCAGCATATTCTCCTTAAGCGCAATAAGGAGACCATACCCTAACATCGAAAAACAACCCCACACTGTAAAACCGTTTCCTCCTTACTTCGCTTTTGGCACTAAGCACGGTGTCAGTTGAAGTACTCCAGGCAATGCCAAGCCCAAATCCTTCTACGTATTATCACGGGGTACAGCGTTATTAATTACTCGAAATCACTCATTTTCAGTCCAGTGGCGTGGCTCTTTAGGCCACCCCAAACGTCGGTTATTCCCTACTGAAATGTGACTTACGCTCTACCATTGTACGTCATTCATTTCAACTACCTACACATAATTACTTTTGAATACATTATGGGAGTGGCAGTGATCAATGTCTTACAAATATTTACTATTAAAAACAGTCTGGATCACGATTTATTTATCAAGGTGACCGGTTTCGACCACTACTGTGGTCATCCTCAGACCATTGAGTAGGAACCTCTTTCTGTTGGGGAATCACTACTCAACAGAAAGAGGTTCCTACTCAATGGTCTGAAGATGACCACAGTAGTGGTCGAAACCGGTCACCTTGATAAATATATCGTGATCAAGACTGTTTTTAATAGTAAATACCTACACATAGTCATTGTACTAGCTGGACTACTCTTAGCCCTGTGGACCTCACGGGTGATCCACTCAGTTCATGATTTTTTTTTTTTCCAGCCATCCTCAGAAATTCTCAATGGTCCCTGTCCGTAAGTACACGAGGTCTGCTTCGTCGTGATTCTGCTGTGGTTATTGCTTGCATATGTACTTCACACTCGCGTAACAAATAGTCGTCCTGCGCTGCTTTATAAGGGTTGAAATGTCCTTAATGAATATGTTACTCAAGTGACATCCAGTGACAAGTCCGCGCTGGAAGTCGCTTCGCTCTTTTAACCAAAGCCATTCTGCAGCTACTGCGTCTCTACTGACAACAAAATACTCCCTGCCTCCTTTCATACTGGCGACTCCGTCTCTCTTGACATCAAGTGGACAACCGCGAATTACATAGGGGTATCCTGATAACGTTGATCAAACATCGTATGAATAAATCTGTATCAGTGCGAGCGCTTCAGTCCGCAACCGCGCTGCTGCTACGGTCGCAGGTTCGAATCCTGCCTCAGGCATGGATGTGTGTGATGTCCTTGGGTTAGTTAGGTGTAAGTAGTTCTAAGTTCTATGGTACTGATGACCTCAGATGTTGTCCCATAGTACTTAGAGCCATTTTTGAACCCAATGCGGGTTAGTACCGGGTGAATATAATTATGCAGTGTCTCCTGTGCTGCAGTGCGAACTGCATACATCGCAGGGCGCTGAAGCATCGTAGGTACATTTATTAATCGGTGCGCTCGCAGAATATGCTGAAAAAGTTATAGTTCCAGTGTCTGCCACCAGTGGCGCTGTAAGCAGTTAGAATATGATATGGGTGCAGGAAAGGGGAGGAAGGATCAAACACAAGATAACGGTGGTTCTGGTTCCTCTATTGGGATATGGTCACAAGTTACAACATGTTTTCACTACGTTCCCCCAACTCAGCAACATGTTGCATTCGTAACACGGCATAGTCGACAGCTGCTTGCAGCATATCCGATGTAATTAGAGCCGGCCGAGGTGGCCGATTTGTTCTAGGCGCTACAGTCTGGAACCGCGCAACCGCTACGGTCGCAGGTTCGTATCCTGCTTCGGGTATGGATGTGTGTGATGTCCTTAGGTTAGTTAGGTTTAAGTAGTTCTACGTTCTGGGGCACTGGTGACCTCAGATGTTAAGTCCCATAGTGCTCAGAGCCATTTGAACCATTTGATCGTCATCATCATCATCATCATCATCATCATCATCGTCGTCATCTCCAACTGAGCTAATTGGCGCAGTGGTTAGCACTCGCATTCGAGAGGGTTTAAACGCGCGTCCGGTGATCCTGATTTAGGTTTTCCGGATTTCCCTCCATCGCTTCAGGCAAATGCCGGGATGGTTCCTTTCAAAGGGCACGGCCGACTTCCTTTCCCACCCTTCCCTAATCCGATGGGACCGATGAGCTGGCTGTTTGGTCCCCTTCCCCCAGATCAACCAACCATCGTCTTCTCCTCAAATGGTTAGAGAGAGATCATTTTCTACAATATTTGAATTATTGAGTGGGAACAATGTTTTCCGTTGACACTAGACGTCATGAGCAATAAGTGATACGCTATGTTCGTTGGCTGTTATGTATTACGAGGACGAAATTCAAAATATCTTAAAAACGACGAGTGAAAAGTCGCCTAAACTCTTTTAGGTGGGAAAAAATGGCTCTGAGCACTATGGGACTTAACATCTGAGGTCATCAGTCCGCTAGAACTTAGAACTACTTAAACGTAACTAACCTAAGGACATCACACACATCCATGCCCGAGGCAGGATTCGAACCTGCGACCGTAGCAGTCGCGCGGTTCCGGACTGCAGCGCCTAAACCGCGTGGCCACCGTGGTCGGCTTAGGTGGGAAACTCATTGTACTAGGTAAAAAAGTAAAGTGATATGCGAATGGCTGGGAAACCTCTTAGGGTAGCTGTGTTGGCGTTTTTACCTCCTAAGTGTAGCCAACTGTACTGCAATATGTGTGTGTGTGTGTGTGTGTGTGTGTGTGTGTGTGTGTGTGTGTGTGTGTACTGTAGTATCGTGTTCGTGATGGAAATGATGAAACCCGATGCCATCACACAGCCAAAGCACCAAGGGGGCGCCGAGCTTAACGTACCAATCCGACGGACGGGCCACCATCAACGTGTCGCATGCCTTCATTGCACGACACACTCTGGAGAGATTTAGAACTGATTCCGGGACATTGGTGCAAGGACGGGGAAACAGAGACTTCACGCCACCACGACTTCTGTCCCCTCTGCCGTAAAGGAAGAGAGAAGATTGTCAACAGCGCGCGGCTACACGAACGGCCACCCATCCAAGTACTGGCCACGCCCCCGCCTGCCCCCCGGTTGCTTACATCGGTGATCTCATTGGAACCGGTGTATCGACCTCGGCACAGTCGTTACTGTACTAGATGAAACGTGTGATTTGGACATTCCAGATATTTCATAAACGTTTGCAAGTATCGAAACGAACTTTCTAGGAAATGGTAACGTGCAGAGGAGCACATGAAGACACTTGTATCTTTGTCAATAAAATTCTTCTGGGTTTGAGGCCGCATTGTCAGAGCAGTTAGCAACACATCCTGATGAAGGCGCCTTGCAACAGTCGCCGAGAAGTCGGAATTTTACAGATGACAGTGCGGCCTCAAACCCAGAAGAATTTTATTGACTGCGACAATGGTCGATGAAGCCTACGTTTACACTTGTATCTCTATGAACCGAGACGCTGAAGAATTATGTTTCATGCTTCATCACATAGATAAGGAAAAAATCCATCTGTTGCAACTGTACTTTTTATTTGTGTGTACCAAACCTATTTTGGCTATCCGTATTACGCATCTTCAGTTGAGTATGATGTAAAGAAAACTGTTCATACACATATTTTGGTAGGAGAAATGTTGTGATTGACAGCTCATATATCTAACTGGCAACGGCCTTGCCGCAGTCGATACACCGGTTCCCGTCAGATCACCGAAGTTAATCGCTGTCGGGCGTGGCCGGCACTTGGATGGGCCGCCATGAGCTGTTGCCATTTTTCGGGGTGCACTCAGCCTCGTGATACCAATTGAGGAGCTACTCGACCGAATAGTAGCGGCTCCGGTCAAAGAAAACCATCATAACGACCGGGAGAGTGGTGTGCTGACCACACGCCGCTCCTATGCGCATCCTCATCTGAGTATGTCACGGTGATCGGATGGTCCCGATGGGCCACTTGTGGCCTGAAGACGGAGTGCATATATCTAACTATTTACAAATACATGGTTGCGTTTTTTATTTTTGCATTTGCAATAATTTTTATGTCGGTCTCATTTATATGTGTTTTTCTATATTTGGCAGAGGCACGTAGTAAAGTTTTCTAATTAATCGGTCACGTTGAAACATTTAACCGCACATAACTTGTCCTGCTGCACACAGCATGGTCCTGATTACAGGCAGAATGCACCAAAATAAGTTATTTGCAGAGAAATCTTTAAATGTAACATATAATTTGGAAATATGTACTACGTGCATTTGCTACACGCAGGGAAACACAGATACATAGAAATAAGGATATAAAATGAATCTAAGTGTAAAAAGAATTACAACTATATATTTGTAAACAGTTAGATAATTAAGCTGCCAAAAATCACTACATATCTTCTAACAAAGTATCTATAATTAAATAATTATAGGTCAACTATAATTCCCCGTATAAATAGACGAAACGTGTTTGCTAGGCACAAATAAAAGATTCGGTTGCAGAAGGAAATTTTTCGTATCTGTATGATAGAGCACAATAGAAGTAGCATCTGAGAAACATAGCAGCAAATGTTAACGGAAATATATGTCTGTTTAAAGTAGAATGACGTACTTCTTTGACGATATTTGATACCTTTTGGAAAGATATCAGTGATATAACGTCTGTTACGGGCTCCAGTGTGATCAAGAGACAGCGTCGTATCACGTTTCTTGTCACGTTTAGAAATGAATCTCTATTATTACTAAATTTTCACTATTCAGTTGTCAGCGAGCATCCTGAGAAGCTGCGAACATCGTCTGCTCGGTCATTACCGTCATGTAATACTTCCCTGAGGTAAGCAGAGTTCTGCATTCGCTAATGTCGGGTCGTCCGCTTCAGAACTACGTGCCGACCTGTGGGGCCCCAAGCTACATGCAGCTGTTTAACGTTAGAAGTGGTTGCCATCTATACGAAATATTGAAGCTACAAACTACTGTGGCAGTTTGAGGTTGGCCTGCCCGAACACCATTCTGGACGAATTCTCATCCAAGCATAAACAGGAAATTCCTGCTGCCTTACGGCTGATCAGAACGTAACATTAGACGGCTAATTGGACGTCTTTTCTGTCGACTTGGCGGCAGAAGAGTCGCTCTGGGAAAGAATTTACGTCTGACGTACCCACCTCATTATACAGTGTGCGGGAAAAAACGTGGTGTAGTGCCCTAGCCGATGCGTCAATGTTTCCAGACATAAATGCGGTAATAATTATCCAGAAAACAAATTTCTCTCAGGGTATAAACACAAGCAATTGCTGGAACTAACATATAAACTACTGGAAATTAGTTCTCATGCTGTTGATTGCTGTGTCACAGAGATCTACTATTGGACTTCCTCTCGTTCGTTGTACAAACGTTTACCAGATAGGAATTCCTGCAGTAGCAAGAAATGGACATTATTTACGTATAAGTTACTGGGTAACGCTAGACCGGTTCTAATGGAGAATTATCGTTGATCAACGAAAATAACACTAAGTATCCGGTGCATCTTGTTCTCATCTCTCGCAGTTTCGCAACAATCGCCATTTCACCCCAAGATAGGAAATCGATGAGCAGAATAGTCATTCTGCATCATTATCCTGTGTAAATGAACGCTTCCACCAACGCATTAGGTACGAGTCAATCTATAATGAAGATCCATCATGATGGTCAAACATTGCATTCTACTTATTTTACACAATAGTTACGCATCGCTGTGTCTTACACAATAAATGCGAATCGCCTGTGATTTTCCACCACAAGTGGTCACCATCACCATCGCCACCACTGTCGTCATCATAATTACCAACCACCATCACCACCATTTCACGCCCACTATTGGATAAAGACGTTTAGAATTTTTTTGCATGGCGGTCTTTACAAATTCTGCTATACCAAAGTCCTTGTCCTTTTTCCGGTTCGTCAAACTGGACTCCGTCCGCCATCTGTTGTTACGTAGCTTGCGAGCAATTTCCGATTTTTCCTGGCTGCACAGGTGTAGTTGGATAGCGGGGCTGCCACATTACGGCTTTCCAACCTGCCTGATTTTCTTGTAGGGGTTTACTCCCCAAGGGAAGTCGGCATCACTACATCTGTAGGGCCGCCCTCCCCCTTGCCCCTCCTTCCCCCCTCCCTTTCCCCCGCCTCATCCCCTTAGTTGTGAGACACACTTCGTTCGACTCCCCCGCCAAGACGTACCCTTCTTGGGTGGCGGTCCTGGACTGCTTGTACACTGCTGGCCATTAAAATTGCTACACCACGAAGATGACGTGCTACAGACGCGAAATTTAACCGACAGGAAGAAGATGCTGTGATATGCAAATGATCAGCTTCTCAGAGCATTCACACAAGGTTGGCGCCGGGGGCGACACCTACAACGTGCTGACATGCGGAAAGTTTCCAAACGAGTTCTCATACACAAACAGCAGGTGAAACGTTGTTGTGATGCCTCGTGTAAGGAGGAGAAATGCGTACCATCACGTTTCCAACTTCGACAAACGTAGGATTGTAGGCTATCGCGATTGCGGTTTATTGTATCCCGACATTGCTGCTCGCGTTGGTCGAGATCCAATGACTGTTAGCAGAATATGGAATTGGTGGGTTCAAGAGGGTAATACGGAATGCCGTGCTGGATACCAACGGCCTCGTATCATTAGCAGTCGAGATGACAGGCATCTTATCTGCACGGCTGTAACGGATCGTGCAGCCACGGCTCAATCCCTGAGTCAACAGGTGGGGACGTTTGCAAGACAACAACCATCTGCACGAGCAGTTCGACGATGTTTGCAGCAGCATGGACTATCAGCTCGGAGACCGTGGCTGCGGTTACCCTTGACGCTGCATCACAGACAGGAGCGCCTGCGATGGTGTACTCAACGACGAACCTGAGTGCACGAATGGCAAAACGTCATTTTTTCGGATGAATCCAGATTCTGTTTACAGCATCAAGATGGTCGCATCCGTGTTTGGCGACATCACGGTGAACGCAGATTGGAAGCGTGTACTCGTCATCGCCATACTGGCGTATCACACGGCGTGATGGTGTGGGGTGCCATTGGTAACATGTCTCGGTCGCCTCTTGTTCGCCTTGACGGCACTTTGGACGTTACATTTCAGATGTGTTACGACCCGTGGCTCTACCCTTCATTCGATCCTCGCGAAACCCTACACTTCGGCAGGATAATGCAGGACCGCATGTTGCAGGTCCTGTACGGGCCTTTCTGGATAAAGGAAATGTTCGACTGCTGCCCTGGTCAGCACATTCTCCAGATCTCTCACCAATTGAAAACGTCTGGTCAATGGTGGCCGAGCAATTGGCTCGTGGCAATACGCTAGTCACTACTCTTGATGAACTGTGGTATCGTGTTGAAGCTGCATGGGCAGCTGTACCTGTACACGCCATCCAAGTTCTGTTTAACTCAATGCCCAGGCGTATCAAGGCCGTTATTATGGCCATAGGTGGTTGTTCTGGGTACTGATTCCTCAGGAACTATGCACCCAAATTGAGTAAAAATGTAAGCACACGTCACTTCTAGTATAATATATTTGTCCAATGGTTCTCGACTTCATTGAAGCTCGCGACGAACCCCCCACCCTGCCTCTAGCACAGATGCTTTCACGAAGCCGCAGTTTACCGATCGAGCTGGCGCAGTTTGACACTGAGTTGTATTCTGGAGCATGGCAGTTCGAAATCCCGCTCGGCCGTTCACATTTCCGTGATTTTCCTGAATCACTTGAGGCGATTCCTTTGAAAGTGTGCCGCCGATTTGTTTCCCAGTCCTTTCGTAACCCAAGGTTGTTCTCCGATGACCCTGTCGTCGATGAAACGTTAAACTCTGAATATACCGTCCTTTCTTTTATTTAAAGCTTAGTTTAATAAGGCATCCCGTGCGCTAGAGGTAAACAGAACAGTGTCAGCAGCAGAACGAAGGTGGATCTGGTGTGTTCCATTCGTTCTCTTTCAAAGACTGCTAAGAACAGTCCCAGTAGCTTGAAATTTCCTCGCCTGACTCCTAATAGAGTTCCGCGAAAACATCATCTCCATTGTTCCAGTGATTCCCATTTCAGTTCCCCAATAATTTTTGTTACACTTTCTTATGGATTATAACAGCCACTTCCAGCAGAGCGTCTCTGAATTCGCTATTTACCCGTCGTAATGTTGTGATACCAAACTGATAAGGACTCCACACGCAACACTCAAGAATTAGTTTCTGTAGTCTCGTGAGTGCTGTTTCCTTAAAAGATGCGCTATACTTACCCTTCTAACAAAAATTAACTCTTTCATCAGACTTCCCTTGAACTGGTTTCTTCAGTACGTGGCATGATATGATAATATTAAAGGAAAAACACTTCCCAACGTTCTGCAAAATTATACTTACTTGCTCACGGATCGGCATTCGGCTTCTCAGGCCTCAAGGAAATTAGATAGATTAGTACATTTAAACTCACGACATAAGAAGATTTAGTTTACACTAGATATGGGAGGCTCTTCTATAAATTTCGTGGGTTTTAATATAGATATTAATGCTCAAAGACACTTACATAGCATTTATAGAAAAAACTCGGGTACTGGTGCGGTAATCCGTGCATGCTCCCAGCATCCATAGAGCCATAAACATGCGACTTTTCAGTCGATCTATATATCTGTTCCATTATCTGTATGAACCTGTTAAACAGAACTATAGATCATCAAACATATCGCTTCTAGCCGTGTCCTGATTGACAATATACTACGAAAAAGCGATTGCATATAAGTACACTACTTCTGTATGCTGGTCAACAGCAATCACCCATTAGTTACAAAACCTGGTGCAAAATTCCGTTTTATTGGCAACGTTTCGGACAACCGTGTATAAAAGTTAGTCTCGCAATTACAGGCCTGCATTTTATAATACCAATAAGCATATCGAAGTTTTTATTCAACAGTAAAGACAAACTGGAACCCTTGGCACGGAGTGATGTATATAAAATCAGTCGCAGTGTGGAAAAATGTATATTGGCTAGTCAGGCAGAGTTGTGTCAGACTAGGTGAACATTAGGGATGTTGGAGATTAAGGAAGAAAGACCAACCTTTGCTGATAATCTTGTATCTTCAAACGATTAATACGATTTAGAATGTGAAGTTTTACATTCTGTCAAGGAAAGCAGAAAGATTACCCTATTGGAAATCAACAACCTCACAACACAGAATGCCAGCTTAGTATTAAATGATCACGTTCGGGTTTCATTTTCCCCTTTGTTAAATTAAGTTTTCGTTACAAATACTAGATTCAGACTGTAAATTCATCTTGTTTCTCGCCAGTTGTTAAATACGAGGGTAATCCCAAAAGTAAGGTCTCCTTTTTTTTTTACAAGTACAGAACTCTGTTTGTGTGGCAGCTGGTCACACAGTTATGAAGAGTGCTTCACGCGCTGTGTGTAAACATGCGCACGCCGCGCTGAGGCGCTCAGTCTTGGCTTGGCAGCCGTTGAGAATGGAGCTTTCGTTGGATGTTACCGCCAAGTGCGAATTGCGCGCTGTTATTCGGGTTTTGAAGGCAAAGGGCACTGCACCGATTGAAATCCATCGCCAATTGACGGAAGTGTATGGTGAATCGTGCATGGATGTCAAAAATGTTCGTAAGTGGTGTAGAGAGTTTGCAGCTGGTCGGACCGAAATTCACGACGAACAAAGGAGCGGGAGACCGTCAATTTCTGAGGAGACAGTGTTGAAGGTTGAGCAAACTATGCGTGAAGATCGGCGGCTCACCCTGGATGATCTCTGCACGTTCGTTCCTGAGGTTTCCCTAAGCTCCGGTCACAGAATTTTAACGGAAACATTAAACTGCCGGAAGGTGTGCGCAAGATGGGTGCCATGAATGCCGACTGACGGCCACATGCGGCAACGAGTTGATGCTTCCGGCGCATTTCTTCAGCTTCTTGCAGCCGAACAGGACAATTTTCTGGACTCAGTTGTCACGGGCGACGAAACCTGGGCATACCACTTCACACCTGAGACCAAGCAACAATCATGCCAGGTGAACGAAGAGGTTCATAACTTTCTGAACAGGGCATACAAAAACTGCCACAGCATCTACAAAAATGCATCGACAGAAATGGTGATTATGTCGAAAAATAGCTACATGTTCGAGCTGTAAACTGATGTAAGCCATTGTAGAAATAAAAGACCTTACTTCATGGATTACCCTCGTATATCTTCAAACAACAACAACTTTGTTTACCCCCATCTTTAACTGATGTAAGTATTTCTATGTGACAAAAGTGTAATGTTTCCTATATAAACTATGTTATTTTTGTATCTTCTGTACATACAGAAATGTTGGAACACGTGAGGCAATACTAACCTTACGACTTATCTTAGAAGAAAGATTAAGAAAAGGCAAACCTACGTTTCTAGCATTTGTAGACTTAGAGAAAGCTTTTGACAACGTTAACTGGAATACTCTCTTTCAAATTCTGAAGGTGGCAGGGGTAAAATACTCGGAGCGAAAGGCTATTTACAATTTGTACAGAAACCAGATGGCAGTTATAAGTGTCGAGGGACATGAAAGGGAAGCAGTGTTTGGGAAAGGGGTGAGACAGGGCTGTAGCCTCTCCCCGATGT
This sequence comes from Schistocerca serialis cubense, assembly GCF_023864345.2. Taxonomy (NCBI): domain Eukaryota; kingdom Metazoa; phylum Arthropoda; class Insecta; order Orthoptera; family Acrididae; genus Schistocerca; species Schistocerca serialis. The sequence goes on from NC_064646.1 coordinate 343,507,187, forward strand.
TATTCAATCTGTATATTGAGCAAGCAGAAAAGGAAACACAAGAAAAATTCGGAGTAGGTATTAAAATCCATGGAGAATAAATAAAAACTTTAAGGTTCGCCGATGACATTGTAATTCTGTCAGAGACAGCAAAGGACTTGGAAGAGCAGTTGAATGGAATGGACAGTGTCTTGAAAGGAGGATATAAGATGAACATCAACAAAAGCAAAACGAGGATAATGGAATGTAGTCAAATTAAATCGGGTGATGCTGAGGGGATTAGATTAGGAAATGAGACACTTAAAGTAGTAAAGGAGTTTTGCTATTTAGGGAGTAAAATAACTGATGATGGTCGAAGTAGAGAGGATATAAAATGTAGACTGGCAATGGCAAGGAAATCGTTTCTGAAGAAGAGAAATTTGTTAACATCGAGTATAGATTTGTCAGGAAGTCGTTTCTGAAAGTATTTGTATCGAGTGTAGCCATGTATGGAAGTGAAACATGGACGATAACCAGTTTGGACAAGAAGAGAATAGAAGCTTTCGAAATGTGGTGCTACAGAAAAATGCTGAAGATTAGATGGGTAGATCACATAACTAATGAGGAAGTATTGAATAGGATTGGGGAGAAAAGAAGTTTGTGGCACAACTTGACTAGAAAAAGGTGTCGGTTGGTAGGACATGTTCTGAGGCATCAAGGGATCACAAATTTAGCATTGGAGGGCAGCGTGGAGGGTAAAAATCGTAGAGGGAGACCAAGAGATGAATACACTAAGCAGATTCAGAAGGATGTAGATTGCAGTAGGTACTGGGAGATGAAGAAGCTTGCACAGGATAGAGTAGCATGGAGAGCTGCATCAAACCAGTCTCAGGACTGAAGACCACAACAACAACAACAACTGTACATACAGTACCTGTGTAAGTCGCACATCTTGTTTATCTGTGTTTGCGACATTCAGTTGTCACCTGAAGATGGCCTGAGAAGCCGAAGCCGGCTCGTTACCAAATAAATATAATATTACAGAATATTAGGAAGTGTTTTTCCTTTTTATTCAAAAATGGTTCCAATGGCTCTGAGCACTATGGGACTTAACTGCTGAGGTCATCAGTCCCCTAGAACTTAGAACTACTTAAACCTAACTAACCTAAGGACGTCACACACATCCATGCCCGAGGCAGGATTCGAACCTGCGACCGTAGCGGTCGCCCGGTTTCAGACTGTAGCGCCTAGAACCGCTCGGCCACCCCGGCCAGGTCCTTTTTTATTATTATTATCCTTCCCTTCAGTATTAATATGATGTGAAATTATCAAGATGTCCACCCCTAATCCTGTAAACAGATACTATCGGGTTCTTTGTCTTTGTTATAGCCATTATTCTATTTCTTTTTTTTCAGATTTAGAGAGAGGCTACACTAAGCGAAAATTCTGTGCAAATTTTCTGCAATTCCTTACGATCCTACAGCGACGACACTTTCCTGTACAGGTAGCATCATCAGCGAACAGTCTTACAGCGCAGGTGCTCCTGACCGATAAGTCGTTTCTGTAGAGGGTGACCCAAAAATCCGTTAACATTTGTATATGCGCTAATACACGGAATAACACAGGTAGAGAGGTAAAACTTGATACACGTTCCTGATATGACATGGGGTTTGGGGACATTTAGTCAGCGCGAGAGCGTTACGGAGATGCTGAACAAGCTCCAGTGGCGGACACTTCAAGAAAGGCGTTACGCAATACGGAGAGGTTTATTATCGAAATTACGAGAGAGCACATTCCGGGAAGAGATGGGCAACATATTACTACCGCCCACATATATCTCGCGTAATGATCACAACGAAAAGATCCGAGAAATTAGAGCAAATACGGAGACTTACAAGCAGTCGTTCTTCCCACGCACAATTCGTGAATGGAACAGGGAAGGGGGGATCAGATAGTGGTACAATAAGTACCCTCCGCCACACACCGTAAGGTGGCTCGCGGAGTATAGATGTAGATGTAGATGTAGATGTAAAACGAGGAGCAGATTTAGTGTTAACGTCCCGTAGATAACGAGGTCATTAGGGGCGGGGCACAAGCTCGGATTAAGGAAGAATGGAGAAGGAAAGCGACCGTGCCCTGTTGAAGGTACCGTCCCGGTATGTGAAGCGATTTAGGGAAATCACGGAAAACCTAAATCAGGATAGCCGGACGTGAGGTTGTGCCATCGTCCTCCCGAATGCGAGTCCAGTTTGCTAACCACTGCGCCGCCCCACACTGTTCAGCATGAGCGTGATCGGTGCGAGATAAGCCGATGTGTTACAGAATCGCAACATCCCTAGTTTGGCTGACAAACACCTGCTGGAAGGTACGTCTTTAATGCAGGGTGGTTCTGCGCCCCACACTGCTTCACGTGTGAAAGATCTCTTGCGCACATCGCTTGGTGACGATCGCGTGCTGAGCCGCCATTTCCTTCACGCTTGGCCTCCCAGCTCCCCAGGCCTCAGTCGATGTGATTATTGGTTGTGGGGTTACCTGAAGTCACAAGTCTGCCGCGATCGTCTGACCTCATTAAGAGCTAAGATAGACATCTGACGGTAGGTTCTCACCGTAGCTACTGATATACTGTCCACAACAATGTCCCTCGACTACAGGTATTGTCGATCAATGATGGCTAACATGTTAAGCATGTGTTAGAAAGAACGTCGTCTCTTCTAAAAATCAATTGTTATGCTGATTATTGCGTTTGTATCGTCTGTTAATCATTTTGTGCACGTGTTTTTGGTTTAAAAAGAAACCCAAGTGATTTCAAGCATGAGTGTCATTTTTAACCTGTTACTTACATTATTCCGTAAAGTATTGAATTTTCTAATGTTAACGGTTAACTAATAGAAGCCAACCTCGGGGAAGATCAGTTTGGATTCCGTAGAAACACTGGAACACGTGAGGCAATACTGACCTTACGACTTATCTTAGAAGAAAGATTAAGGAAAGGCAAACCTACGTTTCTAGCATTTGTAGACTTAGAGAAAGCTTTTGACAATGTTCACTGGAATACTCTCTTTCAAATTCTAAAGGTGGCAGGGGTAAAATACAGGGAGCGAAAGGCTATTTACAATTTGTACAGAAACCAGATGGCAGTTATAAGAGTCGAGGGACATGAAAGGGAAGCAGTGGTTGGGAAGGGAGTAAGACAGGGTTGTAGCCTCTCCCCGATGTTGTTCAATCTGTATATTGAGCAAGCAGTAATGGAAACAAAAGAAAAATTCGGAGTAGGTATTAAAATTCATGGAGAAGAAATAAGAACTTTGAGGTTCGCCGATGACATTGTAATTCTGTCAGAGACAGCAAAGGACTTGGAAGAGCAGTTGAATGGAATGGACAGTGTCTTCAAAGGAGGATATAAGATGAACATCAACAAAAGCAAAACAAGGATAATGGAATGTAGTCTAATTAAGTCAGGTGATGCTGAGGAAATTAGATTAGGAAATGAGACACTTAAAGTAGTAAAGGAGTTTTGCTATTTGGGGAGCAAAATAACTGATGATGGTCGAAGTAGAGAGGATATAAAATGTAGGCTGGCAATGGCAAGGAAAGCGTTTCTGAAGAAGAGAAATTTGTTAACATCCAGTATGGATTTAAGTGTCAGGAAGTCATTTCTGAAAGTATTCGTATGGAGTGTAGCCATGTATGGAAGTGAAAGGTGGACGATAAACAGTTTAGACAAGAAGAGAATAGAAGCTTTTGAAATGTGGTGCTACAGAAGAATGCTGAAGATTAGATGGGTAGATCACATAACTAATGAGGAAGTATTGAATAGGATTGGGGAGAAGAGAAGTTTGTGGCACAACTTGACCAGAAGAAGGGATCGGTTGGTAGGACATGTTCTGAGGCATCAAGGGATCACCAATTTAGTATTGGAGGGCAGGGTGGAGGGTAAAAATCGTAGAGGGAGACCAAGAGATGAATACACTAAGCAGATTCAGAAGGATGTAGGTTGCAGTAGGTACTGGGAGATGAAAAAGCTTGCACAGGATAGAGTAGCATGGAGAGCTGCATCAAACCAGTCTCAGGACTGAAGACCACAACAACAACAACAACAACAACGGGCTTTTGGGACATCCTATATTTCCGAAATATTTTGGATTCTGTTAGGCTCCTTTGTGGCATACCCGACCGTACTCGCGGTTCTATGGAAAATTCGCCATCCAGTACAAAGAAATGGGTCGTGTTAGTCAAATATTCTTCGAGCCAATCACACATTTGCGAAAATGTTCTGTTTGTTCTTACTGGCGAAGCGTGGTGTAATGTCGAACGCTTCTCGGAAATCTAAGAAGGCGGAATCTACCTGACTGCCTGCGCCTGTTGTTTGCTAGTCGTCGTGTATGACTAAAGCAAACTGTGTGTCACACGAGAGATTTTTCCTTAATCCGCGCTGGTTCTTTGGTGTGAGTTGTCCTTTCCTCGAGAAAATATCATAATACACGGTGATTCAAAAAGAATACCATAAGTTTAGGAATTTAAAACTCTGCATCGACAAAAGGCAGAGCTAAGCACTATCTGTCGGCGAATTAAGGGAGCTATAAAGTTTCATTTAGTTGTACATTTGTTCGCCATTTCAGCCAATAAAGTTTTTGGTCCCTTTTTCTTCGAAGGTGCTACTGTAACTGGACTACAGTATCTGGAGATGTTAGAGAATTAGCTGTTCCCTCAGCTCGAACAAGAAGCACAACAATTCATATTTCAGCAGGATGGAGTGCCACCACATGGGCACCTATCTGTCCGTAACTACCTGAACGTCAACTACCCGAGGCGATGGATCGGCCGCCAGGCAGCCCGTGACAGAGCACGTCATCACTGGCCTCCAAGAAGCCCTGATCTTACCCCCTGCGATTTTTTCTTATGGGGGTATGTTAAGGATATGGTGTTTCGGCCACCTCTCCCAGCCACCATTGATGATTTGAAACGAGAAATAACAGCAGCTATCTAAACTGTTACGCCTGATATGCTACAGAGAGTGTGGAACGAGTTGGAGTATCGGGTTGATATTGCTCGTGTGTCTGGAGGGGGCCATATTGAACATCTCTGAACTTGTTTTTGAGTGAAAAAAAACCTTTTTAAATACTCTTAGTAATGATGTATAACAGAAGGTTATATTATGTTTCTTTCATTAAATACACATTTTTAAAGTTGTGGTATTCTTTTTGAATCACCCTGTATTTTACCTTTAAGCTCTGGAAACTTGCAAGCGATACTGGTCCGCAGTTCCGTACATTCGTTCGTTTATCCTTTTTGAAAACACGAATAAGCTATGTTGTTTTGCAGTCGCACGGAGCTATTCACTCTGGATGAGATTCTTGCTAAATATGGACTGGGGAGGAAGCTAATTCCGCGGCATATTTAAGATAAAATGTTATTGCAATCCCATCAGAGTCCGGGGCCTTGTGCACTTTAAGAAGTCAACGTTTAATTGTGTTTAAATACCAGGGGCGCTAAATCGATGTCATTTGTGAGTTCTTACTGTGATGAAGCACTGGTATGGCAGTATCCTCCTGCTTGAACACATTTTTTAGTGCAGAATACAAAATTTCGCCTTTCAGTGAACAATCTTAGAGTGATGCTTGACCCTATCTGATGAAGCTCTTGTATACACTGAAAACGTGAGAGACCCTATTCCTTGTGGCAGGGTGGTATCGCCGGAACTAGCAAGACTTTAAATGTTACTTTTATCGTATTTTGAAATCTCGACCCGCTCGGCCGTCCGGGCCATTACGTCTCTACATACGTCTGCACTGAATTTATGGCAGTTAGAACTTTCGTGATTCTCCGTCGTCTAATGTGGCCATAATTTTTCTGTGCCTCGTCTTTTTTTAAAATAAATAAAAAAAAGTCACGCGAAGACTGGGGAGTTTTGTGTTCGCCACAGAGGAGCGTGCTGAGGTATTTTTGTCGCTGGTCTGCAATTTACGATCGGAATGCTAGCCCTGATTTGTGAGGAAGCCGAAAACACACGTGGCCTTGTTACTCTGACGCACACGATATTCCCATATTAGATTCAGATAAAAATGTCAGTAATTTTTTTCTTTTTTATGAAGGACATTCTATTTCCGGTTTACGATATTCTCTTCCGGCTGGAATTTGAACCGCTTCCCGCTTCGTGTCGGACTGCTTTATGATTTTGACATGTCTTGTTTTCCGTTACTGGATCCAGAGCTATCGGCCCAACACGAGGTCCTCTTGAAACTTGATAGGGTGCCTTCAGTCCAAGTTGAATCAAGCTGTTGCTAATTTGTTGCAGAACCAGCAATCTTGCTTTTAAAGCGGATGCCGGGTGGTTGCGATGTAGTCAGACGTTGTGCTGGCCACCTCCCTAACAGACGATGGTAGGGTTCAAACTTGCGAGATATCACCGGAAGGTCTGGGATTCAGTTCTGGGATATTTCGCTCTCGTATAGAAGTAGATTTTGAAGTGGGAGCCAGCCACCCTTGCGTGACTGTGAATATAGAGTTCCCAGTTCTCCAACCTCCAACCTATAAGTGTTGAATACTGTCTGAGGGTACACCCAACGCTGGTACGCTGTTGAGGCGCTTCCCGAACGTGATTTGAAATCCTTACTTCCAGGACGAGTGGTACAATTTGTGTTTCATGTGCAATATGTATGATGATATAAAATCCCGTCTGAGGCCTGCGATCATTTTTATGTTAATAATTGGCAACCAATGCTGTACAATCACAATAAAGTCATGAGATGTTCAGTTGACTCTCTTATTAGAACATGTTTCTGGATTACACCCATCTTCAGACATCACAAACTTCTACTCCTTCCTAACCAACCACGCGTACAGCCTTGACAAGTGTCCAATAGCATATGACTATAACTGCGACACAAGCAGTCTTGAAGCAGAGCGTATACGAGAGAAACTGCACCACGCAATATTTATTTTTGAGCACTGACTCCCATAGTCTTTGTGGCAAAAAATGTCATCTGCCTGTTACGCTTGGAAGAGATGATTTGCGGAACATGCCGATAACGTGCTCTGTTTTACCTGTCACATACCGGTGGGCCCTGCCTGAGTGCCTTACTTCTTCCAGATAACGATATATGGGAAGGTGATTAGTCTGTTAATATTCAGAACTAGCACCGATCGCACAATCTAGATTACTGATGTTAGATCCTACGTCGAACATTATCACTTCTGTTCTTGTTTCGTTAAATACTCGCGTCTTTCTTGTAGCATCGACATTCTGTTCCAGATGTTAGTTTTCTCAGTAAGTTTCACGCACGCTCCCTGAGCTACTATCATCCGACTCATAATTTTTGAAATAAATTGGCCAAGAACTTTTTACACGATCCCCTAGTGAACATTTTGGCGGATATATACGAGGGCGGGGGGACGAAGCCTCTGCGTCGTTTCTAGGACCACAGTTCAATACAATCCTTCTTGGAGATAATACGTTTGGTGACTGTAAATAAACTTTCATTATGTTTTCGTGAAACAAAAGTTTCGCAGGTTGCAATGTAGAAACAGCTAAAGCGGTATGTCTTTTTAAGTAATTAAGGGCTTTTTTACCTCTGCTGCTTGTAAATATAGATTTAAATTGTACAAAATATTAATAAATACCTAAAATATTAATTCATTACACATACGCACGTATTTTTAGACTCAAAATATTTCTTACAGAAAATTAAGTGCATTGAAATGATAGAAGTATGTATTTTACAGTTATATTTTGCGTAGGTTGTGCATTACAGATACATTACTTTAATTTGTAATTTAAAAAGAAATCAAACTGTAATCTATGATGTAATTATTACTACTAAACTTTTGGTTTGAAACTGGTGTACATTTGCAAAATTCAGGAGCCTAGAACCTGATTTTTTATGAATACCGCAGGTGAAGACGTATTCATTCGTCGCATTTTCTTGAGACCCAGTGATTTACATTTGCCCTTCGAAAGCGACTGCTGTTTTCCATGAGGATTGCATTCGCAATGAATAGCAACAAGGCTCGGGGCCAATCACTTTGTGCGGCAGATATTAAACACCCCAGGCAACGCCAGGCACTGCAGCTGGTTTACATTCAAGGAATTTTAATCGTCAGTGCAATAATAAAAATGTTAGGTGACAATTGAGCGCTCCGAGGATGAGGTCACCGCACAACTGGAACGGTATGGTGTTGCGAGCAGAATAATCCTTGCAGCGGCGACAACAGCAGAGGCGTCCCGCCGGCAGAACACGACCGCCGCATCACGACCCACGACCGCGCCGTCTCGCCGAGAGGGTCGTTGTCCTGTCCTATCCTACGCGCTTCTCCTGTTTCATGCTTTGTTGCCAGTGCTAACCTCTTTCTTTCCTTCCCGTTCTTTGCACCCGCGGAAACAAAGAACGCTCTGGTACACGTGGGGTATATAAAGCATAGTTATATACTACGGTGGTTTGATAAATCTGGTAAAAAAAAGCGATTAAAAATGTTCGTTTCGTAAACAATTCAGCTTACTCCTCGACATAGTCTCGTTTGATATTTATACACTCTGTCTAGAGATCCTCCAGATTTTTCATTCCATTGAAAATAGGGTTTGTCAAACTCTACGAAATACTCGTCGACCGCAAGTGTCACTTTCTCATTTCGTGAGAATTTTTTTCCCAGGAAGCCAAAGATTCAAGTTAGGGAACTCACTAGGGGCTAAGTCTGCTGAATAAGGTGGACAAAGAACCAATTCAAAGCCCAGTTCGTGCTCTTTCATCATTGCTATCGATGATGTATGGGATGGTGCATTATCCTGGTGAAAGAGCACGTTTTTGCATGCCACCCTTCGCCTTTTTTATTAGCCAATAAAAGTTTCAAACGATCCAATAATCAAGCATAATAGGAAACTTCCTGGCAGATTAAAACTGTGTGCCCGACCGAGACTCGAACTCGGGACTGCGCCGGTGATCTAGGAACGAGAGGATATCGGTGGATGGGCTACCTGCCTGTACCCCGATTTACACTACTGGACATTAAAATTGCTACACCACGAAGATGATGTGCTACAGACGCGAAATTTAACCGACAGGAAGAAGATGCTGTGATATGCAAATGATTAGCTTCTCAGAGCATTCACACAAGGTTGGTGCTGGGGGCGACACCTACAACGTTCTGACAGGAGGAAAGTTTACAACCTATTTCTCATACACAGCCGGCCGCGGTGGTCTAGAGGTTCTGGCGCTGCAGTCCGGAACCGCGGGACTGCTACGGTCGCAGGTTCGAATCCTGCCTCGGGCATGGGTGTGTGTGATGTCCTTAGGTTAGTTGGGTTTGAGTAGTTCTAAGTTCTAGGGGACTTATGACCTAAGATGTTGAGTCCCATAGTGCTCAGAGCCATTTGAACCATTCTTTTTCTCATACACAAACAGCAGTTGACCGCCGTTACCTGGGAAACGTTGTTGTGATGCCTCGCGTAAGGAGGAGAAGTGCGTACCATCAAGTTTCCAACTTTGATAAAGGTCGGGTTGTATCCTATCGCGATTGCGGTTTATCGTATCGCGACATTGCTGCTCGCGTTGGTCGAGATCCAACGACTGTCAGCAGAATATGGAATCGGTGGGTTCAGGAGGGTAAAACGGAACGCCGTGCTGGATCCCAACGGCCTCGTATCACTAGCAGTCGAGATCACAGACATCTTATCCGCACGGTTGTAACGGATCGTGCAGCCACGTCTCGATCCCTGAGTCAACAGATGGGGACGTTTCCAAGAAGACAACCACCTGCACGAACAGTTCGACGACGTTTGCAGCAGCATGGACTATCAGCTCGGAGACCATGGCTGCGGTTACGCTTGACGGTGCATCACAGACAGGAGCGCCTGCGACGGTGTACTCAACGACGAACCTGGGTGCACGAATGGCAAACGTCATTTTTTTCGGATGAATCCAGATTCTGTTTACATCATCATTATGGTCGCATCCGTGTTTGGCGACATCGCAGTGAACGCACATTGGAAGCGTGTATTCGTCATCGCCATACTGGCGTATCACCCGGCGTGATGGTATGGGGTGCCGTTGGTTAGACGTCTCGGTCACCTCTTGTTCGCATTGACGTCACTTTGAACAGTGGACGTTACATTTCAGATGTGTTACGACCCGTGGCTCTACCCTTCATTCGATCCCTGCGAAACCCTACATTTCAGCAGGATATTGCACGACCGCATGTTGCAGGTCCTGTACGGGCCTTTCTGGATACAGAAAATGTTCGGCTGCTGCCGTGGCCGTCACATTCTCCAGATCTCTCACCAAATGAAAACGTCTGGTCAATGGTGGCCGAGCAACTCGCTCGTCACAATACGCCATCACTAGTCTTGATGAACCGTGGTATCGTGTTGAAGCTGCATGCGCAGCTGTACCTGTACACGCCATCCAAGCTCTGTTTGACTCAATGCCCAGGCGCATCAAGGCCGCTATTACGGCCAGAGGTGGTTGTTCTGGTTACTGATTTCTCAGGATCTATGGACCCAAATTGCGTGAAAATGTAATGATATGTCAGTTCCAGTATAATATATTTGTCCAATGAATAACCGTTTATCATCTGCATTTCTTCTTGGTGTAGCAATTTTAATGGTCAGTAGTCTAAATCTCTTCGAGCGCGTGTGGGATGCGTAGGGGAGACGTTACCATCCAGCAGTTGTCAATCGTAAACGTGATGAATGCAACTCCTTACCACAAGAACTCCTTACCAACCTCGTGGCCAAAGTGGGAGCCCGTTTTGTAGGATGATATGGTTGACGTGGTGATCACAGACTCTATTAAAAACGATGTTCCGCCGCTTGTAATGCCCAGGGGACCATCATAAATCACGATGAAGTTAGTATAATTATAGAATAAAAGTGTCATTCCGCGTTTCTTTCAGTTACTTTCTGTATTATACTGAATAGTTCTATGTATGGAGCAAATTCACCGAGCTATGTTGATTGGCAGTGACACAACAAAATTACTTTCTTCCTTAAGTTTTCCATACCAGTGTAGATTCCGCCTTCCACCGCGTGCTTCCGTGAACACTGAGGACGCCTTGCTCGCAGGCTGCTGCTCTTGGTGTGCTCGTAGCAGCCGCCTATCTGCGCCTATTCCTGGCAGGGCACCTTGGTAGGGCCGTCTTATTGCTTGCTACGAACACCACGGAACGAACACACCGGTGTGACAGTGATGGGCCAACTACACCACAGGAAAGGCCGATGTCATTGCAGCTACACGCGGAAGAATACAGTCCCGCAATGACTGTACGGAAAATAACACGAAGATGAAAGCGTCGTCTCATGACTTACGCAGCCGCAGATCAGAGATTTTTGCCACCCAACCCTCCTCTTTCCCACTCCTCGTCTGTTTTGCTCCTAAGTATCACTGCGAGACCGTATGGTTAGATTTCTTGGCAGGAACGTCATTCAGCTCGGCGTAACAAGGCTCGTACAAGACTTTAGTTAACAACTGAAGAGCTGATTAATAACCCAATTTGCGGCTCACTGAACGTTGCGTTTTCAATGTTCGCAACTTTAAAACGCAGCCCTATCACAGTATGTACATTTCAATCATTCCGGCCGGCCGTTGTGGCCCAGCGGTTCTAGGCGCTTTAGTCCGGAACCCCTTCGGTCACAGGTTCGAATCCTGCCTCGGGCATGGATGTGTGTGATGTCCTTAGGTTAGTTAGGTTTAAGTAGTTCTAAGTTCTAGGGGACCAATGACCTCAGATGCTAAGTCCCACAGTGCTCAGAGCCATTTGAATCAATCATTCCATTTTTTTCTTTCACACACTCGTAGCAATTATCTTGTCACTGACTCCGTTCTCCTATATTTTCTCGTTTCCAAACATTGGAAATTCCATGCTATCATCACAAGATCTCGTTTTTAATGGCTCTTCACCATGAACATCAACAACAATGAATATTGAAACGTCCGCTTAAAAAATTTTGTAAATGACAGTCCTCTACGTTATTTGATTTTCAAACAGCTGAGCAAAACTGAACGTACTCAGACATTTCTCTCTTTACTTATTCTGATCAACACTAAACTGACACACAATATGTTTTTTAGCGCAACGCAGTCTGACTTTCAATAATCCCTACAAAAGAATGGCCCTGATTAACAATAACCAATACATCACAAAAATCTTCGTTACTCCAACTACTGCAATACAGCGAGCGCCAATACTGCCAGCTAAATAAAAGATTCTAACTACTGGAGGCACTAACTACTGATAGGCGTAGTTAGCAAATGAAAGATTTTGATAGAGAACAAACAATGTATTTACCTTAATAGTGTTCAAAAGTCGTCATATATATAATCAGTTCATGATATCCAATATTACAAATTTACTCTTTCTGATGGATCGTCCGCTCTCAAAATTCTGCCATCTCTCTCCCCACATCCACCACTGCTGGCGGCTCACCTCCAACTGCGCAACGCTACGCGCTGTTCACATCCAACTGCCCAACACTACAATAGCGAATATTCCAACAATGCCAACCAGCCACACACTGCACACAGCGCAGTCGGTGATTTTCATACAGAGTGCTACGTGGCGTTACCAACGTAAAAACCTAAACAGCCTACTTACAATATTACCTGTTGGCTTTCGTCTCACCGTCTTCGGCTGACGTTGGTTGTTCTGACGCTTTGTAAGCACAGAGGGCCGGCATTGTAGATTTTCCCCCTTCATGGATGGTGGTGGACTGGAGTTCCTGACCGAAGATCAGGTACAGGGTGTTCCAAAAATCGACGGCTAAATTTCAGGAACGGTTTTTTTCATCTAACAAGAAGAAAAATATTCTAGCAAATATGGACTCTGAAATGCATACCTGAGGAGGCATGAGCACTTGTTCTACTTTGAAATACATCGCTCATGGTTCGTAAGGAATTCATTTTAGATTCAATGTTTACTGGACACTTTTTTCTTATTTTGCCGGCCGCGGTGGCCGAGCGGTTCTAGGCGCTTCAGTCCGCAACCACGCGACTGCTACGGTCGCAGGTTCGAATCCTGCCTCGGGCATGGATGTGTGTGATGTCCTTTGGTTAGTTTGGTTTAAGTATTTCTAAGTTCTAGGGGACTGATGACCTCAGATGTTAAGTCCTGTAGGGCTCAGCGTCATTTTTTTCTTATTTTGGTCCGTAGTACCACAAAGAGTTTTCGGTAAGAGAGATTTGTTTCGCAGTATCGAAGACGATGAGATCATAGCTCTTTAAGGTATGCATTTTACAACCCATGTTTACTAGAAAATTTTTCTTTTTATAAAGTGAAGAATTCATTCCTGAAGTTTTGCCGCCGATTTTTTTGAACACCTAGTATTCCTGTTGTGCCAGTGTCTGAAGGCCTTTCCTTGGTAATTATTGCTGCGGTTCTCCCCTAGTTACCTGTAACGGTCATATGCTGCAACACGGGAATCTAGAATCTGTTTACCTTAAGGCTTTCTTCTTTCTTGTTAAAACTGCTGTCATGACTGTGAATTTCTGTGGCCTCCACGGACTAAAGGAAGTGGTACCTCTTCTCCACAGCGAGAATTTATGATGCGGTCGATCTCGCAGAGCGTGTGATCCTGCGAACTATGGGTGAAGGGCGGCAACAAGCAGATTTCCGTAAAGCGTTTGACACGGTGCTGCACTGAAGAATGTTAACGAAGGTACGAGCATACGGAGTAGGTTCACAGATATGTGAAGTAAGTAACAGGACCTGGCATGTTGTCCTAGACGGCGAATGTTCATCACAGACAACGGTATCGCCGGGGGTACCCTAGGAAAGTGTGATAGGACCGCCGTTATTCTCTACGTACATAAATCATCTGATGGTTGAAGTGAGCAGCAATGCTCGGCTCTTTGCTGATGATGCCGTGATTTCTGGGACGGTATAGTCGCTCGGTACTGTATGAGGATACAAGAGGAGTCAGACAAAATTTCTAGTTGGTGTGATGACTGAAAAGTAGCTCTAAATGTAGAATAATGTAAGTTAATGCAGATGATTACGGAAAACAATCCCGTAGTATTAGAGTATTAAGGTTTGTAGTGGAGGAAGCGAATGGTCAACTTCGGTTTATTGAGAGAGTTTTAGGGATGTGTAGTTCCTCTGTAAAGGAGATCATTAGTGTGACCCATTCTCAAGTACTGTTAGAGTGCTTACGATCCACACCAGGTCGGACTGAATTCAAAGGCGGGCTCGTGAATTTGTTTCCGATAGATTCGATCAACACACAAGTATTACGGACATGCTTCGGGAACTCAAATGAGAATCCCTGGAGAGAAGACGACCTTATTTTTCCAGGAAAGCTATTTAGAAAATTTAGAGAATCGCAATTTGAAGCTGAACATATATTTCGTTTAAGGACCACCAAGAAAATTGTTCAGATGTGTGTGAAATCTTATGGGACTTAACTGCTAAGGTCATCAGTCCCGCAGCTTACACACTACTTAACCTAAATTATCCTGAGGACAAACACACACACCCATGCCCGAGGGAGGACTCGAACCTCCGCCGGGACCAGCCGCACAGTCCTCGCCTGCAGCGCCCGATACCGCTCGGCTAATCCCGCGCGGCGACCACCAAGATTAGAGACTAGGGCTTGTACGGAGGAATCTTCCCTCCTCTTCAAATGGTTCAAATGGCTCTGAGCACTATGAGTCCCCTAGAACTTAGAACTACTTAAACCTAACTAACTTAAGGACATCACACACATCCATGCCCGAGGCAGGATTCGAACCTGCGACCGTAGCGGTCGCGCGGTTCCAGAGTGTAGCGCCTAGAACCGCTCGGCCACTTCGGCCGGCTCCCTCGCTCTATTTGCGCCTGGAACAGGAACGGAAATGAGCAATGGTACAATATATCCTCCGCCACACACCGCACGGAGGCTTGCGGAATATATATTTCTCCTCCTGTCCCAACATCCAATACAGTTTGTGTTCGCTGACACGCAGCTTTTCGCTGTGGAAAAGAGCTACCATGTCCATTTGATCGGTGAAGCCGTAGAAGTTCACCAACAGGACAGCAATTGTAACAAGAAAGAAGAAAGCCTGAAGCTAAACGGACCCTTGATTCCCGTTCTACCGTTGTAGGTAACGAGGGGAGAACCACAACGGTAACGGCCAGGGAAGACCCTCAGCCATTGGCACGATAACTGCCTATAATCTTCGACCGCGGCCTTGACTCCAGTCTGCCACAGCAATGGAGGGTGAATCTTCGACAATACCAGTCACTCGCGTTGGCGAAACTTCAGAAAGATCACTAAACAAACGTCTTCTCTCCGCTACAGGGCCAGCGAAGTTCCACACAGCAACAGATCCTGCGGTAGCTGGGCCGTTGCCTCACGGCTCCCAGACGGTGAGACTGGGCCACGGACAACACACACACACACGCACACACACACACACACACACACACACACACACACACACGTTGTTGCGGCCTCGACAGCGCCTGGTTTCGTGAGTGTACGGCCGAGTGAAGTGGCACGCTAGTTAAAACAATAGGCTAGCATGCGGGAGTAGAGCGGTGTTCAAAGGTTTACGTGGTCTCTCGCCATCATTTCCCTACGGCCGCTACTTAGTCCCCTTCCTCCCGTCCCCCTCCCTCCTCCTTCACAGCAGCGTCCTTCCCTCCCCCATTACCAGCACCGGCTTAGCCTCATATTACGCTGTCAAAGTTCTTTGACAAACGTCTGATAAAGCTAGGACCACACTCAGATTTTTACAAAACAAGGTGCCTCCAATCAGCTCTCCACATCTGAAATAGATGTCTTCTTCTTTTGCTTGTGCCTTTGTCCTGCGGTTTCGCAGGGTCGGTATGATTAGGGTCGGGAAGAGGCAACCGGATGCCCTTCCTGTCGCCATTCCGTTAACCCCCTCCCCCCCCCCCCCCCTGGAACAGTACCCGTCTGCGTGTAATCCATGGAATAGTGGGACCGTGTTCAGATGTTGGCGGCTTGTGTAACTGAGGTGGGACGTGGGGACCAGCCCGGTTTTCACCTAGAGCGATGCGTAAAACCGCCTAAAAACCAAGCTGGCCGGCACACTAATCTTTGTCCGTAATCCGCCGAGCGGATTCGATCTGGGGCTGGCGCGCCTACCCGAGTCCAGAAAGTAGCGCCTTAGCGCTCTCGACTGACCTGGCAGGTCGCAATAGACGTAATAAAAATAGAAGTCAAGCACCCAGAATACATGGTTGGAAGCCAACGTGTATTCGCACACATATAAACCCTCGGCAGGTATGTAAATGATGGTGATTCGAATTGTCTGTAAGAGGTAGAGCGGCCACCAGAGGGCATTAGTGCTACCAGACCTGGAAGGTTATGTAAGGAGCGTGAACAGCGTCACGTTCTGAATGATTGCTGTTGATGACATGAAGATGACACATACTCGTATCAAATAACGCAATCAGCACCTGACAGTGTTTGGAATGAGCCCCACAGTGGGTCTCCATTTGTCTGGCTGATCAAATCCTGCAGTACGCAGATTTTTTGGGTATTCAGATGTGATAATAATCCATTGTTGGACTCCATGGTAACGTGAAGGAAGACGTACTCATCGCCAACGTTCCGGTGAACTACGTCTGTCCACCACAAGTGAGGACCGCCGTATTGTGCACCAGCCACATTGTAACTCCTTCACATCTGCGCTGCCATCTGAGATCAAGTAATGGATTCATTTCAACATTTTTTCATTGCGTATCGATGGTCGGAGACCAGCAATAGCCAACCTAGAGAATTACCATCCCACAACACAAACGGCTGTATGTGGAGTACTGTTGTGACTGGAAAGCATGGAGTGCTGATGACTTCGTCCTGTTGTGTTTATTGGTGAATCGATCTTCTCCTACTTCGGATGGCCATTGTCGGTGAGTATGGTGGCGACCTGAGTCTCTGTCTTCCAGTGTTTTTGGAAAGCCACAGCGGTGTTAATCCTCGTTTCATGGTGTGGGAAGCCATCCAGCGTGACTCCTGGTCAGGACTGGTAGTTATTGATGGAAATCTGGTAGCACAACAGTACGTAACGGACTTACTGTGTACTCAGTGTTCGCTATCACACGACAGTATACTAGTGTCAATTTTCAACCGGACAATGCTCGTCTACACAAAATACGTATCTCTATGAACTATCTGTTTGACGCTGAGGTATTCCCGTGACCAGCAAGATCCCCATGCCTATTCTGGACGGAAAATGTGTGGGAGAAGCTCGAAAGTCAACTCCATCCCAGTACCAGCGTCCAGGATATGAAGGACCAGTCAACAGTTGCGGGTCAGCTGGCCTCCGTAGATACAACTGCTTTGACATCTTCCCACCCGAAGCAGAGCTCGCATCAGCGCCAGTGGGGGTGTAACAACATTGGGCTCAATTTGCCAAGTTCTTCACAAATTTGACACGATTTTGCAATCATTGAAATAACGTCATATATCTTCCATTCCATTTCCTTTTCTCCTTCTGGCAGTTTGACTTTTTTTCCGTCAGAGTATAATACTGTATTTCATTTCCATCGTTGAACGATGCAGGTATAACCTACAGAGCAGATTTTCGTCGTTTTTACACAATGATATAAATTTTTCCCTTATGGCAACTATTTTGCATCACGTCATTCACGATTCTCGACCGAGTGTAACACACATGATCAGGGCTCGTTATTCCTCATTTATCGATGATAAAAATCAGTCTTGCACATTTATCTTCAAACAATATGTGAGAAGGAAGGGACTAATAACTAAGTAGTTGCGTTATTTTTAATGTACGCTAATCATAAATATCATAATAATGATATCCACATCCAATGACCTTGTCGTCGATTATAAAATTGAGCTCTAAGTTTCCTTCCTTTTGTGAAACATGCCAGATGCCAGGGAAGACATCACTAACTGATGTATCGGGAACTGTAGACCACCGCCTCTCCTTCCCAGTCGATACAATGACCAATTTATCTTCCGGGAACCGAGTCAGCTACTTTCACTAAGAATACCGGAGCCTAACTACGACTCTGCTACATCAGCCTGAGGGACGGTTTTCCTTTGCGAGATCCCGCAGTACTGGTCTTTAGAACAAAGCCACTTCACACAAGACACGATGCGTTTATTCTCTTCCGAGGGCACTGAGACAGTGAGATCAGGGCTCGTTATTCCTCAAAAATGTGTGGGTATGTTCCACGCTTTCCTGCGCTAGTTGAAAGCAATTAGTGGCGTATCGAAAGCGAGCGTCTCTCTATCCGGTTTCCTCGTAAAGTGCTGCGCTTCGCACGAGTCTACGGGCGGTTTCACTTGTCTGTGGCAGTAGAAGGATGCAGAAATGATCAGATACGAGACAAGGAGCAAACCCATATTATGGAGGTCATTGCGTTCAAAAACATTAACGGTATCTTCTCCGATACACAGTAGCATACTTCGCTGTTGGTGAGATTTATATGACGGGCATTCAATAGCTAATAAAACTCCATTTTTTCTCAGAGGAGGGTGGTTTTATTCATTATTTATATATACCATATTGTTTACAAATTCTTTGGCTATGAAACCCTATTTTTCAATGTAATCTCCGATTTTATGGCCTTAGTTAATTCCAATGTGACAGCCTGCATGCCGCCACGGTACAGCCCTATTGTTCTGCATCTGAACCAAGTTCTTGCTGCAACAATAACGTCTCCATCATTGCTGTAGTGCTTCCCTAACAGTCCAACCTTTAGTGATCCGAAGAGATGGGAGTTAGAAGTTGCGAGGTCAGGATTGTACGGCGAATAGAGAAGAACAATACACCGAATTTTTGCGATCTCCTCTGGGATGTTTAGACTTGTGTGACATTGCGTTATCATGGAGAAGTGAGTCTGCATTTTTGTGGCCACGAACACGCTGTAATCGTTTCTTCAACTTCTCACGATAGAGATCGGAATTGGTCGTTTGATCATGAGGAAGGACATCGAATAGAAAACCAATTCAGAGTCTCAGAAGTCTGTAGGCATGGCTGGACAGGCTGAGGGTAGTGTTCTGAAGGAGACGTTCTGGGGCAAGAGTCCATGGTAGCCTTTTTGTTTCAGGGTCAGAGTGGTGAAATCATCTGTCACCGCCTGTAATACTATTTTATAGGAAATGACCTTCAGCCTCATAATGATCAAGCAAGGTCCTTCTTTGCTGCGCTGTTCAATTACGCATCGAGGAACTCAAAGGGCACAAACCTTTGAGTACTGGTGGACAACTGTGTGAGTGCTACCGACAAAGATGTCAAGTTGTCCACTGAGTTTCCTGACTGTAATTCGTCGATCACCTGGAAAAAGTGTCCGCACATTGCAAAATTGTGCACATCACAGTTGTATGCGGTCCACATGCGTGTGGGAGACAGATGTTTTGTTGACGACTTCCACTTCTGGCAGTGACCTACCGTACTTTTGTCATCTGCCCGGTGTCTGTAGACATTTTGTAACCGGCTTTGAATGTCTGTAATGATCTTATTTTCCGCCGAAAGAAATTCAGTATATGTCCTTTACTTAGAATGCTGTATTTCTGCTCTAAAAATATTAAAAAGAGTGTAGCACAGAGTACTTTTCCCTGTTTCATTAAACAGATGGAATATGGGAAGGAGACTGCTGTAAATATTCCAACCTTACCTTAACGTTGTAACAAAATGAAGGCGGTCAATCTAACTTTAAAAGTATATTTGACCGTATATGCAAGAGATGAGCTAAGTTCGTATTGTTGAAAATGTTTTATTAGAATTTGTTAGTATGTAATACCACTAAAAAAAAAGGTCCAGAGGGTGAGTAGGGCTTCCGCTCTGAGGATTCCATACAAACTTAAAACCTTAATTATGTACACACAGTTCATCCATCCCGAGAATCGGGAATCTCGGAATTTTTTGCCTGTTATCGGTTCCGGGAATTCCAAGACACTGGAGAGTGTTTTAAATTTGAATTCCGCATAATAAATAGCAAAATAAATACTTTGTGTGATATAAATGCAAATTTACATTTTTTTGTTGATTTTTCGATTTATTTCTATTGTGAAACCCTGCTTGTTGCCAAATTTCACGATTCTAGGTGAACTGGAAATACTCTATAGGTTTTGGCGAGTGAGTTTTCGAGTATCAAAATATATGACATAAATTGTCATATTTTTGATTGACTTACATTACCAAAAGAGCCTAGGCCCTA
Source organism: Schistocerca serialis cubense (assembly GCF_023864345.2). Classification (NCBI taxonomy): domain Eukaryota; kingdom Metazoa; phylum Arthropoda; class Insecta; order Orthoptera; family Acrididae; genus Schistocerca; species Schistocerca serialis. The sequence continues at coordinate 343,527,269 of NC_064646.1, forward strand.
GTATGTGACATAAATTTCAACTTGACACATTTACCCATTTCAGAGGAAAAGGGGTCGTAACTGATGGACGGATCGACAGGCAGACAGACGATGAAGTGATCCTGTAAATCGGGGGGGGGGGGGGGGGGGGGGGCAAGATTTCATGTCTAGGACTGTGCCCTGGCACGAGTGCCAAAGCACTCATTCACTTCACACTTACCCCACCACCACCACACCATACTGTCTGAGTGCAAGGAGGGGTAAACTGCATTTCAGTGGCAGTGTAGTCGCACTGCATATGATTTGATTTTATATTTCCCACGTCTCAGCAACATAGATCACAAACAAAGCAAATTTTCAGTATTCTTTAATTATTTGTGGCGCGCTGAAGACATAATTTTTATCTGGTACAAATTGAGGGCATACGGACAGACACAGACGATTTCACAGTTTTTTGCACTCAGGTTGCCACGTAATCGTAACTTATTTAGTTTCACAATAGAAAAAAGGTCTTTTACACAAATATGTTGATCGAAATGTTGTGGCGCTTTTGTAACCTCATTATGGAGACTTGGATACTCTGAGAAAAGCAATGTAGGTGTGCTGGACCGTTTTAACGTAAAAAGAGTGTCATTAAAACTGGAATTGCCTTGAACGTCAGTCATTTACATCTGCTCGTGGACAGGGACGCTTTCAACTGAAAGAGCATACGGTCTCGAAAACAGATGTAAGATTGACAGTGTCCTCAAAACGTTTATAAAATTATCCTTGTAATTCTTATACTTTTTGCTTTCTGTGAGAGCTAGGAGGGTACACCACCACCCCCCCCACCCCCCCTCCACCCCTCTCCCTTTGCCATAGCTATGGACGCCCATGAACGTGTCCCTTCTACAATTCGATTTTATTTTTAAATGCATTCCCATAAAACAGAAAAGATACTTTGTGATGCCTTACTGTGGGCAGTGAGCAGTCAAGTCTGCCTAAAACACCAAGTCTGTAATCCATTCTGTATGTTCTAATTTTCGTTCCTGCACTCCTTTCTCCTTCGTAAATTCAACAATAGCAAGTTTTAAATCGATAAATCGTTCCAGGCATGTCCCTTGACTTGACCAGAGTACTGTGCACTATGTAATTATGACGATTAACGGCAGTTCCTCTAGCTTTTCAGTAGCAGTTTTCCACTTCATCGGAACAGTAAATCATTTTTTAATACTGTTGGGATGGAATGTGACTTAAAATAAAAGTATTTAATGATTTGCGCTGCTACACACAAGCAGCCTCTGCCTGTCAGTTTTAAATTACGAAACAAAATAATTTGGTAAGCAAAACTGGTAATGAAACTTCCTGACAGCTTAAAACTGCGTGCCGTACCGAGACTCGAACTCGAGACCTTTGCCTTTCGTGGGCAAGTGCTCTACCCAGGCACGACTCGCGCTCCGTCCTCACAACTTCTGCCAGTATCTCGTCTCCTACCTTCCAAACTTTACGGAAGCTCTCCTGCGAACCTTGCAGAACTAGCACTCCTGAAAGAAAGGCTTTTGCGGAGACATGGCTTAGCCACAGTCTGGGGGATGTTTCACTCTGCAACGGAGTGTGCGCTGATATGAAACTTCCTGGCAGATTAAAACTGTGTGCCGGACAGAGACTCGAACTCGGGACCTTTGCCTTTCGCGGGCAAGTGCTCTACCAACTGAGCTACCCAAGCACGACTCACGCCCCCTTCCTCACAACTTTACTTAGAGCACTTGCCCGCGAAATGCAAAGTCCCGAGTTCGGGTCTCGGTCCGGCACACAGTTTTAATCTGCCAGGAAGTGTTACAAAAGGAATACCATATTTAGATAGCAGTTTATACACAAATAGCGCTTATGAGGGCCTACTTTATTAAGTCAGTCAGAGAAGGTCTTTGTGTTGACTGCGTGTTACCTCGTGGTTGGATTGTAATGTTTCGTGACGTCAAAGGCTGGTGATGCTGGTATTCGGTGATTTGGACTTTGAAGTCCAAACATACGAAGACGAATTATGTCGTCGAGCAATGGGAAAACACTGAAATTTCGTTCAAAGATGATGAAAGGTTGTGAAGATGCAGAGCTAGTGGAGAACATATATCAGACTCTTGATATTTCATAATTTCTTCCCAACGATGCTGTGAGCAATGGCGATTGGAAACCTAGAATTGTCGGCTTAGCTAGATCGTTTTGGTGGTAACCAGTTATATTGCTCCAATCTATGCACGATGAGTCGAAAATATATACAGTCGGACCTGTAGAATGAGTATGAAGTAAGTACACTGAGGTTGAAAAATGTCATGGGATATCTCCTAATATCATATCGGACTTACTTATGCCCGGCGCAGTGCAGGAACTCGACGCGGCATGGACTCAACAAGCCATTGGAAGTCCCCATCAGAAATATTGAGCCGTGCCGCCTCTGTAGTCGTCCATTGTTACGAAAGTGTTGCCGATGCAGTAAATTGTGTATGAACTGTCCTCTCGATTATTTCCCATACATGTTCGGTTAGATTCATGTTGGTCGATCTGGGTGGCCAAATCATTCCCTCGAATTGTCCAGAACGTTCTTCAAACCAATCACGAACAGTTGTGGCCCGGTGACATGAAGCACTGTTATCCATAAAAATTCCATCGTCGTTTGGGAACGTGAAGTCCATGACTGTCTGCAAATGGTCTCCACGTAGCCGAACATAACCATTTCCAGTCAGTAGGCGGTTCAGTTGGACCAGAGCCCAGCGCACGCCATAATGGAGCCACCATCAGCTTGCATAGTGCCTTGTTGACAACTTGGGTCCGTAGTTTCGTGGGGTCTGCGGCTCATTCTAAACCTACCATCAGCTCTCACCAACTGAAATTGCGACTGATGTGATCGGCACGGTTTCACGGGTTTCCAGTCGTCTAGGGTCCAACCGACATGGTCACGAGCCCAGGAGAGCCGCTGCTGTCGATATCGTGTTGTTAGCAAATGCACTCGCTCGGTCGGCTGCTGCCATACTCTATTAACGCCAGATTTCTCCGCACAGTCCTAAAGGGTACGTTCCTCGTACGTCGCAAATTGATATCTGGTGTTATCTCACGCAGTGTTGCTTTTCTGTTGGCACTAAAAACCCTACACAAATGCTGCTGTTCTCGGTCGTTACGTGGAGGCCGTCGGCCATTGCGTTATGCGAGTGGAGAGGTAATGCCTGAAATTTCGTATTCTCGGCTCACTCTTGACACCGTGCATCTCGGAATACTGAATTCCCAAACGATTTCCGAAACGGAGTGTACCATGCGTCTAGCTCCAACTACCATTCGGCGTTCATAGTTTGTTACAGGGGGAAACCGCATTAGGAGGCTGTTGACACTGGGAGTTTTTTGGGTGGGAAGAAATAATTAGAATTAAATCAAGTTTTGAGATCATTCATTCATATTTCGAATAGTTTTTGTGAATTTTTTTTGAATAATTTCAGCCAAAAATATCGAAGTTACGTTGTGATGTCAGCTGAAGGTTGTGAGTATAGTTCTCCAATTGCATGCTGTATAGCCATTCCGAGTTTCACCTGAAATCAAAAAGGTTTTGGTTTTACATTAATAACTTATTTTCTTATAATATGGATCTCAGTATAGGTGAAAATAATGAAAATTAAAAATTTTGCAGGCGTTGGAACAATTTACTTCTATTTTCACAATTTTTCTCTAATTAAGCAAAGAAAAATACCGTTAAAATCATGATATCGTCTCACAAATCGGTTCATATAATTCATAATTTTACAGAGAATCATACTATCGATTTTCATAATGATCGGTTTTATACTTTTTGAGTTAGACTGCACGAAAATGTGAAATTTCGAGATAAATGCGTTTGGAAAAATAAATTATCGGAAACAAGAAATTCAAGGAAGCTAACAACAATGTAAAATGCTTACCGATTAATCTGCGATTCCAGCACCATATAGAAATCCTTCGTCTTCCTCATAAGCTTCGTTTTGTGCTTGCAGCAGTGCTTTCCGATCATTCCGACCTTCCTTCGATTCCGATGAACTACGTAGATTCTGCCGGCTCACGCGCTGGTTATCCATTTGTTCGGCATAATTGAAGCTTTGCGTGCTTGCTACAATTCTGCACCGTTCACGATCATCAGAAGGGATGAATTTCCTTCATTGAATAAGCCCACTGCTAAATACGATGCCAGTTCAACGACCATTAGTCCGGAGTGCAAGTGTTTAGGAGATAATCGCCAAATAGGGGAATTAAAACTTTCATACCCATTTTGTGTCTGGCCACCTAAACACCTCTCCAGTAGTTCATCCCCTGATAAATGCTCATATGTTGGAAGAAATTCCTTCTGTGCACTCGGTCCTATGCTCATAAAATCTAAACGAATGGGAATTTCGCTTTGAAATTCTGACAGCGTAATGTTGGATAGTTAACCTACGATTTATGCAATTAAAAAAAATCGGATTTTTTGAATCTCCGCCGGCCGTGGTGGCCGAGCAGTTCTAGGCGCTTCAGTCGGAACCGCGCGAGTGCTACGGTCGCAGGTTCGAATCTTGCCTCGGGCATGGATGTGTGTGATGTCCTTAGGTTAGTTACGTTTAAGTAGTTCTAAGTTCTAGAGGACTGATGACCTCAGCTGTTAAGTCCCATAGTGCTCAGAGCCATTTGAACCATCTGATACGCCTGGGCATTGAGTCAAACAGAGCTTGGGTGACGTTTACAGGTACAGCTGCCCATGCAGCTTCAACACGATACCACAGTTCATCAAGACTAGTGACTGGTGCACTGTGACGAGCGAGTTGCTCGGCCACCATTGACCAGACGTTTTCATTTGGTGAGAGATCTGGAGAATGTGCTGGCCAGGGCGGCAGTCGAACATTTTCTGTATCCAGAAAGGCCCGTACAGGACCTGCAACATGCGGTGGTGCAATATCCTGCTGAAATGTAGGGTTTCGCAGGGATCGAATGAAGGGTAGAGCCACGGGTCGTAACACATCTGAAATGTAACGTCCACTGTTCAAAGTGACGTCAATGCGAACAAGAGGTGACCGAGACGTCTAACCAACGGCACCCCATACCATCACGCCGGGTGATACGCCAGTATGGCGATGACGAATACACGCTTCCAATGTGCGTTCACCGCGATGTCGCCAAACACGGATGCGACCATAATGATGATGTAAACAGAATCATGATTCATCCGAAAAAAATGACGTTTGCCATTCGTGCAACCAGGTTCGTCGTTGAGTACACAACCATCGCAGGCGCTCCTGTCTGTGATGCAGCGTCAAGGGTAACCGCAGCCATGGTCTCCGAGCTGATAGTCCATGCTGCTGCAAACGTCGTCGAACTGTTCGTGCAGATGGTTCTTGGCTTGCAAACGTCCCCATCTGTTGACTCAGGGATTGAGACGTGTCTGCACGATCCGTTACAACCGTGCGGATAAGATGTCTGTGATCTCGACTGCTAGTGATACGAGGCTGTTGAGACACAGCACGGCGTTCCGTATTACCCTCCTGAATCCACCGATTCCATATTCTGCTAACAGTCATTGGATCTCGCCCAACGCGAGCAGCAATGTCGCGGTACGGTAAACCGCAATCGCGATAGGCTACAATCCGACCTTTATCAAAGTCGGAATCGTGATGGTACGCACTGCCACACACGACGCATCACAACAACGTTTCACCAGGCAACGCAGGTCAACTGCTGTTTGTATATGAGAAATCGGTTGGAAACTTTCCTCATGTCAGCTCGTTGTAGGTGTCGCCACCGGCGCTAACGTTGTGTGAATGCTCTGAAAAGCTAATCATTTGCATATCACATCATCTTCTTCCTGTCGGTTAAATTTCGCGTCTGTAGCACGTCATCTTCGTGGTGTAGCAATTTTAATCGCCAGTAGTGTAGTTCAGATGTTAAGTCCCATAGTGCTGTGAGCCATTTGAACCATTCTTTTGAACCTCCTAATATTGTTTCCTCCATTAATTCCCGTCATGCGACCATAGTCACATCGGAAACCTTTTTACTTGAATAACCTTAGTATAAATGACAGCTCCGCCAATGCAGTGTCATTTTACACCATGTGTACGCGTTACTACCGCGCTCTGTGTATGTGCATTTCGCTACTCAGTGACTTTTATCTCCTCAATGTGTGGCATTCTGTTAAGCAGCAGTTACCACTAAATTCTATTATAGAGGAGCGTCGAAAATAAAACAGATTTTCTCCTTAGGGAACAACATGGCCTCCAACAAAGCAGTGTTTAGTGACCGTAATGTCTGTGATTTCATCCACACACTGCCGCTACGATCTAAACAAAAGGCTGTCGCGTCCTCTCCGATTTTCCTCGTAATTCGGCAACAGGACGAGACAGGCTGTTTCTCAGAGGAGACGAAGACGAACAGACGACCGCCTTAAAGTAGACCTACTGAGATCCGGACGAAAGGGCGCCCGCTGTATACAGACAGCAGAGCAGCGCGGGTGGCTGAGACGGAAGAGCAGAACTGTTGGGTTTAATGCCCGGCGTTGTGTTTGTAAACACGTCTGCGTCGAGCATTGTGGCGGCGCTAAAGACGCCAAGTTTCGGTCCGCGACTCCTTTTCCCCTCCAAGCCGTTTAGCACTCCTACGTCTCCATGAGGATATCCGTGGTTCCTGTATCGCAGGCTGGCACCGATAGGCCTCACCACCATAAATTAATTGCTTGTTTCGCCACGCGGCGGCATACAGAATTAGCGTTGCGTCTCTCACGTCTGTCGGAACGCTTGTAAGTAGGCTGTTTAGATTTTTATGTTGCTAACGCCACGTAGCGCTCTGTATGAAAATCACTGACTGTGCTGTCTGCAGTCTGTGGCTGGTTGGCATTGTTGAAAAATTCGCTATTGTAGTGTTGGGCAGTTGGATGTGAACAACGGGTAGCGTTGCGCAGTTGGAGGTGAACCGCCAGCAGTGGTGGATGTGGGGGGGAGAGATGGCGGAGTATTGAGAGCGGATGATCTGGACGTGTGTCCATAAGAAAGAGTAAATTTGTAAGACTGGATGTCATGAACATATATATATATATATATATATATATATATATATATATATATATATATATATATATATATATATATATATATATATATATATATATATATATATATATTATGACTTTTGAACACTATTAAGGTAAATACATTGTTTGTTCTCTATCAAAATCTTTCATTTGCTAACTATGCCTATCAGTAGTTAGTGCCTTCAGTAGTTAGAATCTATTATTTAGCTGGCAGTATTGGCGCTCGCTGTATTGCAGCAGTTCGAGTAACGAAGATTTTTGCGAGGTAAGTGATTCATGAAAGGTATAGGTTATTGTTAGTCAGGGCCATTCTTTTGTAGGGATTATTGAAAGGCAGATTGCGTTGCGCTAAAAATATTGTGTGTGAGTTTAGTGATGATCAGAATAAGTAGAGAGAGAAATGTCTGAGTACGTTCAGTTTTGCTCAGCTGTTTGAAAAGCAAATAACGTAATGGGTTTATCAGCACAATCATTCATAAATTTTTCTAACAAGGGAACCTCCCCATCGCTCCCCCCTCAGATTTAGTTATAAGCTGGCACAGGGATAGGCCTTGAAAAACTGAACACAGATCAATCGAGAAAACAGGAAGAAGTTGTGTGGAACTATGAAAAAATAAGCAAAATATACAAACTGAGTAGTCCATGTGCAAGGTAGGCAACATCAAGGAGAGTGTCAGCTTACGACCGCCGTGGTCCCGTGGTTAGCGTGAGCAGCTGTGGAACGAGAGGTTCTTGGTTCAAATCTTCTTTCGAGTGAAAAGTTTAATTTTTTATTTTCAGATAATTATCAAAGTTCAGTCACTCACACATAATCAACTTCGCTCTCCAAACTTCCAGATTTGCTTGGACATATACAGAATTTGACGGTCTACGCACGGAGACATTTGAAAACGTAAAAAACATATGTTTTGACAGAGCACAGGGAAAACTGTGCGACTGTGAAACTGTTGCATTCATTTGTTGCAGTTTATGTGACAAATTCTTATGTTTTCATCACTTTTTGGGAGTGGTTATCACATCCACAAGAAAACCTAAATCGGGCAAGGTAGAAGAATCTTTTTACCCATTCGCCAAGTGTACAAGTTAGGTGGGTCGACAACATATTCCTGTCATGTGACGCACATGCCGTCACCAGTGTCGTAAAGAATATATCAGACGTGTTTTCCTGTGGAGGAATCGGTTGACCTATGACCTTGCGATCAAATGTTTTCGGTTCCTATTGGAGAGGCACGTCCTGTCGTCTACTAATCGCACGGTTTTGCAGCGCGGTCGCAAAACACAGACACTAAACTTATTACAGTGAACAGGAACGTCAATGAACAGATCGTAACTTTGCGAAAATAAAGAAAGTAAAATCTTCACTCGAGGGAGGACTCGAACCAAGGACCTCTTGTTGCGCAGTTGCACACTCTAACCACGAGACCACGGCGGTCATCATCTAACATTGTCCTTGATGTTGCTTATCTTACACATGGACTACTCAGTTTGTATATTTTGCTTATTTTTTCATGGTTCCACACAACTTCTTCCTGTTTTCTCGATTGACCTGTGTTCAGTTTTTCAAGGCCTATCCACTGTGTCAATTTATAACTAAATATGAGTGGGGTGCGATGGGGAGGTTCCCCTGTAAGGGGATGTTTCACACTTTGTCAATCTGAAACAGCATACTGCAATGTCAAGGGAACGCAGTATCATTCTGCTGGGTACCGGGCTATGTGGCAATACTGGGAAATGAGCGAGCTGTCACGGCAGCAGGGAACGCTCGCAAGGAACGTAATTATTGCCCCGTGCTGTCCCCTTGTGTCCTATTACATCGCTGTTGAAGACGAAGAAGTTATGTCACTGGGAGAATGTGTGGCTGGAGTCACGAAATAACAAATTAAGACGGGTGAAGCCTACAGTTTCCCCAAGTCCAACATTGTTCCAGACACACACACACACACACACACACACACACACACACACACGCCTCCGTGGGTGAGGTCGTAGTAGGCAGCGTGTTTGGTCAGAGGGAGGGCTGCCTGCATTCTGTTAAAAACACCCTGAGTGAAGGATTCAGCCACTAAGCTTGAAGGGATGATATGCCGCGAACAATGAAGGTGACAAAGGAGGTCGCTAACGCCGGCTTGTGCGGTGGCACTCGACCCGGGGTAAACCGGTTCGAATACTGGTAGTGGAAAAAAAGTTTTCTCTGCCAGCATTCGACCGGCAACTAGAGTAGGGGTGGTTGCGTGAAATTTCTCATCATCAGACTTGGCATCAATGTTTTGGTATAAACACCAAACCCCTACGCATCCTACCATGGAGAGCGGGTGTGTGGCACTGTTGATGGTGATCCCTCTGTCGGATAGGGACGTTAAGCTTGGCGGCCCCCTTGGTGCTATTGGCGAGGAGCACGCTGTTTGCCGGCACAGAGTTTCACCACTACACACACACACACACACACACACACACACACATACATACATACATACATACATACACACACACACACACACACACACACACACACACGCACACACACACACACACACACACACACAAAATATACGAGGGTGAGTCAAATGAAAACCTTAAATTTGTAATAACAAATCGAAATTTCGCGCCGTTGTAAGTTGGTAAGCGTGCTACAAACTGCGTCCTGAATGGCCTGTCGGTGGCAGCATTGCGCAGATGCACACATACCGTCGCAGTATCAGTATAAAGATGGCCGCCCCACTTGCGACTTGCACCAGGGAAGAACAGCGTTCTGTTATTCGGCTTTTGCGTAATGAAGGTGTGAAACCGATTGAAATCCATCGACGAATCAAAGTTCAGTATGGTGATGCACGTTTGTCACAGCAGCAAGTGTACGAATGGAGTAGGAAGTTCGCAAATGGCGTGACTTAAGTGGAAGATTGAAGATTGTCCTCGTCCAGGTCAGGCACAACGGCTTGTGACTCCACAGAACATTGCAGCAGTTGAAGCCATAGTGAAGGAAAACCGCCGAGTGACACTGAATGACATTGCAGCATGTTTAAAGATTAGTCATGGGTCAGCTTACCACATTGTGCATGATGTGCTCCAGTTTCACAAAGTGTTGCAACAATCACAGACCTGCATTTTGAGTGTCTTTCTCGTCCACCATACTCACCAGACGTTGCACAGTTTTCGACCACTCAAAGACGCAGTGGGAGGAAAGAAGTTCCGTTCTGATGAAGAGGTACGCCATGCGGTGCACGAGTGGTTGCGCGGGCTACCAAAAGAATTTTTTTTTCTAAAGGAATTAATGCAGTTTGTAAGCGCTGGAGGACTTGCAGTGAGCGTGGGGGAGATTATGTTGAAAACTGATACAGCTTTGTACCACTTCTGCACAATAAATAATATTTTTAAAAAAAATTTAAGGTTTTCATTTGACTCACCCTCGTAGTGTGTAGTGTTACAAATATTATAACGGAGCTTATTGCAAATACACACGCGCATGCAGAGAGAGAGAGAGAGAGAGAGAGAGAGAGAGAGAGAGAGAGAGAGATGGACTCGCATTCCGAGGACGGTGGTCCAAAGCAGCGTCCAGTCATTTAGATTTAGGTTTTCCGTCGCTTCCCCTAATAGCTCTACACAAATGCTAGGATGTTTCATACAAAAAATGGCGCGGTCGATTTCCCTCCTCATCCACCCACAATCTGAGCTTGTCCTCCGTCTCTAACAACCCCGTTGTCGACGGGATGTTAAACACTTCCTTTGCTGTTATTGCTGGCGAAATCCCGCATACCACTTGTAGACAATTCTTTTAATGCTTGGATATTTTTCCAGTGTATTCTTTCGCTAAAGAGGTCAGAAATCTTAAAGTAGAAAAAAGATTGTTTTACAATACATTGACAAAGTAAACTTGTACACTGTACGTAAGAAGAGCATAAGCGGATAAGTCAATATCCTTCAGAAAAACCTTTTCTCAACCCGATAATCAAGCTCTTTTGTAGCAGAAAAAATTAGTAGGCGTCGGTGTTATTTAGTTCTTAGAAAGGAAACAAATGTAATGTATAACGTAAAGAACTCAAATGGTTCAAATGACTCTGAGCACTATGGACTTAACGTCTGAGGTCATCAGTCCCCTAGAACTTAGACCTACATAAACCTAACAAACCTAAGGACATCACACACATCCATGCCCGAGGCAGCATTCGAACATGCGACCGTAGTGGTCGCACGGTTCCAGACTGAAGCGCCTGGAACCGCTCGGCCACAGGCACCGGCGTAAAGAGCTCAATGTACTGATTTCTACTTATTTTTTTGACTTGTTTTTGCGTATTTTCGCGAGCAAATAACAGTCGATGTTTTGAAATGTTGAACGGATCTTCTTCTATTCGTTCACTTCTTATCAGCGTTGAAAATTAATCACGCAAGCTTTGTTATGACATCGTTAAGTATTTTACTTTGAGCATATTAACGAGGTTTACCGATGGTATTTCTTTAATTCTGATGCTACGAGGAGCGTTCAGTAAGTAATGCATTTTTTTCTGAAAGCATTGAGGTGTATTGAGGATTCCAATGCACCACATTAATCCCCACTCTTTTGGCTACAAAACTCTATTTTTCAACTTAATCTCAGTTCAATGTGACGGCCTTAAGCCACCTTGTTGGGAGGACCTGTATGTCCGAATGGTACCACTCTACTGGTAGACGTCGGAGCCAACGTCTAGCTGTATCAGTAACCTCCCCATCATCCATCTACTGCTTCCCGAGGAGTTCATCGTTCATTGGGCCAAACAGACGGAAGTCACATGGTGCGAAATCCGTGCTGTGGAGTAGATGAGGCAGAACAGCCCAATGAATTTTGTGGACTCCTCTCGTGTACACAGGCTTGTGTGAAGCCTTGCGTTGGCATGGAGAAGGAGAACTTCGTTTGCAATTAAAAAAAAATTTTTATACGACGGGCTCACTGAATTCGTCTCTCCAGTTTCCTGAGGGTAGCACAATAAACTTCAGAGCTGATCGTTGCATCATGAGGGAGGATATCAAATAGGATACCTCTTTCAAAGCCACAGGAGACCGTCGCCATCTATGACAAGCGGCTGAGGGTGCGGCTTTCAACTCTTTCTTTGGAGGAGACGATGTATGGTGACACTCAATGGATTGCCGTTTGTTTCCGGTTGGGTAACGAACCCATTTTTCATGGGATGTGACGATGTTCGACAATACGCTCCTGTTTTTGTTTTTGCTGCTTCAACAGGTGTACTGTGCTTCACATTGGACTACTTCAAAAGTGTTGTTTTTGGAACATTAAAATGTTTACTGGCCTTCTTCCAACCCATGATCTTCTTCTGAACTGCAAAGCAGCTCTGAGAAGGATAGAAGCTGATGTAATGAATTAAAATTTGTGCCAAAGCCGCGACTTAAAGTCGGGTGCCCCGCATACTAAGCAGATACGTTATCCACTGCACCACCCTGGCATTGTGGCTAACGCAAATTACCCTGGTCCAGTGCCTTCCCTAACACAAATTCCAATTCACACTTCAGTCCGTCTTGATTTTCTCCTCCTTCAATCGTCAGTGTTGCCGGGGCTCTCTTATAATGGAGTAGCACCCCAGCTTTGTACGTAATGGGGAAATCTAGTCTCTTCCTTTTCGAACCTGCGATAAAATTTCGAGAGTGTGTTTGTGTTTGTGTTTGTGTTTGTGTTTGTTTGTGTGTGTGTGTGTGTGTGTGTGTGTGTGTGTGTGTGTGTGTGTAGTTACACAGGCAGACTTTAAGCATGTAAAAGTTAGGGGCCTGGTTTCAGCTGCTCTAGGGGGTATATGTTACGCAACTACAACCTGCATTTTGCTAACCAAATAAATGTTTAACCAAAAATATAAATGAAATAGTTTGATTATAAACATTAACCTTAAATCTTACTATTCAAGGACATACGTAGGTTGACTGTCATATCTCCCACTATGTAAGGGAAGTAACGTAAAATGTAGCGCAATGTAAAAATTTCTTCCATTGTCAAAACACGTAATGGCGAAATGATATGTAACGAAATTAGAACTATATTAATACCTTCAGCTGCTGACGGGCGTTGATGTATATCAACGGGGCAGGTGAAAATGTGTGCCCCGACCGGGTCTCGAACCCGGGATATCCTGCTTACATGGCAGACTTATTTCGTTCTAGACGGCTGCAGGTCATCAATGGTGTCTATTCATTCGGTCATGTCCTAATGAACAGACACCATATCCATATAAGTATATGATATGTAACGAGTGAAGCGAGCGATTTCTATGCTCCGTCACGAAATGGTAGAAGTCTAAACAGCGGTTTACAGTTGGTTCCACTAGAGTTCAGGCGAACACAGAGCCAAGAGACAACGGGGTTTATCTTTGAGTGTGAGTCCAGTTTAAGGCACTTTCTTCTGTGTAACTCAGTTCCTTGATGAACGGCGAAACATTTTTGAGATTTCACCCCAAGTGGTTCCGGAAAAACTTACTACTAGTGAGTACCCATTACGTGTTCCATCCTACTTCAGACAGATAATGAGTTCGCCTCAGTGAAGTTATTTTGTCTACTCACATAAGAGAAGTGGACAGGAAATGTTGGGAAGGTATAGACGGATTGCAAAATGAGCGCTCTTGTAGGGGAAGCGCTCTTGTAGGGGAAGTTCCATTTCCCGGAAGAACGCTACGGCTGCCGTACAGAGTGACTAAGAATCAGTTTCCCTTGTAGGAGTGTAGAACAGTGTACAGAGATTTAGATAGAATCTGTTCACATGCGTTTCTTGCGTTAGGATTATTAATAATTTATATCCGCATTCCATGCAGTGCCAGTGCACTTCGTGGACAGCAAATACAAGGCGGGCATGTCCGCGCCCTGCGTCGCCAGTGATTGATTAGGCGCGCTGCGGAGCACCGGCATAACTCCGTGACTGCTCTGCAACTGCTGTTGCTTCTTGTGACGTGGCGCAGTGGACAAGGCGGAGAACAATCCACGTGCTTTTCACTTTGAGGACCAATGAAAGTGGAAAGTGCATGACCACAGTCCTGTGACCTAACTTCCCTCGCACTTCCACAATCCACCCCCGCCCCCTTCATCCTGTTACGCACACTGAACACAATTTATTGCTTAATATGGACCTGCAGCGATTATGCGTGGTACACGCTTTTAATACTTATAAAGGCACTTCATTCAACAGTAAACATTAATACAATATTTTTAATAATCTGCTAATTTTCCACCCTCCGCAATGCAGAAACCACTAGTCCTACAGAAAAAAACGAATTTGGACATTTTGTAGGGAATATAATGTAACTTCAGTTTTTATTGGAAAACATTTTCTTTACAAGCTACGGTTTTCGAATTACTCAAGAAACACACAAAGCTTCAGCATGTAACATTGACTGTGCAGCGAAGTGTGCGCTGATGTGAAATTTCCTGACATATTAAAACTGTGTGCTGGATCGAGACTCGAACTCTAGACCTTTGCTTTTTGAGGACAGGTGCTTTACCGAATGAGCTACCCAAGTGCGACACACGACCCTTCCTCAGAGCTTTATTTTCGCCAGTACTTCATCTCGTACCTTCCAGATTTCATATTGCAAAGACACCTCTCCCCCCCCCCTCCCCCCGCTCCCCTCACAGGCTGTGGCTAACCAATGTCTCCGCAATATCCCACCCTCATATTCCAGCAGTCAGAATTTTTAGCATGCCATTTATGGCACTCCCTGCTACTACTGTACAAAAATACGCGACTACACAAAATTTCTCCCATTCCGCCTTGAAATGGAAATCAAAGCGCCGGCACTCATCTCTTTTTCATTTAATTTGTTTACCCAACCAGTTTCAGTGCAACATTACCCACCTACAGGACCCTTGACGAACGTAAATTGGCAGGAATCCAATCTCGGTGTCCATACATTTGTTATTAACGCGACGCTATCCCTTCATCAACTGATGACAGTTGTCTTGATAGTTACCGGTTGATGAACGAAACGATATTGTCATGTAAACAGCAAATCTATGGGCACCTGTTATTTACACTACTGGCCATTAAAATTGCTACACCAAGAAGAAATGCAGATGATGAACGGGTATTCATTGGACAAATATATTATACTAGAACTGACATGCGATTGCATTTTCACGCAATTTGGGTGCATAGAGCCAGTCGCTCGGCCACCATTGACCAGAGGTTTTCAGTTGGTCAGAGATCTGGAGAATGTGCTGGCCAGGGCAGCAGTCGGACATTTTCTGTATCCAGAAAGGCCCGTACAGGACGTGCAACATGCGCTCGTGCATTATCCTGCTGAAATGTAGGGTTTTGCAGGGACTAAATGAAGGGTAGAGCCACGGGACGTAACACATCTGACATGTAACGTCTACTGTTCAAAGTGCCGTCAATGCGAACAAGAGGTAACCGAGACGTGTAACCAATGGCACCCCATAACATCTCGCCGGGTGATACGCCAGTATGGCGATGACGAATACACGCTTCCAATGTGCGTTCTCGCGATGTAACCAAACACGGATGCGACCATCATGATGCTGTAAACAGAACCTGGATTCATCCGAAAAAATGACGTCTTACCAATCGTGCAGCCAGGTTCATCGTTGGGTACACCATCGCAGGCGCTCCTGTCTGGGACGCAGCGTCAAGGGTAACCGCAGCTACGGTCGCCGAGCTGATAGCCCATGCTGCTGCAAACATCGTCGAACTGTTCGTGCAGATGGTTGTTGTCTTGCAAACGTCACCATATGTTGATTCAGGGATCGAGACGTGGCTGCACGATCCGTTACACCCATGCGGATAAGATGCCTGTCATCTCGACTGCTAGTGATATGAGGTCGTTGGGACCCAGCACGGCGTTCCGTATTACCCACCTGAACCCACCGATTCCATATTCTGCTAACAGTCATTGGATCTCGACGAACGCGAACAGCAGTGTCGCAATACGATAAACCGCAATCGCTATAAGTTACAATCCGACCTTTATCAAAGTCGGATACTTGATGGTACGCATTTCTCCTCCTTACACGAGGCATCACAACAACGTTTCACCAGGCAACACAGGTCAACTGCTGTTTGTGTATGAGAAATCGGTTGGAAACTTTCCTCATGTCAGCTCGTTGTAGGTGTCGCCACCGCGCCAACCTTGTGTGAATGCTCTGAGAAGCTAATCATTTGCATATCACAGCATCTTCTTCCTGTCGGTTAAATTTCGCGTCTGTAGCACGTCATCTTCGTGGTGTAGCAGTTTTAATGGCCAGTAGTGTAATATTGGCTCCTGTTGCTCCTGCACACGAAACTGGATTCCTCCCAGTTTACGTTGGTCAGTGGCCAAAATGTGGTGTAAAGGAACAGTAAAATTGGATGAGTAAATGAATCAAATGCAAAAGAGGCAGCTGCAGGTATGTCATATTGAACAGCTGAAGTCCTTCTAACCATCTATTACAAGGGTGGAACATAAAGATTTCTTGGTCTTCGTTGGGAGGGCTATGTAGCACCGCCTTGGGCACGTGGCGCAGTTCCTTGGGAAGCGGAGAGGGTGCGTGGCGGTCCGGCCCGGCTGGGGACTCGCGGGCTGCGTGTGTTTTATGTAGCAGGCCGAGGCAGCACGGTGGGTGGTGACGGAGTGGTGTGCCGTGCCGGGCTGTGGTGTGGTGTGGGGCGATCGATGGCCGCCAGGAACGGAGAGGCACGGCGCAGCGGCGGTCACGACAGCCTCCGCTCCTGGCACCGTACCCGGCCCGCCTGCGTCCCAATGCCCAGACGTCACCCACACGGCCTGCGACACACGTGCAAAATCCACCAGCCCTCGCGCCTGTGTCGTTCTCGAAGGGAATCAGATGATCCTTCCAGTGCGTATCAGTTACGAGCCTGAATGACGGCTGCAACACTGCTGGTATTAAGAGGAGTACTCATAATTGAGGACGTAGGTTGCAAGTGCTACTCTGAGATGAAGAGGTTAGCACAGGAAAGGAATTCGTGGCGGGCCGCATCAAACAAGTCCGTAGAGTGATGACCAAAAGAAAAAAACTCATAAAGCTTTTAGAAACTCTAAATGACACAATTTGCAACCTTGAAAGTTAATGATGGTGGTGGATCTTACCTGCATACACTAGATGATCCAAAATATCTGGACATTAGTACCTGACATTAACAGTGGATGTGCCCACCCTTATCATTTTGCTACAATATAGCAGGTCAGCAAATGGAAGCAGTTAATTCAATAAATTACCTGGGAGTACGCATTAGGAGTGATTTAAAATGGAATGATCATATAAAGTTGATCGTCGGTAAAGCAGATGCCAGACTGAGATTCATTGGAAGAGTCCTAAGGAAATGCAATCCGAAAACAAAGGAAGTAGGTTACAGTACGCTTGTTCGCCCACTGCTTGAATACTGTTCAGCAGTGTGGGATCCGTACCAGATAGGGTTGATAGAAGAGATAGAGAAGATGCAACGGAGAGCAGGCGCTTCGTTACAGGATCATTTAGTAATCGCGAAAGCGTTACGGAGATGATAGATAAACTCCAGTGGAAGACTCTGCAGGAGAGACGCTCAGTAGCTCGGTACGGGCTCGGTTGAAGTTTCGAGAACATACCTTCACCGAGGAGTCAAGCAGTATATTGCTCCCTCCTACGTATATCTCGCGAAGAGACCATGAGGATAAAATCAGAGAGGTTAGAGCCCACACAGAGGCATACCGACAATCCTCCTTTCCACGAACAATACGAGACTGGAATAGAAAGGAGAACCGATAGAGGTACTCAAGGTATCCTCCGCCACAAACCGTCAGGTGGCTTGCGGAGTATGGATGTAGATGTAGATTTATGACGGCTCGGACTCTGCTGGTGACGTATTCAGTAACGTGCCTGAATGTCTGTGGAGGAATAGCAGCCTGTTATTGCTCAAGATCCGAAAGAAAAGTGTAAGTAGGCTATTTAGGTTTTCATGTTGGTAACGCCACATAGCGCTCTGTATGAAAATCACTGACTGTGCTGTGTGCAGTCTGTGGCTGGTTTGCATCGTTCGAATTTTTGCTATTGTAGTGTTGGGCAGTTGGATTTGAACAGCGCGTAGCGTTGCGCAGTTGGAGGTGAGCCGCCAGCAGTGGTGGATGTGGGGCGAGAGATGGCAGAGTTTTGAGAGCGGACGATCTGGACGTGTGTCCGTCAGAAAAAGGAAATGGATGTCATGAAGTATAATGTGTGAAATGCTTGTAGGGATGATACAGGGCAGGTCGTACTGAGACATAAATGTTAAGAAAGAAATTCGATACGTTTCGCCGTTTCCGAGTTATTTAGCATTGAAGTTAGCCAATCAGATCGTCGCGCGCTTAAATTCAAGTTTCAGCTAACGAGACAAAGCACTCGTTGGGCAACACCGCCCCTGGCAGGCCGCTTGAATGTGAGCGCGCGACGCCCCGATTGGCTAAATTCTATGCTAAATAACTCGGAAACGGAGCAACGTATCGAATTTCTTTCTTAACATTTATGTCTCAGTACAACCTGCCCTGTAACATCCCTACAAGCATTTCACACATTTTCTGACCACTCTGTATATATAATGACTTTTGAACACTATTACGGGCCAGTCGGTGTGGCCGTGCGCTTCTAGGCGCTTCAGTTTGGAACCGCGTAACCGCTACGGTCGCAGGTTCGAATCCTGCCTCGGGCATGGATGTGTGTGATGTCATTAGGTTAGTTAGGTTTAAGTAGTTCTAAGTTCTAGTGGACTGATGACCACAGATGTTAAGACCCATAATGCTCAGAGCCATTTGAACCACTGCTAAGGTAAATACATTGCTTGTTCTCCATCAAAATCTTTCATTTGCTGACTATGCCTATCAGTAGTTAGTGCCTTCGGTAGATAGAATCTTTTATTTAGCTGGCAGTATTGGCGCTCGCTGTATTGCAGTAGTTCGAGTAACGAAGATTTTTGTGAGGTAAGTGATTCATGAAAGGTATAGGTTATTGTTAGTCAGGGCCATTCTTTTGTAGGGATTATTGAAAGTCAGATTGCGTTGCTCTAAAAATATTGTGTGGCAGTTTAGTGTTGATCAGAATAAGTAAAGAGAGAAATGTCTTGAGTACGTTCAGTTTTGCTCAGCTGTTTGAAAATCAAATAACGTAGAAGTTTACCTGCACATTCATTCTTAATTTTTCGAAGGGGATGTTTCAAGAGAAAGTAGTGGTGTTGGACGCTGGGGTCTGAAGCAAAATCAACGACCGAAAGGTGTTCCATTAGGTTGGGGGCCAGGATTCTAGCCACGCCAACCGTTACAGGAATGTTGCTTTATGTACTGTCATGCTGATACGATGAGTATCGTCTCCGAACTGTTCCTCTACTGCGTGTGCTGTAAAATCTGGTCATACACTTCCCAATATACCACTTTCTTACGCGAGTAAGGGGCCCACACCCTAACCACGAAAAACACCTCGATACCATAACACTACCTTCTATCTAGTTCACTGTTGGTACTACAAATGGCAGGTAATGTTCTCCATGCATTCGTCAAACCCATCGGATTGCCACGGGGTGAACCGTGATTCACCACTCCAGTCACTGGTTTCCAGCTATCTACTGTGCAGTGTTTTCGCTCTTTACACCATGTCAAGCGTCGCTTACTGCTGACTACAGAAATGTGTGACTTACGAGGAGTTGCTCGATCATTGTATCCTATCCTCTTTAACTCCCTACGCACAGTCACTGTACTGGTCGCACTGCTCGTAGCACTTTGGAATTCATGAGTGATTCCTTACGCTTTCATGTTTTTTTTACAACTACCCTCCACAGTGCTTGACTACCCCTTACGTCAGTACACGAAGTTTGCCTGGTCTCGGTATAACTGCAGTTCTTCCTTCGCTCTTCCGCTTCACAATCACATCACCAACAACTTGTGCAGCATTAGAAGGGTTGAAGTGTCCCAGATGGATTTGTTACTCAGGTGACGTCCAGTATGTAGTGTACGTTCGAAGTCATTCAGATCCTGTCTGATCCAGTCTGCTATCACCACTTCCCTACTGACAGCGCAGTACTCCCCGCATCGTTTTATACTGACGTGTGCGCCTCCCGCCACATGTAGTGCTCAATTCGGCTTTCCATAGGACCGTCCAGTTACCTTCACTCAGATAGTCTTTTCAGCCTTCAGTTACATACAGTTTCCCCAAAGTCACGTGACTTAGTGCAGCTCGCCCAGCAATTCCTTGCTTATGGAATTCTCTTCGTGTTGTTTTGATGCTGAAATGGACGCAGTTCTGCAGTGAGTTTTCTGGCTGTCGTCCTCTTATGTTATGTCACAGTCCTCTTGGAATGACCATCCATCACGATCATTCAACACACGCTTTCACCGGTTCGACTTAGATGATGACGTATTTCCGCTTTCCCTGCCTGCCGTTTAAATTTTCGATACATAATGCCTCTTGAAACACCAAGCACTTCCGCTACCTCGGTTTTGAAGCATTCGTGATACGAGCCACAACAGTTTCTCCACGTTTAATTCGCTTAGCTCCTACACAATGCACTCACGACTACACAGAACACCGTTCTGAAACTTGCGACGTATTGGGTACATGGCACAGGCGCCGTTCCTGGTCAAATACGAGGGTTATTCCAAAAGTAAGGTCCGGTTATAAAAAAAAAATCAAAACTAAAATGTTTTTTCAAAACAATTGTTTTATTTACATTCCTTACATCTTTATCTATTTTTCTACATAACTTCCATACTTATTTAAACATTTGTCACATCGTTCAACAAGCTTTTGAATGCCCATGTTATAGAAATCGGCCGCCTGTGACGATAACCAGTCCTTAACTGCTTCTTTCACTTCATCATCTGTGTCGAAGCGCTTGCCGCCGAGAAACTCCTTTAAGTAACGGAACAGGTGGAAATCACTTGGCGCCAGGTCCGGACTGTAAGGAGGATGGTCCATCTGTTCCCATCCAAATTTCTTGATCAGAGCTTGCGTTTCATTTGCAGTGTGGGGTCTGGCATTGTCATGCAACAACAAGATTCCAGACGACAAAAGACCACGTCGCTTATTCTGGATTGCACGTCGAAGTTTAGTCAGGGTAGCGCAGTAGGCGGCTTTATTAATCGTTGTTCCTCTCTCCATAAAGTCGACTAACAACACTCCACGTCTATCCCAGAACACAGTCGCCATAACCTTACGTGTTGAGATTGTCTGCTTTGCCTTGACCTTGACTGGCGATGACGTGTGACGCCATTGCATTGACTGACGTTTAGACTCTGGAGTGATGTGAGAAACCCAAGTCTTATCCCCTGTGACAACATTGTCTAAAAGACTGTCACCTTCCTTATGATATCGCTCCAAAAAATCAAGAGCAAAAGCCATTCTTTTCATTCGTTGGGGCTCAGTAAGCAGCCTGGGAACCCAACGGGCACACAATTTGTGAAACTTCAAATGTTCAGACACAATTCTGTACAAAGTTGTTCTACTCACATTCGGAAAATGCATGTCTACGTCTGTAATAGTGAATCGGCGATCTTCACGAATTTTTTTGTCAACCGCATTGACCAAATCGTCTGAAATCACTGATGGTCGGCCACACCGTGGTTCATCGTGCACATTATCCCGTCCTTCATTAAAAGCTCGCACCCACTTGCGCACTTTACTGTCGCTCATTATGTTAGGACCGTACACTTCAGTAATCTGCCGATGGATTTCCGCCGCTGAATTGTTTCTTGCAGACAAAAACCGTATCACTGCCCTTACTTCACAATCGGTGGGCTGATCAATTGTCTTAAACATTGTAAAGTGACACTGTGAACTACACTCAGCAACAGTAACAAAGCGAATGGCGGCGTTTGACGCGCAAGGCTTGCCGGGAGTCGGCGCGCATGCGTGTTTTGTCATTGGCGCCAAATTTCAATAGTTACGGCGAATCGGACCTTACTTTTGGAATAACCCTCGTACAAAAGCACCATTTGCCTGGTCGGACGAGTCTCGTTTCAAATTGTATTGAGCGGATGGATGTGTACGGGTACGGAGACAACCTCATGAATCCATGGACCCTGCGTGTCAGCAACGGACTGTTCAGCCGGACAGAGGCTTTGTAATGGTGCGGGGCGTGTGCAATTGGAGTGATTTGGGACCCATGATTCGTCTAGATACGACTCTGACAGGTGACACGGCCGTAAGCATCCTGTCTGATCACTTTCATCCATTCATGTCCATTGTGCATTCCGACGGTACTGGGTAATTCCAGCAGGACAATGCGACACCCCACACGTCCAGAATGCTACAGAGTGGCTCCAGGAACACACTTCTGAGTTTAAAGACTTCCGCTGGCCACCAGACTCCCCAGACACGAACGTTATTGAGGATATCTGGGATGTCTTGCAACTTGCTGTTCTGAAGAGATATCCACCCCCTCGTACTCCTTTTTATGGACAGCTGTGCTGGATTCATGGTGTAATTTCCTTCCAACACTACTTCAGACATAAGTCGACTCCATGCGATGTCGTGTCGAGCATTTCTGCGTGACCGCGGCGGCCCTACACGATATTAGGCAGGTGTACCAGTTTCTTTAGCTCTTCAGTATGTGTTCAAACATGCATTTGTCACGGTATTTTCGTATTTATGTCCAACCCTTGTAGCTTGTCATTACAGCCGACACACAGATATTCCGGACACCAGTAAACCAAATACTTTCGTGGCCCCCCTCCCGAATAATGTCTTTTCTAGACTTTGAGATAACGATCATAACATATTTACTCGTATAATATGTTTCGCATACAACAGTTATCACTGTTGCCAAGAGATTGACGTATGTACATCCTCGGCCTCTAGCAATACGCTTTAACAATACAAAAACAAAGCGCAGAAGTAAACGTCAGGTTTTCTTCGAATACTATTGTTACACAAGTGCACATCATTTCCATCGACCGCTGTAGTTGGTGCATGGCTGGTTTTCTTACTCCCACGTTCCCACAAACTGCGTACATTAGTAGTGTGAGATATGCTCCGGCGCTTTCGGTTTCGAGATTGAGATTATTACTGCTCTTATTAAGTCCTACTGTCGTGAAACGCAGTTTAAAAGTTAACATCGACACTGTTCGTGGCCACTACAAATGCTTGCAGCAGTCATTATTACAGGAAACTGCCAAAGATTGTGACCACGGCTACAACTGCCACAGTTACTGTCATCATTACCGTTTTGGTCCATCACCAGTCATTAAAAGGGCAATAAGATTAGTATCAGAATTGTGAAAGTTATAGCATTCATACTTGCTTCTGTAGTTGTATTCGATCGACATCCAGCTCGACTACAATCCGCAACAGCAACTTAGATTCTATTGGGACTTCCGTATTAAGAAGATTATTCAACCATTAGCCATCAAATTATATTATTTCTGTGAAGAATTTGGGTTTAAATCATTTCGCGGCTGCGCGTTCATCTCCTGGCGGAAATTATTTCGCTGCGGGGAAAGGCTCTGCATTCCGTGCTGGCTCTCGGCAGCGAGTAATGTCACACATTTTTAAAAATTAATCTTGCTCTGACGACTTCCTCCTACACCCCGAGGTATGGCCCCTCGGCATGGCCGGCAGCTAGGGCCATATTTCTGACAACGCAGTGTGTGTTCCAGTAAGAAACCGTTATTGATCACCTCGCTGATATGAGTACACGTCTTATAGTCCTAGCAACTTCATTCTGCTGTTTTCTTCTGCCTCGGGGAGGACTGAAGAATAGTTGGTAACCATCCGACAGAAATCCGTAAGATAGGGGAAGGTTGCCACGTAAAGAAAATGTGTAATAAAATCCTTGGATATTGTTATGAATATTTTCAGCGTAACTTGAACATTATCTTTTGAATTTCACTATAGTAGACACAAACACAGAAGTCACAAATATTCATTGTTGATAAAATATTTGGAAAATAAAAATCAAGGCGGCTGGTTCCCTCATTGGGCCAGGCAGTTGCCGTGTATGGCCTGTAGTGTAATGGCTGTTAAATACTGACACGTCTAAGTAAGTGTCAATACTTTCATATTATTAGGTATCTGAAACAGAATAACACGTATTAGAAAACCAAGAAATCTAAAAGTAGCAATCTCTCCTTCGAAGTGAAAGAAAACACATTTGAATGAGTTTCAAAACACAAATTATTAGGTAAAGTATAACGAAAAGAGTTATTTAAATTTTGTCCATGATTAGAGAAAACTCATATAAGGCAAGTCGCATGGCATCGCTTAACACCACCTAGTCTTCGTGCACAGCACGTAATTTTATACTGTGAACACGACAAAATTGTGTGGATTGCTCGTACTTCCCAATGCTGGCTGCAGAAATTTAATCAATACTATCATCTCACTGCGACGTTTCAGTGATTAATACTAGTCTTATAATGACATAATGAAAACTTTACCTTCTTTCATGTTGCTTTTGGTCTTCGTGGAACAACTCACTACAAAGATGGCAAATTTTTTGGCAACGCGGGGTACGCTGAATGATTGCTAGGATGAGCCTTTTGCCAATATCCGAAGAGAAATTGAACCAACCTTACCCTACCGTTGATTGTTGATATTGGAGAAATGCTAATAAGACAATGTCCATAATTTGGTGCTCGGATTAGAAATGCGAGATCTCCTTCAACATCTTGCAGCTCGCCTTCAGTACTGCCGTTCACGAGCCAACTGGCAACTTCGTCTTTGGCGAAACGTGTTATTCACAGACGAGTCCAGATACACTCTGACGCAAGGCGATGGCCGTGTTCGTGTGCGGAGACACGTGGTGACTGATACTTGCCAAGTGTAGCGTAGGAAAATGATAGATTTGCAAGGCTTCGTGGTGATGTGGAAAGGCTTCAGTGTTGACAGTTTTTGTCGTTAACGGTCGCTTTACCGCCAGACTTACGTCGAACAGATCCTGTTGGACCAAGAGGTGGCTGCTGAATACGGTGATGGCCATGATTCACTGATTCCAGAGCCTCTGTGGCGATGTAAGCAGGGATGTCTTGCGAAATCTGGACATTGAAGTGATGGAATGGCCGATGGTGAGTCTCAAACCGCATCGTGGATATGTGGGGTACGCTTGACAGATGGATCACGGGGTCCCGGGTTCGATTCCCGGCCGGGTTTGGGGATATTCTCTGCCCGGGGATTGGGTATTTGTGTTGTCCTCTTCACTTCATCATCATCATTCGTGAGAGTAGCAATATTGGATCGCATAAAAATTGGACTATGTAAAATTTGGGACTTTGTACGGTCACTGATGACCGCGCAGTTGAGCACCTCACGAACCAAACATCACCACGCTTGGCAGTGTGTTTGTGGTCGTCCTATTCCACCACAGACTCTCCATGACCGCTCACAGGCTCTCACTGTAGAATGGGAACGGATAGCACAAGGTGACTGACCTCTGTAGACTTACACGGAGCACGCCATGTAGGTGTCGTGCAGTGATAGACGCTCACGGAGGGCAGACACGTTGCTGACGCTCTCAAAATCATACGAAAAGCATCCAGGGTGACGGAATGAATGGTTGTTTTCGATACCTGTCAGACATTTCAGCTCTTTATATGTAATCGGTCGATGATGTTACGGTTCTAGGCACTCCATTCCGGAACAACGCGGCTACTACAGTCGCAGTTTCGAATCCTGCCTCGGGCATGGATGTGTGTGGTGGCTTTAGGGTAGTTAGGTTTAAGTAGTTCTAGGGGAGTGATGACCTTAGATGTTAAGTCCCATAGTGCTTAGAGCCATTTGAACTATTTGATGATGTTTTGAGGTGTTTTTAACCTGTGAAAGAGAGGGGTATAATTTGACATATCCAGTCCTCGATTATTGCTCAATGGAGTATGGCAGACGCCGAGAGTTACGTCTTTTGAGCAGTGTATTTTATAACGTTTGTACTTCGGCCATCATCAGTTATTTTGCTGCCCAGATAGCAAGATTGGAATATAGTCAACGAATATTTTATTATGTTCGGTACAAGTGCTACGCTGAGGTGAAAAGGAAGTCACGTGGGACCGCACCAAACCTGGGAGGGAGGGAGAGAGAGAGAGAGAGAGAGAGAGAGAGAGAGAGAGAGAGAGAGAGAGAGAGAAGTTGGAGGGAGGGGGGGGGGGAGGTACATTGCAAGCACGGCGTACGGTTGGGCCCTGGTAGCTGCGGATGTAGAAGTGTTGTGTAGAAGGTAGCCTGGTGCAGCGAGAGACAGCAACACACGTCGTGTAGGAACGGAAAGCGCGCCAGTCGGCGCGGGGAACTGGTGAGGCGATAAGCGGAGCCCGTAAAGCCGTCAGCTGCGGGTAAGGGAGGGGAGACAGCCTGTAGGGAATCGCGAGGTAATAAGAGTTCCCAGAATAGCAGCGCAGCGCCACCCGCCACGGTATACGAGTACTACCAGCAGCGGACCTGGGAGAGTCTGCCTGCCAAACAACCACACCGGAAGGTCCGACACCGGACGGCGGACTGTGGCTCGCGGATCTGCAAGCGAGACCAGGGCACACTGATTTGTCTCGGAGACGCAACATCTACGAACTGTTGTGGAAAAACGGAACATGTTGTGTGCTCACGCATTATGAAGTTTCTGGAAAACGAAAATCTCCTCTATAAAAACCAACAAGGATTCCGGAAACAGAGATCTTGAGACAAAGCCGCCCACGTTGTTCCTTGAGTTCCCTAAGGCATTCTATACAGTTCCTCATTGACGTACTTGGCAGCGAAACTTGGTAGATACGCCAATGCGTTAATGCGGAACCGATTTACGCTGGGGAAAAAATTGATACCAATTTGGGCTGCCAGATGCAAATCTGGCCCTGTACAGCATCTCGTCGACGTCTCCGGTGCTCATATCGAACAAATTGTGTAAGCGGCGCTTAATAATAAAATTAACATTATGACTTTGTCACTTGTTTGGTCTTTTCTGCCTACGTGCCGTTGCTAATTCATTACATGTAGAAACATTTCTGTCTTTTTGCATTCACAGCGCCAGATTTGTATCTGGTGGCCGTATTACCGCAACAGAAAATCTACATAGTTTCGCTGCCATACCATAATTACAGCCCACAGTGGACCTCTATAAGTAGCTGCACTTTAATTACAACCACCCAGTACGGCCTTATCGAGTATTCGACCAGATTTATGATTGGATTTAGGTGTAAGAGCGAGAACTCAACACGTTATTCTTAAAGGGAACAAGCTGACAAATGTAATGGTAATTTCTGGAGTACCCCAAGGAAGTGTTCTAGGCTTGTTACTGTTTAGTACATATAAAAGCAGAAGTGATGCTATTGTCTGCAGAAAGGTTGCAGTATCATAAGTGGCGAAATGCAGAATTAACTGCAGAGGACCGTCCTGTGGACGAAAATAAATGAAGCACATTACCCGTAACTAGGTGAAGAAATCGATTGCTATAACATTGACCCACTGATGAAATATCACTGTAAACAGGAACAACGATAAAATACCTGGGAGTAACCATCAGCAACGACATAAAATACTCACAGAAAGATCACAGAAAAGAAATTTTATGAAAAGCAGATGCCAGGCTGACAGTCACTGGCAGTCACAACAAGGGAGGCGTTATGCAGCAGGGAGAAGGTTAATGCTGAAATTCCTAGACAATATATTCGAAGAATAGTTGAACAGCATATTACTTCCTGCAACATACGTCTCGCGAAATGGCTCTGAGCACTATGGGACTTAACATCTGAGGTCATCAGTCCCGTAGAACTTAGAACTACTTAAACCTAACCAAACCTAGGACATCACACACATCCATGCCCGAGGCAGGATTCGAACCTGCGACCGAAGCGGTCGCGCGATTCCAGTCTGAAGCGCCTAGAACCGCTCGGCCACATCGGCCGGCTCTCCCGAAATGAACACGGCGAGAAAATCAGAGAAATTAGAGTTCATCGACAGACGTTCTTCCAACTCACCATTTGCAAATGGAAGAGAGAAAGTGGGAAATGATAATGGTTCTAGAGGTACCCTCTGTCACACACCTTAAAATGAGTTACGCTGTATAGATATAGCTGATAATGTTGTGTGGGTTGGTAAGGTTACTGAATCGGACCTACTCCTAATCCAGATACAACCTTAAGATCCAATGCTGGTGAGGTGTTGAAAACGGATGTAATAACGCAAAAAAGATCGCAGCCCTAGCATTGAAACTATAGGTGGGTTAAAGTTATGCCCAAATATTTAAAAAGGTGTGACTGTGTCAAGTAGGACACTACTAATGCTGTATCCGAACATTATGGGTTTGTTTTTCCTATTCATTCATATTAACAAACAGTTTTTAATTTTAAATTAACAACAGCTTCAGTTGCAATGTTTACCTAGGTTTCAATTGGGATAACCCAACCTTCTTCAGAATAAAAGGAACTACTATTTGTCCATAATGGACAACGTCAAAAATGGACAAATCGTAGTTCCTTTTATTCTGAAGAAGGTTGGGTCTCCCAACTGAAACCAAGGTAAATCTAGGTAAACATTGCAACTGAGGCTGTTGTTAATTTAAAATTAATATTTTTACAGTTGCTGACAAGACGTCAAAAAGTTGAAAACATTATAATACAGTTTTTACATTTAGAGCAGGCTGCCATTCATCACACCAATTAGAAATTTCGCCTAAGTCATCTTGTATCCTCTGACAGTTATTCAACTTGGACATCTTACCGTACAGCACAGAATCAGCAGCAAACAGCAGCAGATTGCTGCCCAACCTCTCCGCCACATCATTTATGTAATCAGAGAATAATAGCGGTTCTAACACACTTCGCTGGGGCAATTCCGACGATGCCCTTGCCTCTGATTAACACTCGCCGTCGAGGACAACATTTTGGGTCGTGTTACTAAAGAAGTCTTCAAGCCATTATATCTGTGAAGCTACTCCATATGCTCGTACCGTGTTTCAGCATGCTGTGGGGTACTGTCTCGAACACTTTCCGGAAATACAGAATCTTCTTGTTGCCCTTCATCCATAGTTCGCAGTGATGTGAGAAAAGGAGGGCAAGATGAGTTTCGCAGTGAGCGATTCTTCCCAAAACCATGCTGGTTCGTGGACTAAGATTATTCGTCTCAAGAAAATTTATTATATTCCAACTCATAATGTCTTCAAGGATTCTGCAGCAAATAGATGTTGTTGTTGTTGTTGTTGTTGTCGTCGTCTTCAGTCCTAAGACTGGTTTGATGCAGCTCTCCATGCTACTCTACCCTGTGCAAATTTCATCATCTCCCAGTACCTACCGCGCCTACATTCTTCTGAATTTGCTTAGTGTATTCATCTCTTGGTCTCCCTCTACGATTTTTACCCTCCACGCTGTCCTTGAATACTAAATTGATAATCCCTTGATGCCTCAGAACATGTCCTACCAACCGATCCCTTCTTCTAGTCAGATTGTGCCACAAACTCCTCTTCTCCCCCATTCTGTTCAATACCTCCTCAGCCGGCCGGAGTGACCGAGCGGTTCTAGGCGCTACAGTCTGGAGCCGCGCGACCGCTACGGTCGCAGGTTCGAATCCTTCGTCGGGCATGGATGTGTGTGATGTCCTTAGGTTAGTTAGGTTTAAGTAGTTCTAAGTTCTAGGCGACTGATGACCTCAGAAGTTAAGTCGCATAGTGCTCAGAGCCATTTTTGCTCAGAGCCATTTGAACCAATACCTCCTCATTAGTTATGTTATCTACCCATCTAATCTTCAGCATTCTTCTGTAGGAGCACATTTCGAAAGGACAGCACAGGACTTGGAAGAGCAATTGAACAGCCGGCCGAAGTGGCCGAGCGGTTCTAGGCGCTACCGTCTGGAACCGCGCTACCGCTACGGTCGCAGGTTCGAATCCTGCCTCGGGCATGGATGTGTGTGATGTCCTTAGGATAGTTAGGTTTAAGTAGTTCTAAGTTCTAGGGGACTGATGAACTCAGTAGTTAAGTCCCATAGTGCTCTGAGCCATTTGAACCATTTTTTAGCAATTGAACGGAATGGACAGTGTCTTGAAAGGAGGATATAAGATGAACATCAACAAAAACAAAACAAGGATAATGGAATGTAGTCGAATTAAGTCGGGTGATGTTGAGAGAATTAGATTAGGAGATGAGAAATTTAAAGTAGTAAAGGAATTTTGCTATTTGGGGAGCAAAATTACTGATGATGATCGAAGAAGAGATGATATAAAATGTAGTCTGGCAACAGCAATGAATGCGTTTCTGAAGAAGAGAAATTTAACATCGAGTTTAGATTTGTCAGGAAGTCTTTTCTGAAAGTATTTGTATGGAGCGTAGCCATGTGTGGAAGTGAAACATGGACGATAAACAGATGTTAATATTGGTCTGCAATTTTTGTTCAAAGCTGTCTTGCCGTAATTTTTCCTCCGAAAGACTGTTAAACAGATCACCGACATTCATTTGACATCACAGAGCCGGCGAGAAAGCACAAAGGCTGGGCGAGAGGCGAGTTCCTCACACTCGCAGCACCTCCCACACACCTACTCTGTGTTGGCCTTTTTTGGAAGAATACCCATAGTCGGCAGATCTTAGCCCGAGCGAATTCGGCACACAGTGGACTCCTAACTTCAGACAAACCGCCGCATCGTTCGCCGAAGCGAAGGCTGTTTCGTGGCGCCGATTCACAATACACGCCGTCTGGCCCACCTGCAGTCACTGACCTGCTCCCAGTGCCGCAATTCCCAGACTGACACCAGGGGGTCGCTTCCAGCAAGCCGCCCTGAGCCCTACCGTTAACCCGTCCTCAGCGCCCACGAAGCTCAGGGCTCGCTCCAGATTCAGAAGGAAAAGTTAACAACACCGTGTTACTTGGAGTGTTAACTGAAAAATGAAAATCAGTTTGATGACGATGTTTGCTTTGTGAGGCGCTCCACTGCGCGGTCATCAGCACCCTACAAAGTTTTACACAGTCCACTCTAGCCACTGTCACGAATGATGCTGATGGGGGTGAAACGATGAGGACAACACAAACACACAGTCCCCGGGCAGAGAAAATCTCCAACCAGCCGGGAATCGAAGCCGGGACCCCATGATCCTGAGGTAGCAACGCTAGCCACTAGACCACGAGCTGCGGACAAAATTTGATGAGGCACTATAATACAAATAAATCTTTCCAAGACTTGCGCACCCATGTAATCCACTAGTGTCGGATTTCATTGCACATCTGCGTTTGTTGTTCATGCGCCTTTCTACGAGGCATAGTTAATGTCCAGCTGAGTACACGGAATGAAATTCGCAAAGACTTTTTGGCCTCGTATGGACATGTCTCCTGTTTACTATCCTCTGCGGCGAAATTGTGCTCCAAGGCAACACATTCAACCATCAGCCGCCAAAGGTTACTATTTTGCATTTTCAGTCAATACCTGTATCAATATCAATCTGAAACTAGTTTGTACAATTACTTCGCAGTGCCTCGCTTTTTGTTTTTTTTAAAGTGTACAAAGAAATCTTCAAAAACACCCTTTTCAATACGTTAGACACAGCCCTTATGAAATGATGACAGATAGTAGCAACCACGCCTGCAGCAAACTGTGTAAGAACACTGAACCGGCGGAGTCCAGTCAGCATCAAAACACAGTAACACGTCGTGACAAGACCTGGACAGAAACCTGAAGCATCCGATGAACGACGCATCCTTCCTTCTGCTGGGAGTCAGCTCCACAGGCAGTCACATCTAACATCCAGATGCAAATATCGTCTCTGGGCAAGGATCATGAACAAGGAACGTAAAAGACTTCTTATGAGTAAAAATGGACTACTACTTTTTTGTGAAATACTATTTTGCTCGTTTAGTTTTTTGTTATCTCTTTATTCTTTCATGTCATTACTGTATCAAATCATTATGCTATCTCTAATGTGCTGTCGACGCGAAGTTAAACTCTAATATTTCTTCCTTCAAAATATTGTCATTGCACAAAAATTTAAAATGTTGAACTCGCTATGTACAGTTCATAAGGTAACAATAAAAGTTTTTTTCAAAAATGGGTTAGCACGACTCGTCATGACCCACACAGATCGGTTGAGTCTATAAAAGACTCCGGATGTAGTGTGCCCGCAATCGTTCTGCGTTCGGTAGCTCGCACTAACACACTTCAGTCTGAATAGCGCGTGACGCGGCGGTATTCCTCACTGGTCTCGCAAGTGCGCCGGCGAGTTTTTCAGAACGTGTCGCCCGCTGCATGCGTAAGAGGGGCAGCGCTGTGTAGGAGCGAAATTACGGGACGTGATTCAATGCTGTGCTCTGAAGGGAGAACAGGAAATTGCATCCGTGTAGCGCATATAACTTCCCCTGCTCGTGCCCACTGCAGTCTACATGTACATATAAGGGTGAGTCACCTAACGCTACCGCTGGATATATTTCGTAAACCACATCAAATACTGACGAACCGATTCCACAGACCGAACGTGAGGAGAGGGGCTAGTGTAATTGTTTAATACAAACCATACAAAAACGCACGGAAGTATGTTTTTTAACACAAAACTACTTTTTTTTAAATGGAACCACGTTAGTTTCGTTAGCACATCTGAACATATAAACAAATACGTAATCAGTGCCGTTTGTTGCATTGTAAAATGTTAATTACATCCGGAGATATTGTAACCTAAAGTTGACGCTTGAAACCTCCGACGTTCAGTTGCGTGTTGTGACAAACACGGGCCACGGTCGGCGAGCAGCATCTGCAGGGATATGTTTACAATGACGACCGTGTTTTACGAGTGTGGCTGTAGTGCACTGTTGAGGTTTGGTCTAGCTGTCGCAGTGTCCGCATGTAGCGCTTGCTGCTATTGTTATTCTGCATTCGTCTCCGCACGCAGACCAACTGTAGTACATCGTGTTACCAGACGTCTGTGATAGTGTAGTGTTGTAGGAACTGTGACCATGGTGTACTCTAACTCTGAAAAGGCGGAGATGATACTCATCTATGGCGAGTGTGGACGAAATGCAGCTGAAGCCTGCAGGGTGTATGCAGAACGGTACCCGGACAGAGAGCATCCAACGTGCCGCACATTGCAGAACATCTACCGCCAACTGTATGCAACAGGTATGGTCGTAGCACGCAAACGGGTTCGTAACGGCCCGTCACAGGAGAAGCGGATGCAGTTGGTGTGTTAGCTGCTGTTGCCATGAACCCACACATAAGTATACGGGACACTGCGAGAGCCGGTGGACTGAGTCATAGTAGTGTCATGCGCATACTGCATCGTCACCGCTTTCACCTGTTTCATGTGTCGCTACATCAGCAATTACATGGTGATGACTTTAATCATCGAGTGCAATTCTGTCAATGGGCATTAACAGAGAATGCGTTGCAGTTCTACCTGTTTACCGATGAAGCGGGTTTCACAAACCACGGGGCAGTGAATCGACGGAACATGCATTACTTGTCCGTGGACAATCCTCGCTGGCTCAGACAGGTAGAGCGACAGCGACCGTTGACTGTAAATGTATGGTGCGGAATCATTGGCGACCACCTCATTGGCCCTCATTTCATTGCAGGGGCCCAAACAGCTGCAACATACATCGCGTTTCTACAGAATGATCTGCCAATGTTGCTCGAAAATGTCCCACTGGAAACGCGTCGACGTATGTGGTATCAGCATGATGGTGCACCTGCACATTCCGCAATTAACACTAGACTGACCCTTGACAGGATGTTCGACGGGCGTTTCATAGGACGTGGAGGACGCATAAATTGGCCAGCCCGTTCTCCTGATCTTACACCTCTGGACTTCTTTCTGTGGGGTACGTTAAAGGAGAATGTGTACCGTGATGTGCCTACAACCCCAGAGGATATGAAACAACGTATTGTGGCAGCCTGCGGCGACATTACACCAGATGTACTGCGGCGTGTACGGCATTCATTACGCCAGAGATTGCAATTGTGTGTCGGGACACACTCTACAGGGTTATTACAAATGATTGAAGCGATTTCACAGCTCTACAATAACTTTATTATTTGAGATATTTTCACAATGCTTTGCACACACATACAAAAACTCAAAAAGTTTTTTTAGGCATTCACAAATGTTCTATATGTGCCCCTTTAGTGATTCGGCAGACATCAAGCCAATAATCAAGTTCCTCCCACACTCGGCGCAGCATGTCCCCATCAATGAGTTCGAAAGCATTGTTGTTGCTTTAAACTGCGCATATCATCGCCGAATGGAGTTAGCAGTTGGTGGATCTTTGTTGAACTTTGTCCTGAAGTGTCGTTGCACTGTTATGACTGACTGATGTGAGTGTGAGTGCATTTCAGGCACGACATACACTTTCTCGGCTCCTGTCGCCATTTTGTCTCACTACGCTCTCGAGCGCTCTGGCGGCAGAAACCTGAAGTGCGGCTTCAGCCGAACAAAACTTTATGAGTTTTTCTACGTATCTGTAGTGTGTCGTGACCATATGTCAATGAATGGAGCTACAGTGAATTTATGAAATCGCTTCAATCATTTGTAATAGCCCTGTATTCCACTCCGTAATTGAAAACGGAAACCACGTGTGTACGTGTACCTCACCCCTCATGGTAATGTACATGTGCGTCAGTGAAAAAGACCAATAAAAAGGTGCTAGCATGTGGACGTAATGTGCTGTTCCAGTCTCTTCTGTACCTAAGGTCCATCACCGTTCCCTTTGGATCTCTACGTAATTCGGTGCTCTCCGATACACACGATCGAACAGCGGAGGAGTGGTACTCAAGCGTCAACTTTAGGTTACAATATCTCCGGATGTAATTAACATTTTACAATGCAACAAACGGCACTGATTACGTATTTGTTCATATGTTCAGATGTGCTAACAAAACTAACGGGGTTCCATTTAAAAAAACGTAGGTTTGTGTTAAAAAACATACTTCCGTGCATTTTTTTATGGTTTGTATTAACCAATTACACTAGCTCCTCTGCTCACGTTCGGTCTGTGAAATCGATTTTTCAGTATTTGATGTGGTTTACGAAATATATCCAGCGTTAATGTTAGGTGACTCAGCCTGTATCTATACTCCGCAAACCACTGTGAAACGCACAGCAGAGGTTCGTCCCATTGTACCAGTTATTAGGGCTTCTACCATTCACTTATTGAGCTTTGGAAGAATGTGTGTATACTCCAGTTGGTCTAATATTAACCTCACGATCATTCTGTGAGCGATAAATAGGTTGTAGTCTATTCCCAAATGGTTCAAATGGCTCTGAGCACAATGGGAGGTCATCAGTTCCCTAGAACTTAGGACTACTTAAACCTAACTAACCTAAGGACATCACAATCAACCATGCCCGAGGCAGGATTCGAACCTGCAAACGTAGCGGTCGCGCGGTTTCAGACTGTAGCGCCTAGAACCGCTCGGCCACACTGGCCGGCAGTCTATTCCCAGAATCATCATTTTAACATCGTTTTTGAAAATTCATAAATGTGCTTTCTTGGAATTTTTTGCGTCTATCTTCGTCTCCAGTTGAGTTTCTTCAGCATCTGACACTCTCCTGCGGGTCTTACAAACCTGTGACCGTTTCTGCTGTCCTTCTGTAAGCAATCTCCTTTGTAGGCTGACTGCACTTTCCCAGTATTCTACCATTAAACTGAAATCTACCACTTGCTTTACTCATAACTGAGCCTATTTCATATCCCTACAAAGTGTTACACCCAGGTACCTGTACGAGTTGGCCGATTCCATCTGTGAGTCATTCGTATTATAGTCATAGACTACTATGGTTTATAGCTTTGTGAAGTGCACAATTTTACATTTCTGAACATTTAAAGCACGTTGCCAACCTTTTTGCCACTTTGCAATCTTATCAAGAAAATGTTCAAATGTGTGTGAGTTCCTGAGGGACCAAACTGCTGAGATCATCGGTCCCTAGACCTACACACTACTTAAACTAACTTATGCTAAGAACAGCACACGCATACACCCCCGAGGGAGAACTCGAACCTCCGGCGGGAGGGGCCGCGCAATCATGACACGGCGCCTCAAACCGCGCGGCCTTTCCGCGCGGGTATCAAGACCTGGCTGAATATTTATGCAGCTCCTTTCAGATTGTACTTCATTATATATAACTGTATCATCTGCAAAAAGCCTGATTTTACTCTTAATATTGTCTGCAAGGTCATTAATATACGACCTGAACAGCAAGGGTTCCAACATTCTTCCCTAGGGCACACCCCGTAATTACTTAAATCTGACATTGACTCTCCGTCCACGATAACATGCTGTGTCCTCCCCACCAAAAACACTTGATAACTCATATGATTGTACTTTTGACAACAACCGTAGATGTGGTACTGAGTAAAATGCTTTTTGGAAATCAAGAAGTACTGCATCTGCCTGATTGCCTTGATCCAAATCTTTCAGTATGTCATGTGACAAAGTGTGAGTTGGGTTTCACATGATCGATCTTTTCGGAATCTATGCTGGAATATGTTATTAGATTTTACAACAAATCGATGTCATGGGTATTGGACGGTACCCTTCTTGTAGACGGGTGTGATCTGTGTCTTTTTATAAGAACTAGGAACGGTTTTTTGTTCGAGAGATCTATGATAAATTAGAAGAGGGGCTAACTCAGCCGCAAGTTCAGTATACAGTCTGATAGGGATTCCATTGAGCACTGGAGCTTTGTTCAATTTTAACAATTTCAACTGTTTCTCAACTCCACTGACACTAATACTTATTTCCCTCATCTTTTCAGTGATGCGGGGTTTACATTGGGGCAATTATTCTGGGCAAAGAAACACTAGATATGGCAAGAAATGCCTCGCTCTGGCAGGCAAAATAGTAGCATCGAATTTAGCGACAAATGTTACACATTTTCAAACAAATCTCTCCGAAACTGCCAAAAAATAATACCTACATTGGCAAAAAATAACACCGAATTTGACTAATATAAAATGTATTTCGTGTCCATACGAATAGGACTGTGCCTAGTCAAGTACTCTGGCACTCAAATAATCCTAGGGGCTGATAACAGCTTTAAATATATGTAGATTATTAAAAAGGAAGTACGATGTCCACGGACGTGCTGTGACGGTGTTTGATCCTGGACGGACTTGTACGGGAGATGTTCTCATGCCGCGAACGGTGACCTGCGAATGGCCCGTGGCCAGGGCTACTGGCGCCCGGGTCTGGCCACTGCTGCCACATTGAGCGGGCGCCGTCACGGCGTGCTGACGCAGCATTGTCCTGCGCCTCCCCAGCCGTGTCCCTTCCCAAACAGAGCGGGGCAGACCAGTACTTGTGCGAGAGGCGACCACAACAAAGCCGCGCCCACCGTATTGCTGCACGTGCATATACATGACTGATCTGCAGTTCACACTCACTTGCCTGACAGTACCTTCGTCCAACGACCTTCAGACGATTTCTCTAGCCTTCCACTAACTCGACAGCGCGTCTGAGAAATGAACACTCAAATCTTTCTGTACGAGCTCTGATTTCTCGTACTTCATTATGATGCCTATATACATCAGCGACAATAGACTGTATATGAGGATGCTATCTGTTCTTTCGGACATATCCATGTTATCTGTTCTTTCGGACATGTCCGAAAGAACAGATACCATCGGTGGCCATGCAGGTCTCTTAGAATGAAATGATAATTATATCAAGACCATAAGCTGTTGACAGTTGAAAATATGTGCCCCGACCGGGACTCAAACTAGGGATCTCCTGCTTACATGGCAAACGCTCTATCCATCTGAGCCACCGAGAGCACAGAGGAAAGTGCGACTGCAGGGATTTATTCCTTGTACGCTCCCCGTGAGACCCAGATTCCAAACTTAATGTCCACACACTACATTCGTAGTTGATGTATATCAACGCCTGTCGACAGCTTAGGGTCTTGATTTAATTATCGTTTCACAATAGGCTGTAGAGGACAAAGTTGGTGATTGAAATTTCGTGAAAAGATCACGAAGCAACGAAAGACGCCTTTGTTTCAATTATTACCGCCCAAGTTGCTCATTATATCGACGACTCTCTCTCCCCTATTTCGCCATAAAACACGCTAAGAAAAAAAAGCACCACGAAGAAATATCAGAATGATTTCATGCATATTTACAAACAAAAGAGCTTCACAAATTCCGCAAGTCAATAGCGCATTGGTGCAGCTCTGGCTCTTGTCCGAGCAGTTATTCAGCTTGGCACTGATTGGCAGAATTGTTTGACGTCCTCCTGGGAAATATCGTGTCAAGTTCTGACCAATTGACGCGTTAGGTCGCCAAAATCCCGAGCTGGTTCGAGGGCCCCGCCCATAATTCTCCAAACGTTCTGAGTTAGGCAGAAATCCGGCGACCTTGCTAACCAAGGTAGGTTTGGCAAGCATAACGACAAGTAGTAGCAACTCTTGCCATGCAGAGCAACAGAACATGGCGTAGAATATCATCGACGTACCGCTGCGCTATTAAGGCGCGGCAGATGATAACCAAAGGGATATTGCTATGAAATGAAATGGTATCAGCCGGCCACTGTGGCCGAGCGGTTCTAGGCGCTTCTGTTTGGAACCGCATGACAACTATGGTAGCAAGTTCGAATCCTGCCTCGGGCATGGATGTGTGTGATGTCCTTAGGTTAGTTAGGTTTAAGTAGTTCTTAGTTCTAGGGGACTGATGACCTCAAATGTTAAGTCCCGTAGTGCTCAGAGCCATTTGAACCTTTTTTTTTTTTTTTGAAATGGTATCTGGACCATCATGATTGTCAGGCAGTATGGAGGGCGATAGTCAGGTTGGTGTCCTACCACTGTTCAGTCGCATATCTGGACCGCTACTCTATAAGCTTTTTTTTCACTGAACTGCAGTGCGAGAGGAGTCAAATGCCTTCCTGAAGTCAAGGAGCACGGCATCAGCCTGAGTGCCGTTGCCTACAGCGCTATGCATCTCTGTTGCGGAATCCATGTTGATTCTTACAGAGGAGATTTTCGTTCTTCTAAAAACTTCATAATTCTTGAGTGTAAAACATTTTCCATAATTCTGCAATAGATTGATGTCAACGATATAGGCTGAGTGCTTCAGTTTCACACTCTGGCCGCCACGTTCTTCGAATCTGCTAACTTTTCTTCCCTGTATACTCAAAAATCACCTACAGATTTAACCATGTATTCTTCGTTCTATGCTCTACAGCAGGCGTATTCAGGCTGGGACTAGGCAAGCAGGAGCGCTCATGCTCGCCGCCTGGGTAGTGAGCGCTCGCGGTAGAATGTGGCTGTCAGACGTCATTACGTGACACAGTGGTACTATGTCTTCAGAGGAATGACCATGTATTAAATTAGCCACAGTTTTACACGCAAGAGTATATACTTAATAGCGCAATGCTTAAAGTGGAGAGCAGCTCTTTTAAAATCGATGAAAAGTAGCATTATGTTGGGGGTTAAGAAGCTCAAAACGATGGTTAAACACATCACTGTCAATTTATATCAAGCCAGTGCAAGACAGGGACGGGAAAAACCGATCGGTTAAAACCAATACCGGTATTTCAGTTCTGGAAAACCGATATTTTCGGTTTTTCTTTGGTCTCTGTTATAACAGGATGGCCATGCAAAGAAACTTCTGATAAGGGGTGCTGTTTTATTTTTGTTTAATTTTTTACTAATAACCCAATAAAAAAACTGAAATATCAGTTAGCCATAGCAGTAGTGCTGAATTTTTTTTAAAAAAGAGTGATTTTTATCCATAAAATTTGCATTGGTTTAGAATATGAAAATGGAAAGGGTGATCAGCGCTGCTATTAATGGCAATACCGACAGAAACGAGCAACAAACACATGACGTAAGAATTGTATGGCATTGCTGAGACAATAATGTCTCTTTTACCGTGAGGCGTGGCTTAATGTATGAGTGCTGTGATGTGATGTGATCCGCTCGATACAATTTGAAAGAAGACTCGTCCGACAAGGCAACATTAGTCATCAGCAGTCCAATGTCGGTGTTGAAGGGCCCATGCCAAGCGTAAAGCTTTGTGTCGTGCAGTCATCAAGGGAACACGAGTGGGCCTTCGGCCCCGATAGCCCTTATCGATGACGTTTCGCTGAGTGGTTCGCACGCTGATACTTGTTGATGGCCGAGTTTTGAAATCTACAGCAATTTGCGGAAGGGTGCACTTCTGTCACGTTGAACGATTCTTTGCAGTTGTCGCTTGTCCCGTTCTTGAGGGATCTTTTTCGGCCGCAGCGATGTCGGAGATTTGATGTTTTACCGGATTCCTGATATTCACAGTACAGTCGTGAAATGAAATGGTCGTATGGGAAAATCCCCACTTCGTCGCGACCTCGGAGATGCTGTCTCTCATAGCTCGTGCGCCGACTATAACACCACGTCCAAACTCACTTAAATCTCGATAACCTGCCACTGTAGCAGCAGTAACCGATCTAACAACTGCCCCAGACATTTGTCTTATATAGGCGTTGCCGACCGCAGCGCCGTATTCTAGCTGTTTACATATCTCTCCATTTGAATACGCCTGCCTGTACCAGTTTCTTTGGAGCTTCAGGGTATTAGCGGCGAGCAGAAGAGGCGCACATCTTGTGCCGGGCTACCTTGTCCCGCTTCCCCTTCCATTACTCGTCGAGTGGTGACAGTTCGACCGAGCGAGGTGACGCAGTGGTTGGCACACTGGACACTGATTCGGGAGGACGACGATTCAAATTCGCGGCCGGCTATCCTGATTTAGGTTTTCATGATTTTCGTAAATCGTTTCAGGCAAATGCCGGGATGGTTCCTTTGAAAGAGCACGGGTGACTTCCTTCGGGCCGGCCGCGGTGGTCTCGCGGTTAAGGCGCTCAGTCCGGAACCGCGCGACTGCTACGGTCGCAGGTTCGAATCCTGCCTCGGGCATGGATGTGTGTGATGTCCTTAGGTTAGTTAGGTTTAAGTAGTTCTAAGTTCTAGGGGACTGATGACCACAGAAGTTAAGTCCCAT
This sequence comes from Schistocerca serialis cubense, assembly GCF_023864345.2. Taxonomy (NCBI): domain Eukaryota; kingdom Metazoa; phylum Arthropoda; class Insecta; order Orthoptera; family Acrididae; genus Schistocerca; species Schistocerca serialis. The sequence goes on from NC_064646.1 coordinate 343,568,112, forward strand.
AGTGCTCAGAGCCATTTGAACCATTTTGAACTTCCTTCGCCATCCTTCCCTAATACAATGGGATCGATGACCTCGCTGACTGGTCCCCTCCCCCATACCAACCAACCAACTGGCCGTCCGCTCAAAGCTGCGGCGTGATATATATATATATATATATATATATATATATATATATATATATATATATATAATTAAACGAATTATACTATTGACGTATTTGATTTTTATGAATTTTGCAGCGAATGAATTATCTTTGACTTTTAACTTACATCGATTCCTGTATTCTCTATGCTGTTTAGATTTACGCAGTTTGGTTATATGCTTCTTCTTCCACCATAATTAGTTGACCATGAGTACAGTATTGATTTTAATCGGACTTCCGCTTCAGATGCAGGAAGTTGCAGTGGCATGACATTAGCATAATGCACGGAAGAAGAGAGAACTTTTTTAGTTTTGCACTAAAAAGAAACTCTCACACTTCATACTTCCGTAAAGATTATTATTCAGGCAACACATTGTACATAACACATTTCTCATAAGAATACGTCTTCTCCCCAAGAGAACTAAAGACAGTCTATCTAATAAATTGACAAAAAAATTGAATGGTGTTTCCATCATTTGTCACTCGCCTTCCGGCGTAGCGTAATACATCTTTGCCGACGCTTCAGTGGCCGCGCTAGTGTTTGTCATCGTTAATAACTTTTATCGCATCGTGTCGGGGCTTATCCCTATGTACTTATACGGTGAGCGTGCGCCAGCTCTCACGAGCAGATAGCTGAACGGGCCTCTTCTACAGTATACCCATTATCAGTTAACTTTCGTCAATCGTTGTCCTAGCTGTCGTTGCAATTTGAATAGCTAGCAATGTAGGTATCCAGACGATTCGTTTCCTTCCCAAAGTCCTCGAGCTCTTATTTGTCGTTCACCGGGGAGCATGCGTTCGCCGAGGTAACTGGAGCGAGACACGGCGCCGGCGGCCGCGCGGGATGCGTCGTGGCCGCCATCTTGTCCGGCCGTGGCGCTGGTGGAACTGATGGAGGGCCGGCTGTTTCGAGCGGCGGTCACGTCGCCGCCCTGACGACAGTCGGACGCAGAGCGCGCCTTTCTCCTCTGCAACACGCAGCTCTCAAGTTCCCCTACGCCTTTCTCTCCTGCTAGACTCCACTGTCACACGAGCGTGAGCGGCGGAAACAAACGCTCTCGCCAACAGCGGCCAAATAATATTTCTAATGTTCATTGGAGGAGCAAAGAAAACACGTCGTTTGGACACGTATATAAATCGATAGCTGCACTGCTTCCAGTGGCTCTCGTGAGGTAAATTCGGCATTATACATTGTGAACTAGAAATTTGGGTCCAGAACTCCACCGATCAACTTTCATAAGTGGTAGTTGTGGACCAAAACAAGAAAAAATTATTTGTTTAATTATTTATTTATTATTTGGCGAACATTGTCAGCAACCTCCCGTTGTTTCCTGATGATGCTTGATGTTCGGTAAGGTACCAAAGATGAGTCACTGTAGAACGATACAAGATGACTTAGACCAAATCTCTTGTTAGTGTGATGAGTGGCAGCTAGTTCTAAATGTAGAAAAATATAAGTTTTACATCTACATCTACATGGATACTGTGCAAATCACATTTAAGTGCCTGGCAGATGGTTCATCGAACCACCTTTACAATTCTCTATTATTCCAATGTCGTATAGCGCGCGATAGAATGAACACCTATATCTTTCCGTACGAGCTCTGATTTCCCTTATTTTATCGTGGTGATCGTTCCTCCCTATGTAGGTCGGTGACAACAAAATATTTTCGCATTCGGAGGAGAAAGTTGGTGATTGGAACTCCGTGAGAAGATTCCGTCGCAACGAAAAACTCCTTTCTTTTAATGATGTCCAGCCCAAATCACGTATCATTTCTGTAACACTCTCTCCCATATTTCGCGACAATACAAAACGTGCTGCCTTTTTCGATCTATTCCGGCAGTCCCATCTGGTAAGGATCCCACACCGCGCAGCAGTATTCTAAAAGAGGAAAGACAAGCGTAGTGCAGGGAGTGTCCTTAGTTGGTCTGTTACATTAATGCGTATGAGTGCGAAAAATAAACCCATAATGTTCTGATACAGCATTAGCGTCCTGTTTGACGCAATCACGTCATTTAAATATCTGGTTGGAACGTTTAAAAGTGGTATGAAATGGAACGAGCATTGCGGCAGGGAAAGCGAATGGTGGATTTCGGTTTACTGCGGGAATTTTGGGAAAGTGTGGTTCATCTGCAAGGGAGACCTCTCATGTAGGACGCTAGTGCGACCCGTCCTTGACTATTGCTCGAGTGCTTGAGATCCGTACCAGGACGGATTAAAGGAAGACATCGAAGCAATTCAGAGGCGGCCTGCTAGATTTGTTGTCGGCAGGTTCGATGAATACGCTAGTATTATAGGGGTGCGTCGGGAACTCAAATGGGAATCTTAGGATGGAAGGTGACATTCTTTTCGAGGAACACTACTGGGAAGATTTCGAGAACCGGAATTGAAGCTGACTGCATGATGATTCTACTCATCAGACGTACATTCCGGATAAAGATCACAAAGATCAGGTATGAGAAATCAGGGCTCATACGGGGGCATATAGATAATCGATTTTCCCTCGCTCTACTTGCGAGTTACACAGGAAAGGAAATGACTAGTGGTCGTGAGATAACCTCCGCCACGCGTCGTACTGTCGATGTATGTAAGTAGATGAAAATAAATGAAATGAAATGATCATGAGGCATCGTTGGCGGGGATGTCCCAGTCGGGTTCGGCCACCAAGTGCAGGTCTTATTTCATTCTGCGCCACATTGGGCGACATGCGGCCGATGATGAGGATGAAACAATGATAACACAACACCCAGTCTCCGAGCGGAGAAAATCTCCAACCGGGTCGGGAATCGAATCCGGGCCCAGTGCATGGAAGGCAAGCACGTTACCACCCAGCTAAGCAGGCGGACTGTATGTAAATTTAATGTAGGTATTTAACTGGATCTGATTAGGTTACTATGACAAATAGTAGTAAAATACTTTGAGTGTTTATAGTGACAATGTGGGTAAATAATAATGATTATGAACTAATAAAGTTAATAGTGGCAGTAGTTACACAACTACTGCTGCTACCACGTATAATAATAATAATAATAATAATAATAATAATAATAATAATAATAATAATAAACCCCGTGGAGGCCCGGGAAAAGAGTAGGCCTCCGGTATGTTCTGCCAGTCGTAAAAGGCGACGAAAAGAACAAACCATTAATAGGGCTAAACCCCCTTTTAGTGTGATTACTTGGTTCAGGACAGAACTAAAGAAGCCTCGGACAAGCGCCGTCATGGTCGGGGACGACGCTTGAACCCTATGCCCTCCCACAATAGTAACGACACTGCTAGCCAACTGGAAAATGATTTAAAACCAAATAGAGGTGTTTTGCAGGATATGCTTCCTGCAACCACCCTAGAAGGAAAACAAAGACAGAGGATGAGATGGTCAGATGAAGTTAGTCGACACCTCATGTTCTGTTATTACCAAGCAACAAAAGTAGGAACCAACACAACGGGATACAGATCACAAGTATACACAACATTTATTACCAGATACCCAGAATTAAAATTTTTAACAGAACAACGACTAGCTGATCAGATCCGTGTAATAATCAAAAATAACAGGATACCCCAGTCAGAATTAGAAAACATCAAACAACAAGTACAACAAATACTGGAACAAAATAATGTGCAATCAGAAGAAGAAGAAAATACAGTAATGGACTCAAACATCCCAGAGCAAACAAACAAAGAACAACACGCATCAATTAAACAATCAGAGGAAAACGAAATCTTAACACATCCACCAGAACAAGCACAAATAGAACACGAAGTGACACACATGTTAGGTATAGAAGAAAAATTTCAGCTGACATATATAGAATACAAAGACACAAATACAGACATTAGACCATTCTTGCAAAGACCGCCAAATAACCCACAAGTCGAAACAACAATAAAAACTATCAACACAATCATACACAACAAAATAAATGAAAACACAACTATGGAAGAGTTACAACTACTGGTTTATATAGGAGCACTCACTACACTAAATATACACACTAGGCAGAGATCAGAACCAACCAACACACAGAAGAAACCCACAAAACCAGCATGGCAACACAGGCTACAGATCAGAATAGAAAAACTGAGAAAGGACATTGGACAGCTAACACAATTTATAAGAAATGAAATGTCAGAAAAAAAACGAAAAACGTTAGGTAAAATCTCACAACAAGAAGCGATAGAGCAATTAGATGAAAAGAAACAGAAATTACAAGCATTGGCCAAACGACTTAGAAGATACAAAAAAAGTGAAAATAGAAGGAAACAAAACCAAACGTTCAACACAAACCAAAAGAAATTTTACCAGACAATAGATAACACACACATTAAAACAGACAATCCACCAAACATAACAGACATGGAACACTTCTGGAGCAACATATGGTCAAACCTGGTACAACATAACAGGCATGCACGGTGGATACAAGCAGAAACAGACACATACAAGATGATACCACAAATACCTGAAGTGATAATTTTGCAACATGAAGTCACCCAAGCAATTAATTCTACTCACAATTGGAAAGCCCCTGGAAAAGATAAAATAGCAAATTTCTGGCTAAAGAAGTTCACCTCAACACATTCACATCTAACTAAATTATTTAACAGTTACATTGCAGACCCATACACATTCCCTGATACACTTACACATGGAATAACTTATCTGAAACCTAAAGATCAAGCAGACACAGCAAACCCAGCAAAATATCGCCCCATAACATGCCTACCAACAATATACAAAATATTAACTTCAGTCATTACACAGAAATTAATGACACATACAACACAGAACAAATTTATAAATGAAGAACAAAAAGTCTGTTGCAAAGGAGCACGAGGATGTAAAGAGCAACTGATAATAGATGCAGAGGTGACATATCAAGCTAAAACCAAACAAAGGTCGCTACACTACGCATACATTGAAGACCAAAAAGCTTTTGATAGTGTACCCCACTCATGGTTACTACAAATATTGGAAATATACAAAGTGGATCCTAAATTGATACAGTTCCTAAACATAGTAATGAAAAACTGGAAAACCACACTTAATATCCAAACAAATTCAAATAATATCACATCACAGCCAATACAGATTAAGCGTGGAATATACCAAGGAGACTCATTAAGTCCTTTATGGTTCTGCCTTGCCCTGAACCCACTATCCAACATGCTATATAATACAAATTATGGATACAATATTACTGGAACATACCCACACAAAATCACACATTTGCTATACATGGATGATCTAAAACTACTGGCAGCAACAAATCAACAACTCAACCAATTACTAAAGATAACAGAAGTATTCAGCAATGATATAAATATGGCTTTTGGAACAGCAAATGTAAGAAAAATAGCATAGTCAAGGGAAAACACACTAGACAAGAAGATTACATACTGGATAACCACAGCGACTGCATAGAAGCGATGGAAAAACCAGATGCCTACAAATATCTAGGATACAGACAAAAAATAGGAATAGATAATACAAATATTAAAGAAGAACTAAAAGAAAAATATAGACAAAGACTAACAAAAATACTGAAAACAGAATTGACAGCAAGAAACAAGACAAAAGCTATAAATACTTATGTTATACCAATATTGACCTACTCATTTGGAGTAGTGAAATGGAGTAACACAGACCTAGAAGCGCTCAATACACTTACACGATCACAATGCCACAAATATAGAATACATCACATACATTCAGCAACAGAAAGATTCACATTAAGCAGAAAGGAAGGAGGAAGGGGATTTATCGACATAAAAAACCTACATTATGGACAGGTAGACAATTTAAGAAAATTCTTTATAGAACGAACAGAAACTAGCAAAATACACAAAGCAATCACTCATATAAATACTTCAGCTACACCACTGCAACTTCATAACCACTTCTACAACCCTTTAGATCACATAACATCAACAGACACGAAGAAAATAAATTGGAAAAAGAAAACACTAAATGGCAAGCACCCGTATCATCTAACACAGCCACACATCGATCAAGACGCATCCAACACATGGCTAACAAAAGGCAATATATACAGTGAGACGGAAGGATTCATGATTGCAATACACACAAACAATAAACACCAGATATTACAGCAAGCATATTATTAAAGATCCCAATACCACAACAGATAAATGCAGACTTTGCAAACAACAAATAGAAACAGTAGATCACATCACAAGCGGATGTACAATACCAGCAAATACAGAATACCCCAGAAGACATGACAATGTAGCAAAAATAATACATCAACAGCTTGCCTTACATCATAAACTTATAAAACAACACGTTCCCACATACAAGTATGCACCACAAAATGTACTGGAGAATGATGAATTCAAATTATACTGCAACAGAACCATTATAACAAATAAAACAACACCACATAACAAACCTGACATCATACTCACCAATAAAAATAAGAAATTAACACAACTAATCGAAATATCCATACCCAATACAACAAATATACAGAAGAAAACAGGAGAAAAAATTGAAAAATACATCCAACTGGCTGAGGAAGTCAAGGACATGTGGCATCAGGATAAAGTTGACATTATACCAATTATACTATCAACTACAGGAGTCATACCACACAATATCCACCAGTACATCAATGCAATACAGCTACATCCAAACTTATATATACAACTACAGAAATCTGTAATTATTGAAACTTGTTCAATTACCCGAAAGTTCCTAAATGCAATATAACACATACCATACAGTTAAAAGGAAGTGACGCTTGATCAAGGTCCGCGTCACTTCCCATTTTTAACCAGACTTAACGTCTGAGAAAGTAAAGAAAGAAAGAAATAATAATAATAATAATAATAATAATAATAATAATAATAATAATGGTGGTGTTGGTGGTAATAATAATAACGGTAATGACAGTGGCAGATATAAAAAGAATTTACGGATGTAGAAAATAGATGTTTTCTGATACAGCCAATTATGAGGAAAGGAAGTCTAAGGAGACTTCACCAGTTACGAATATTGGGAAATTAAGATCTGGTTGGAAAGAAGGATGTGTAAGGGTAACGACTGCATACAGGGATAATGGCAATCGTTACTGTTCCTTTAGTAGATATGTCACTAAATGCCTTCTGAAGCTGGGGATGTCAGTCACTTCTCTGACATACTGGAGGAGGTTATTCCAGAGTCGGGTTGCTGCTACTGAGGACTTCGAGAAAGTGGCTGAACGATGGAGTGGGACAGAATGAACTTTTCTCTAATGTGAACTGTTGTTTCTGCCATGTTGTCCAGACAAAAGCGTTAAGATCAGATATGGTGGAGAAGACACAGGTATTCATATAATGTTCCACTAAACATGCGTTGTAAAGTGCATATCTTAAGAGTTATGAGCTCTTGTTCATCTTCGATACTGTGAAGCAAATTTTTTCTGCTGACAAGTGCTCACAGCTCTGAAGTATGCATGTTACAGGCCATGTGTACTAGACATTTTTCTTGTTTTGGTCCGTACTACCACCTGGGAAGCCGGCCGAAGTGGCCGTGCGGTTAAAGGCGCTGCAGTCTGGAACCGCAAGACCGCTGCGGTCGCAGGTTCGAATCCTGCCTCGGGCATGGATGTTTGTGATGTCCTTAGGTTAGTTAGGTTTAACTAGTTCTAAGTTCTAGGGGACTAATGACCTCAGCAGTTGAGTCCCATAGTGCTCAGAGCCATTTGAACATTTGAACCACCTGGGAAAGTTTGTCGGTGGAGTTATAAATCACCCTGTAGATGTTTAACACAATTCAAATAAAGGAAATGTTGTCGTAGATGTGCAAGAATACTTAAAGTTAAATAAACCTTTTTGGCGATTAGCTCGATACTGGAAGAAGCGTTTTATAACAGGAAAACACACATAAACAAATATGTCAATTCCATTTATGACTTCTAAAAATAAAAAAAGGATACAATTTTAATCTTCACAACTGCCAGCGACTTTCCCTTGTGAGAGGCCTGGAACTATGTGCATACTGACTCGTGATGCCAATTGAGGAGCGACTTCAATGGGAAGTGATGGGCGGAGTGCTGACGTAGTACCCCACACACCGCGTCCCCGGTAGACATCTTGTGTCCTCAAAGCCAGAACGCGGAGCTTGTAAGACACCCAACTTTCCCAGAATTTGACAGTCAAAGACGTGATCGCAGTGATATTTTTGCTGGATAGAGTCCAGAAGTTCAATCCCACGAAGCCTTATATAAGAGTACTGTTCATCTGATGATTTGCCACTTTTTAAAACAGTCTTTTTAAACATTTGAGCTATCGAAGAAGGAGGTTAAAGTATCCCAAGCCACACAACTATATTCACCTGCAATACGTTTTAATTAATTAACTAAAACGTCAATAAGAATACATCGATAACACTGCAGATGCATTGTCTTCAAAATCTTTGATTGCATATTCATACTCTGCAAATCAAATGGTATGGTTGAATAAACGTAATGCCGTTCTATTCACCTGTTGCTTTGTTGGTTTTATAAAGAAAATCTGTTTTTTATGTTTCTATCCCTTGTGTCTTTATGCCAATCCGGTACAAACGACATACTGTAAACGCTTTGCATATATACCGAGCCGACAGTCAGCAAGGGACTCCTGGTTTTATACTGATGCGCTGATGAAGAGTTGGCCTTACTATTATGTAATTTTATGTGAGGTATAAACTGGACTAAAAGATGAAGTGTGTGTGTGTGTGTGTGTGTGTGTGTGTGTGAGAGAGAGAGAGAGAGAGAGAGAGAGAGAGAGAGAGAGAGAGAGAGTTGTTGTTGTGGTCTTCAGTCGTGAGACTGGTTTGATGCAGCTCTCCATGCTACTCTATCCTGCGCAAGCTTCTTCATCTCCTAGTACCTATTGCAACCTACATCCTTCTGAATTTGCTTAGTGTATTCATCTCTTGGTCTCCCTCTACGATTTTTACCCTCCACGGTGCCCTCCAATGCTAAATTTGTGATCCCTCGATGCCTCAAAACATGTCCTACCAACCGATCCCTTCTTCTAGTCAAGTTGTGCCACAAACTTCTCTTCTCCCCAATCCTATTCAATACCTCCTCATTAGTTACGTGATCTACCCACCTTATCTTCAGCATTCTTCTGTAGCACCAAATTTCGAAAGCTTCTATTCTCTTCTTGTCCAAACTATTTATCGTCCATGTTTCACTTCCATACATGGCCACACTTCATATAAATACTTTCAGAAATGACTTCCTGACACTTAAATCTATATTCGATGTTAGCAAATTTCTCTTTTTCAGAAACGCTTTCCTTGCCATATATTTTTACACCGTTCAGTTTGAACATTATGACCAAAGCCGGTATGTCCACCTCTGGCACGGATAACAGCGGCCACGCGCTGTGACATGCAAACGATGAGGCCTTGGTAGGTCGTTGGAGCGAGTCTGCACCACATCTCCATACACAAGTCACCTAATTCCCATAAATTCCAGGGAGGGGGAGGATGTGCTCTGACGCCTCTTTCAATCACATTGCAGATGCGTTCGATCGCGTTCAGATCTGGCGAGAGTGGGGGGGGGGGGGGGGGGGGGAGGCAGCACATCAATTGGAATCTGCCTCTGTGTTCCTCGAACCACTCCATCGCACTCCTGGCCGACTGACATGGCGCATTATCTTCTTGAAAAATGCCGCTGACATCGGGAAACATGAAGGGCTGAACGTGGTCTGCAACCAGTGTATGATACTCCTTAGCCGTCATGACGCCTTGCACGAGCTCTCCTGGACGCATGGATGCTCACCTGAATGTTCCGCAGAGCATTATGAAGCTGCCGTCAGCTTGTGTCAGTCCCACACTATAGGTGTCAAGGAGCTGTTTCCCTTAAAGACGACGAATCCTCGCCCTGCCATCGACATGATGGAGAAGGTATCTGGTTTCATCAGACCATGCAACGCTCTGCCACCGCGCTAACGTCCAGTGGCGATGATCAAGTGCTCGTTTCAGTCATAGAAGCCGACGTCATGGTGTTAACATTGGCACATGCATGATTCGCTAGTAGTGTTCAAACGCACTAGTACACTCCCCAGCGTTAAAGTCTGATGTCAGTTTCACCGCAGTTCACTGCCTGTCCTGTGTTGCCAGTCTCCCCAGCCTATGACGTCCGAAACCTGTAATGAGGGCTGGTCACCCAACCCCATGACGTTTGGACATGGTTTCACCTTGAATTCGCCACCTGTTGAAGACACCACAGCATTCCTCGAATACTCAGTAAGTCGTGCAGTTTCCGAAATCATCGCGCCGAGCCTTCGGGCCATGACAATCTTCCCTCGATCAAAGGTCGCGCTCCTTCGCCCTTCTACACATGGACAGTACGCTCGCTGATACTGCATGCACCGTACGCGTGTCTGACGAGCTCTCATTCCTCACCAGGTGACGCTCCTATCGCCAGGACGGGTTTATATCGTAGCAAATCGGTGGTGATAATGTTCTGGCAGTGTATATAGGTTGCACATGTTCGCAGGGAGCGACATCTGTCATTTTTGAATAGGAAAATCTTCTGCAACCAAGACAGCTTGGGTTTTTTTTTTATATTTTACAATGACCAGTTTTGACAGAACCTTGCTGTTATCATCGGACCGTCGGAAAATTCTTATTACCGTAAATATATGGTGCCAAACTGTTCTGTGATGTGCTTGTGCCAAGAATTCACTTTCTGTGTGTTCAGCTCCAGTCCCGGGGGCACAGTTGGTGCAGTAGATATTTTATATGCTCGCCAACGTGGAATTGTTTCGTATGAATGGAAAGTGTTCTCAGTATGTTGGTTACATGCATGCATCCGATGATGACAGCAACAACCTATCGAAACCGACCATTGTGAAGCAAAAAATAAAAATTCAAAAATAAAAATACGTATTGATCTTGGCTGCAGATTTTTATATTTATTCATATATTTTAAACCTGAACTGTAACTGAAAAATAAAATTACGTAAGTTTCTTCTGTTACCCAGTGATCACACAAAAGTAAAATAACCTCCTATATCCAAAGACGCCATATACCAGTATCTCTGGAGAATACAACGATATCAAAAAGAAAATAATGTACACAAAATTAGTGGATTTAGAAATGTAATGGTTCAAATGGCTCTGAGCACTATGGGACTTAACATCTGAGGTCATCTGTCCTCTAGAACTACTTAAACCTAACTGACCTAAGGACATCACACACATCTAAGCCCGAGGCAGGATTCGAACCTGCGACCGTAACGGTCGCGCGGTTCCAGACTAAAGCTCCTAGAGAAGCTCGGCCACACCTGCCAGCTAGAAATGTACAAACGTCTATTAATGGGCTACTCATTTTCTCACTAGAAATAAACTTTTTCTAGATTTCAGCTTAGAATTTATGCGACAGACCGTGGAACTGCGAAACTTAGTACAGTTCATTGTTTAGGCGTACTTCTCTTTACACATTTTCTCTAAGCTGGTTTATTTCCCCATACTGAAACCTATGTTACTACACTGTCGTCTCCAGGTCACAGTAGCTACCAGGGAAAAGCTGTAATATATGGGGCTCACCTGTCTACAGCTTTACACAACAAGCGTCCGTTATTGCCCTGCCCTTCGCGGCAGCCTCTTCAGCCGTAACACACGACCCACTTGTGTCTAACGTGTTCAGTAGCGTTACGTCTAACGTCTCGAGTGCGTGGCTTACTGAGTCGCGCGCAATTCATCAGCATGACTCATTAGTTTAAGCTGAGAAACACGTGTGATCTAGTTATGAACAGGACATCGAAATACGATAATCGTACAAACTCTGAAACACGGAGTTGCAGTTTGTAGACAGGCTGCGCTGATTAACTTCCTAGCATGCTTTCTAAAGCAGTTACAAACCATTGAATGGTAGGTTTCTTTCGTGAAGCTCCTAATCGATTATCTCACTTCACCATCTGAATAACATGCAGCGAAAAATCATTAAAAATTTTGGTCAGGCGTGTGTGAATAAGATCAATAGTTGCCCTTAGCGCGTCATTTTAGTGACAAGAATATTTTGATCTGTCACCACAGTGCTGGACGTGGGATACTGGAGCAATGTTAAGCATCTATAGACACACTTTTAAAATGTCAGTAAAGTGAACGAGGGAGCAGAACAGCAGCATGACGTATATTTGGCGACACATCGTCGCTCATGGCCGCATGATGGGGGACTGCTGTACAACGACCGCTTCTTGGGGCAGGAAGTGAGAGAGAGAACATTCAAACTCGGCGAAGTCATCTGATTGCATCAACGTGGCCGTCATCGGTCAAAATATTCACTGACGGCTCCAAAACTATAGAGGGCACCGGTTTTGCTTACTTCTGCAGGGGTCCGCTATATTGGGCTATGTTTAAGCTTTCGACGGCAAACAGCATCTTCATTGCCAAAATTCTTGCAATTAAGGAGGCCCTCGATATGCGGCAAATATGTTAGACAACATCCTCATATTCGAGGAGCGCACTGGAAAACCTGGAGGAGTAGGAGTGGGGCTCCAGCACTAACCGCCGTGTGAGCGGTGACGAAACATACAGTAATAATTGCCTTCCACATACAGATTTTGTTGCTAGCCTACAACAAAAAGTCCATTACAAGTGCCCATAGACGTAGAGAAATCACGACAGTCCAAAGGAAAACATTTGGCGCAATACAACCGAGCATTCTGCGAAAAACCTGGTTCTCCCAAATAAAGCTATCTAGACATCAAGCCACTATTATAAGGCGCATCAGGCTGAGTGACGGCTTTGTCCTTCACATCTTCATAGGATCTTCGCACACTGCGAAGTCCACCCAGCTGAGACTGCAAGCCTCAACCATGTGATACCAGGGTGTTCAGGCTATGACGGGCAATGCCACTAGTTCCTCGGGGTCTTAATCAGAGCAGGAATTCCCCAATCTACAACTGTGATAGACCTCTTTCAGCATCTGCCCACAATAGCCTATGTCGGTATTGGCCGATTTCTACAAGAAGCGGATACCAAGTTATAAGTCTGACTCAAGGATCCAGCGTGAAAAGCTGTCATGTACGGAGTGTCGGATGTGTGAATATACAAAGTGTACTATGAAGGTTAAGTGGTATTAATGTAATTTCTAATGCCTATGCTGAATATTGTATGCCAAATCTATAATTACTTACCAAATGTTTAACGCCAAAGGTAAATAAATAACTGAATAAATAAAAACGCGGTGAAGACAACGATGACGTCAGTCTCGGGCCTCGTGTAAAGCCGACCTTACCAGGAAACTCGACAAATACTTTTGTCGGTCCTGTGGGGGTAAGCGAGCCTTCGAAACCAGTTGTGTTGGCAACCTGGCAGGGGCCCGTGCCAGATCCTCTGAAGCCAACAGCGGAAAACAGGCCCAACAGTTTCGGGATGGAAGGAAGAGGCGTGACGTGCAGCCGTATCGTTGAAGAATGCGCCTCTGTTTACAACGATAGATCCGAGCGCCATTGATGTCACTGTCGCCGCAGCAAACCACGTTGCAGTATGCAGGTAATCCATTAGTGCGTAGCAAGACTCTGGCGCGATTGTCTTCTGCCACGATAATCGAATTGGTGGGCGCTTTTATTACTGTAGGTTGTGCACTAAAATGCATTATCAATACATACAGGTTTTACGGGATTACCGCGTTTGTAAATATATCAAGCCCAAGTAGCAGAGGGTGCCGCGCGGGATTACCCGAGCGGTCTCAAGCGCTGCAGTCACGGACTGTGCGGCTCGTCCCGGCGGAGGTTCGAGTCCTCCCTCGGGCATTGGTGTGTGTGTTTGTTCTTAGGGACTGATGACCTTAGCAGTTAAGTCCCATAAGATTTCACACACATTTGAACATTTTTAGTAGAAGGTGTTTTGATGAAGAACCCAGCTCTGGAAACGTAGCGTTCGGATGTTAAAAAAAAAAAGTTTGAGGTTCGAATAGCTTTGAAATCTCCCGCTTCACGGTATGTCCAGCGGACACAATAAGATCTGAACTGTGTGCCATACAGAAGCCCGTGGCATGGGCATTGTTTCCATCGTCGTCGGGTTTTCTACGTCCTCTTCAAAGTCGAGAGTGTGACGCGTCCTTCCAGCACCGCAGTAAACTCTAGTAGTTGCGAACGCACCGGTTGCTCGCAGACTTTGTTCTTGACTTACGAAGATGGCATGTGATGTCAAAGGTCACACATGTTGGAACTGGGGACGAATGTTTATGTACGATAATTTGTAACGTACACTTTTTCGACCGCTTCACAATAGCCTACGAACAGTTGTCATGACTGTGCCGATACACGTAGAGACTGCAAATACGCCGGCCGCGGTGAACGAGCTGTTCTAGGCGCTTCAGTCCGGAACCGCGCGGTTGCTACGGTCCTGCCTCGGGCATGGATGTCTGTGATGTCCTTATGTTAGTTAGGTTTAAGTAGTTCTAAGTTCAAGGGGACTGATGACCTTAGATGTTAAGTCCCATAGTTCTCAGAGCCATTTGAACTGCAAATACTCTATATTTGCTCTATCGTCTTCTCAGTCATTGCGCTTCCTCATATTGGCTTGAACTCTTGCTCTACTATCTCAGCAGCACAGCAGAAATGCTCGTTTTCAATAAATTAAAATTCCCTCTATACCATCACATACCACTCCCATGTTTTCTAAATCATTTGCTGCATCAAGAAACCCGATTTGGAACAATCTTCTTCAAGATCTCAGAGAAATTAAATTCCTTCCGAGCTTCAACAGACAACTAATGGTCCAAAACCTATCCTAATAGCCACCTCTCCTTCATTCCAGGCAGCTCATTCTCGTCTTCCCTCCCCCTGAACTTTTCTGTGACCCTTTTGGACAGAGTTCTCTATTTATATCCTGTTCATTCCTAAGAGTGATTGTCACTGTCATCTCAAACTTCTCCTCGTCCTTTATTCACTCCGCTTCTGATAATGCTAAGCACAGCTTCAAATGTGCTAAGGTAATTTATAATATTCTAAAGGTCATTTGCTATTATTATCATATTGTAGTTATCGTGATTAGTCACATTATTATTATTACTATTATTATTATTATTATTATTATTACGAAGGTATTGTAATATCTTTGGCATGTGCTGCTCCTGGTCAGATGTGAGGGACGATCTTAAGGCCCTTATATCATGAGGCTACATAAGGAATTACAAAATAAATAAATAAACAGTAAATAAATAGTAAATAAATAATTACAACGGGGACTGACGACGTGATCTCTTCTCAGCCTCTGTGAGTACCCTGAAATGAGAGATTTGAAAGTGATGTGATCTTCAGGCTTACTCTGTATCCAAATGGAACATTTCCAGATACGAGTTCCCTTTCAAAACATTATCAGCTAACTCCTCTCTGTCCCCCAAGAATCCTGTAACAGAAATTGTGAAATACTCTGTGTACTTTAATACGAGTATTATATAACAGCGGGGTGATTCCGCTTTCTTCTCTAACGTTGTAGGTAAGTTGTCTCTGTTGGGACAGACGTCTTCATATAGTCTATAAATGCCATGTATGTTTCTTGTTATATTCTTTTCTGTCCTCTCTCGATTGTTATGTGATAAACACGTTGTCGGCGCATGCCTCACCATTCGTGAAAGCTGTTATCTTTTATGGAAGAAGTGCTGTATTTGTTGTACTCTTTTCGAAGATCATTATGGAGTATATCATATATGGCGTATCGCAGAAAAATCAAAAGGGTGTTAAAAGCTTCCCTCGCGTTCGTTGGAGGCAGTTGTAGGGGCGCTTTGGTGGCGGAGGCGGTGTGGAAGTGAAAGTACAAGCCAAGCTTTTATCCTCGGGCGAGGACAAGGGAGGCAAGCGGCCCAAGGTTAGGGGAGTCGCCATTCGGTCCCCCTCCGCTCTAACCTGCAGCCGGCGGTACTAGATGCAGCGCGCAGGTCCCAACAAGCATGGCGGCCACGCTGTCAGGCCAGGGGTCACCGGAGGTCGCTAGCCACTCACTCACTCCTGCCAAACTCTCACCGCTCACGATGCTTATTCCTTTACGTTGTTTACTAGTACCACTCATTTTATTTTTTACGTATCGTCGTTATTCTTTTCTTTCTTCGTTTGGGTCATCTAAGGACCACGCATCAATTTCAATGCTTCCTTCTTTGTTGTTATTTCTTTTTCCTCCAGTATTCTTTCATCTTTTTTCACTATGTATTCTTTTCCTCTCCTCGGACCATTTTGACCCTGTCTTCTTTTCCCTCTTGCCTTGGAATCCTTCCATTTTTAACACTTTCCTCTTGAAACTCTCTTTCTGTTGCATCTTTTTCACTATTTTGTTTCTTTCCAAATCGTTCCTAACTTCTTAAATCCAGGCTATTGTTGACTTCTTGTCCCAAAGATATTTAAAAATGTGTTTGGTTAACCTGTTGCCATTCATTCTGCATAAGTGTCCAAAAAATAAAAGTCGCCTCTGTCGTAGTGTTTCATTTATGTTTCCTATGTTGCGATAAACTTCTTCATTGCTTCTTAATTTCCATACCTCTGTATTTTTTGGTGGTCCAAGTATTTTTCGAGTGATTTTTCTTTCTAGGACTTCAAGTTTGTGAAATTTGTAGTTCAGTACTAACACATTGTTGTTATTGTTGTTATCTTTAGTATGAAGACTGCTTTGATGAAGATCTCCACAGTAATGTTTGCAAGCGATAGCACCATCATCTGTATATGTGAATATCACTGTCCCATGACCATTGTCACCTTAGTGTATGCTGTGCAAGTCTTTATTTGTCTGCGTAACTATTGTAACCTACATCCATTTCAGTCTGCTTGCCTTAGAAAGCATTGGTCTCACACTAGTTTTTATCCTGTCTATTTCCTTCCAATACAAAATTAACGATTCGTTGATTCTTCAGAACGTGTCCTATTAACCGGCCCTTCTTTAGTCAAGCTGTGCCGTAATATTTTTTCTCTCCAGTTCGCTTCAGTACGTCTTCAGTAGTTACCCGATCTTTCCATCTAAGCTCCAGTAGTCTTTTGTAACGCAAGTTTTTAAAAGATTCTGATCCCTTCTTGTCGTCTTGCACGGAATGTGTCCACGATTCATTTCCAAGCAAGGACGCACTCATGACAAACGCCTTTAGAAAAGACTTCCTGACATTTAAATTTATGGTCTGTGTTAACAAACATTTAAAAATGCTTTTCATGCTATTCCAGTCAACATTTTATATTCTATTTAATTCTCCTCAATGGAAAAACTCTACTACTTTTAGTGTCTCATTGCTTTTATTATTATTATTATTATTATTATTATTATTATTATTCGCGAAGCTCTCAGAGTGGAAGACGCTAAGTAAAGATGGTTCATTTTCCGTTCTTCTTGTTCTTCTGGTTTTTTTTATTTGCCCACCAGTTTTTCATTCTTTGCGAGAATTTAGCTCTTCTTTCTTCTCTCCATTTTGTTCTGGTTCTTCGGGCTTTTGTCTCTTGTTTAACCTCCCATTTTTCTACTTTTATTCTAAAACTGTTCACAGCATGTAGGCGCTACAGTCTGGAACCGCGCGACCGCAACGGTCGCAGGTTCGAATCCTGCCTCGGGCATAGATGTGTGTGATGTCCTTAGGTTAGTTAGGTTTAAGTAGTTCTAAGTTCTAGGTGACTGATGACCTCAAAAGTTAAGTCCCATAGTGCTCAGAGCCATTTGAACCTTGCATCTATTTCTTCTTTGATTATTTTGGCTAATTCCAAGTCTTTTTTTTTTTTGGATCCATTCTCCTCCATTAGCAAGGGCATCCACGTATTTTACTATTCTTTTTGGCAGTCTGTGTTCGGGTAGCCTCATTATGTGGCCATAGAATTTGAGGCGTCTTTTCCTCATGTCCGTCTCTACGTTAAAATATTCAATTTTGGACGTTTTCTGTAGTCTATATCCATTCTCGGTCCATCTTGGTCCCAAAATTTTCATAATTAATCTTCTTTCTTTAGATTGTCTTTATCAGTTTTCCTGTTTAGTGCCAAGGTTTCGCTGGCATATAACATTGATGGTTTAATTACTGATTTGTAATGTCTAATTTTGGCATTTAAATATTATAGCTTTTATTACTACTATTAAAATATTTTTCATACTTTACAGTTACTATTAAAATTATGTCGATCTGCTATACTTATAAAGTGGGGTAAGAAGGCTTGGAAAAGGGAGGGTGAGGAATTAACAAACTATGACTGTCTCCAGAACCGAATGCTAGATCCATGCTTGTACCTACGTTCAAGATTGGTGCAAGTTTCCCTGTGCGGAACTGCAGTGCTGCCCTGAGAGGCTGCGAAGCCTGAGAGGAAGTTTCTGTTAGAATCAGGTGCGGCAGTGCAGCTGGTGGAACAGAATGTAATGTGATGACAGTGGGAGAGTGCAGCGGTTGTCCTCTTTTCCTCGTCAGTGTTAAGTTCTCAGCGGGCAGCGCATCTCCTGGCGTTGCGACAGCTGACGTGGTGCGGCTGTGGCAAGCTTGCAGCGGATACTGCCTGCTGCCGCCGTTACAGCCGCGAAATTGCAAAATAATTGCGAGTGTGTTTCTCCGGTGGCCGGCGAACCACGGCGTGAGGCAAGTCCGGACTGGCATAGCCGCTCGCCGCGGTCCTTTGAAAGCATTCGGACACAAAGCGCTCGCCGCCTTACAACATGGTTGCCACCCGCTATGAATCCCTGTCTGCGAGGCCACCAGCAGGAGGGTGTCAGGCCAGTAGCAAAGACTTCTAGCGTCAACATTTATCCAGGAGTTGTCGCAACGGTCGACGTACCGCAGTACTCGGGAAATGCTTAAAAAAAGTTTGTACCATCCTCCTGACTCGCGTGCCATGACGTAATTTGTTGAATTCTCCGCGCTTTTTGCGATTCGAAGATCGGTTTACAGCCTATTTACGTACACTACATCTATATCAAATGGTTTTGTTTCAGACGGTAAACGTTTACGTGTATCATGACCTAAATAGCTGCGTAATAAAAATTGGCTCTTACGTAACACACCGAAGACTAAAAGGTTAACACAAAAGTAACTTTCTAATGATGTATATATCTTGAAAAGATGTCTAACCGTATAGTTTCATTTCATTAAAATAACTTTCGCTTGATGTTTCACTATCTCAATGAAAATTGGTCCGTAGCATTGCAGTAGAGAAGGTAACTAAAAGAAATGCGCAATGACACGATCAGAAATGACACTTTTGTTCAGAGACAATAATTACACTGAAGTAGTCGCGTTTTATGGTGGTCTGCCCTACTGTAACACGTCTTCCAATGTATGGTCCAAGTTTCATCGAGCTGTGTCAACTCAGCGGTGACACATCTTGCGAAATTTACTTTCGTTCCTAAGTTTTGCACACCAGTGTATAAGACAGTTTCGGCTACAACGTAAAATTGCTCGAATTATTCGTTTCTTTTCAGATCAGTATTATTAATCACACACTTGAGCGCCAAAGAAAATGGTATAGGCATGCGTATTCAAATACAGAAATGTGTAAAAAGGTAGAATACGGCGCTGCGATCGGCAACGTCTGTATAAGAAAAGTGTCTGTCGCAGTTGTTCTGTAGATTACTGCTGCTACAATTTCTTGTTGTTAAGATTTAAATGAGTTTGAACGTGTTGTTGTAGTCGGCGCACGAGCGATGCGACACAGCCTCTCCGAGGTAGCGATGAAGTGGACATTTTGCCGTACGACCATTTCACGGGTGTACCGTGAATATCAGGAATCCGATAAAACATCAAATTTCCGACATCGCTGGGGCTGGAAAAAAACCCTGCGAGAACAGGACCAACGACGTGACGGAAGTGCAACACTTCCTCAGATTGCTGCATAGCCGGCAGGAGTGGCCGAGCGGCTCTAGGCGCTACAGTCTGGAACAGCGCGACCGCTACGGTCGCAGGTTCGAATCGTGCCTCGGGCATGGATGTGTGTGATGTCCTTAGGTTAGGTAGGTTTAAATAGTTCTAAGTTCAAGGGGACTGATGACCTCAGCAGTTAAGTCCCATAGTGCTCAGTGCCATTGCTGCATATTTCATTGCTGGGCCGTTAAAAAGTGTCAGCGTGCGAACCATTCAACGAAACATCATCGATATGGGCTTTCGGAGCCGAAGGCTCCCTCGTGTACGCTTGATGACTGCACGAGACAAAGCCTCGCCTGGGCACGTCAACACCGACACTCTACTGTTGATGATCGGAAACATGGGCCTGGTCGAACGAGACTCGATTCAAATTGTAGCGAGCGCATGGACGTGCACAGGTATGGAAACAGCCTCAGCATGTCAGCAGGGGACTGTTCAAGCTGGTGGAGGCTCTGCAATGATATGGGGCGTGTGCAGTTGGACAGATATGGGACCCGGATACGTCTAGATACAACTCTGAAACGGACACATACGCAAGCATCCTATCTGATCACCTGCCTTCATTCATGTGCACTGCGCATTCCGAAGGACTTGGGCAATTCCAGAAGGACAATGCGACATCTCAAGCGTCCAGAATTACTACAGAGTGGCTGAGCGCAGCCCCGAATCCTCCAAAACATGGTTCAAATGGCTCTGAGCACTATGGGACTTAACATCTGAGGTCATGAGTCCTCCAGAACTTAGAACTACTTAAACCTAACTAACCTAAGGACATCACACAACACCCAGTCATCACGAGGCAGAGAAAATCCCTGACCCCGCCGGGAATCGAACCCGGGCGCGAGAAGCGAGAACGCTATCACCGAATCCTCCAGCGGTCAGAAAAATGGTACCTAACCCTCCCAAGACCGCAAGGCTCTGAAAAACGATGGGACCAAATCCTCCCGTTCGAAGCAGGTAGCAGTTCTAAACGTTATGAATACTCCAAGCAGGCAAAGGAAATCATATGAAGTTACAGTAGAAGATGCAAAAATTTTTCGCGTGTATTGCATGTTTAAAAGTTTTATCTTATTTAGATATTTATTTTTAGAAACTGGAATCATTTATAGCCTTGATATCTTCATAATTAATTTATTAAAATAGCAAATCATGATTTCGCAGCACATATTCTATCTCGGTGTTCATTTTATGAATTATGGTTACATTTCCAGCAAATCTATACATACAACAAATTGATAAGTGTCCGATGTCTGAATATAGGAGCTGATTAAGAAAACTTAATTTGAATGGTATATAGAAGCGCAATAGACGGCAAAAAATATTTTTATAATTTCTTCTGTTTGCCTGTTAGTACTCGCATTACGTAAAAAGTAATGCACGAAGTTGGATGCTGTTTTGACATTTATATTGTTGTGGGTCTAGTGTAAAATCTGGTACATATTTCTTCTTTATAAGCAGCCTAGAAGCAGAGTTATAACAGTTTTACCAGAACACAGTGCGTGGATGCCAGTGTCGGGTTGGCCAGAGGGTCGGCACTGAAATCTGGAAATTTTACCAGCTTCGAAATTTGCACCTTGATGTTCCATTCAATTCAAGTGTGCGCCATTATTTTTGACGGTCTCTCACAAATATCTTCTATAGCATTTCTCTTTAGGTCAGACATGATTTCTTGCCTCTTAATTTTGTTATGAGGCATTTCTTCATAATTGTGCTCTTCTTGACACTTCACGACATCCAGCTCCTCACTAGAAATAGTTTTAACAAAACTTCTGCAGCCATTAATGTTGCACGTCCATCGCTCTAGACCACCTTTCAACAGTTTTTGAAAACCGAAGGTGTTACCTTTCAAAACCAACATTTTCCTCCCCTTCCTACTTACTGAAACTGTAAGCTCGTCTGAGGACATGTTCACTCTACAACGATCTGCCGCGAACTGCGAAGTGGCCGCAGGCAGCTGTGGTCATTAGCGCACACAATGCTCTGTCGCATTTTGTCAGTTTGGGAGGATTCGGTCCTGTTACCTGCTTACCTACCTGGTTTCGGGAGGATTCGAGGTTGCGCCCGAGTCGCTCCAGGAACACTCTTCTGAGTTTAAACACCAGACTCCCCAGAGATTAACATCATTAAGCATATCTGGGATGCCTTGCAACGTGCTGTTCAGAAGAGATCTTCACCCCTTCATAAAGGATTTAGGGACAGCCCTGCAGTATTCAATGCGTCAATTGCCTCCAGCACTACTTCAGACATAACTCGAGTCCATGCCACGTCGTGATGCGGCACTTCTGCGTGCTAGCGGGGACTCTTCACGATATTAGGCAGCTATACCAATTTATTTGGCTCTTGAGTGTATTTGCTTTATCGGTGTGCATCTATTTCCAGAGTTGAAAGCGCGTTGAATCTTAACTACAAAGAAGTTTCATAATGTAGCGTGATCATACTCAACGCCATTATAAACGATTCGTCTTTCTCTGCTGTTAGCTTCGCTGTTGCGGCTAGGTCTCACCACACTCATTATCTGCAGTGCCCGCCCAACACCTCTTATGTCTGCGTCTAAATTCCACTCAGCCGGATGAAAGGTTCTCGTCCATGAGTTAAGTCTGCCCATGGAGAAGCCTCCCATCAGAACGCCAGCCTGGCAACTGACTGTCTGCAGAGCGCTTCCGGTAAGGAAAAATCCGTGCTCTGCCTTTTTCGGTGTCGCGTAATTTGCGATTGCTTGAATAACAATTCCTGTGATTTTCGACCAGTAAAAAGCGCCGAGGCAGCTTGTTTTCCGAACACAACCTGGCCCGACTCTATACCTACCTGGCGGGTTGCTTCGGACGTAGGCGAGAGGCTATTCTGCGAAAGGGGCTGGGGGACCGACTCCCTGCGGTTTATGGCCCTACCGCGCTTCCCTCATTCTCCATGGAGTCGAGCTTGCTGCCATACTGACTTCTCATTTGGCTGCGCATGCGATTAAATACAGGAAATTGTAATCTAAGTACTGGCAATCACTGGTATAGATTCACATTTCATTATACGGAGGTGTTAATTAGTTTTGGTTAGTTT